>NW_006399876.1:716008-752408 GCF_000299155.1 Elephantulus edwardii | reverse complement strand
GGGGCTAGGGAAGATGGAATGGGCCAGAGAGGGGTGGGGCTAGGGATGGCTGGGACTAGGGTGTGGGGCCAGGGAGCAGTGGGGCTAGGGAGGATGGGACGGGGCAGAGAGGGGTGGGGCTAGAGAGGGGTGGGGCTAGGCAGGGTAAGGAGGGTGGGGAGGAGCTGGAGAAGCCTCACTAAGGGCCCATCTTGAATAATCGAAGTTGTTGAGGCTGAATGGGAGGTAGGTCGGGAACGGGGCCTTTGTCCTCAAGGGCAGCGGCTTCGCAGACGTCGGGATGTACAGAAAGAGGTGCTGGTGGTGGTGTTCGCTCGGAAGGCTGGTAAAGCAGCTGTCAACACCCTGGCCCTCCGGCTCCTCCACCGGCCCACAGGCCGTTTGGGGAGGAGATAGTCCACTTTCTCCTGAACTGTCCGGCAGGTGTCACCTTTGCATTTCCTGTGCAGCTCCCTGCAGCACCAGGACAGGACAGGACAGTCGGAACTCAGGGAACACTGGCAGCCTAGTGCGAAGCTGTGCGGGCAACTCAAGGTACCCGGTTCAAATCTACCAGCTGCTCCACAGGAGAAAGATGGGAAAACTTGTTGGAGAGTCAGCTGAGAATAATCGGTTCTGACTGGACAGCACCCAGCAACGACCATAGTGCAAGTCAGGGAGATGGCCAAGCAGAGAGGAGCCGAGCTGTCCACTCAAAGGCGGGCGGCTTGAATCTGCCCGCTGCTCCACAGGGAGAGATGGGCAATCTCCTCACGTGCGATTTATAGACAGCTATGCTTGGATTCAGACTTGACAGCAACGAGAGGGAGAAAGACATGACTCGTGCTAGCTGGTGGATACAAAGGGTATGAAGCGGGCTGGACGCCCAAGTGCCCCCACGTCCTAGGTAGCTGACTCACTTTCCATTTCAGTGTGATCTGAGTGGAAGTTTACAAAGCGGATCAATTTCCATTCAGTTTACTGGAACGTCTTACTTTATAACATTGACTCTAACATCCACAAAGGAAGCCCAGCTTCCCACTTCAGCCCTGTGACTCTCTTCCATCTATCCATCCCATCGCTTTCGCTGTCAGTTTGATCCGTGGGCAGATGCTGGCCTTTTCCTTTTCCTGGTCATGTACCGTTGAATGGGATCCGATCGCCCCTCCTCCCACGGAGCAGCTGGTCGGGATCACAGTGCAGCTTTTTGCCACTAGGTCACCAGAGCTCCCCGAATGCTGGCCTTTGACCCACTGACATTCTGGTTTTGATTATTCTAAGGTGTGAGTGCCTCCCTGGTGTTATTTGAATTTTTTATTTTTTTTAAAAAAGGAAAGGCTTTTTTTAGAAAAAGATTATGTGTGTGTACCGTCAAATCTGACCTGACTGGCACGGGTAGAGATTGCCCCTCTTTCTTCAGCAGAGCATCTGGTGTATTTGAACCGCATATCTCTGGGATTGCAGTGCAGCTTCTTGCCACTAGGCCACCACAGCTCTCTAAGGCTTTTTTTTTAAAAAAAAAATATAATTTGTTTGAATCCACCAGATGCTCTGCTGGAAAAGGAGGAGCAATCACCTCCTGTGCCAGTCAGATCCGACTCGATGGTACACACAGAAAAAATAAAAAAAATAATTTAAAAAAATATTTTAAGTGACTTTAGTAAAACAATAATGTAAAAAACCAGGGTAGTGGGCATTCAAATTGTAATGTGTGATAAAATGTATGTTTTTAGGACTTTAGTTAGCTGTTTTGAAATACACTTCTTTTTCCTTTCCTTTTCATGTTATTGGACACGTAGATCTGTCCAGATTCTCCACAAGACGATGACGCAGTGACTGTGACAGTGGGCTTGAGTGTGACAGATCCGAGGACAGGACGGGCAGGGCTGCGTGCACAGGGGTGCTGGGCACTGCTAATGACTTGAAGGTACCTAACAGTAACCACAACATCTGCTTAAAGCTGGGCCACAAGCTCGAGTTTTGGGCCCAGTTTGAGGGTGACCAAGGGCCGGAGTCTTGAGGACTCTCCCGTCTGTGGGACTGGCAGGCCTGGCTTTTTCCATGTGAAAAGACTTCCCTTCAACCACCTTCTTCATGCTGAATAAGGTGGAGAGTCCCCTGGAGCTTTGGCATGGGGCCTTGCCTGGACACAGGACTCTCAGGTGGCACCTCACAGTGAGACCAGGCCAGCCTGGGGAAGTCCTCTCAGAAGAGGGGGTGCCTGGTAATGCAAGTTGTTACGCTTGGTGCTGAACCCAAAGGCTGGTGGTTCATGTTCATGCTGAGACACCTCGGTGGGAAGGCCTAGAACCCACTTCTGGGGAACCAGCCAGTGAGCGCCACAAACTACAGCTCCACTCCCACACCTTGTCAGGGGTGGGCTCGTGGCTCCTGGTTTATTGCTGATCAGAGAAGAGCCATGTGGCGGGCGAGTCCAAGGCTGTAGCCACAGCCAGAACTGCTGTCCTCAGGGCTTCAGACTCTGGCCTCCAGATGTGAGGAACATGTTTCTGTTGTCTTGAACTGTCTGCTCTGTGGGCATCTGGTGTGGCAGCTCCAGAGGCTTCATCCTAGAGCCCGCTGTGCCCACAGCCACCTTCACCAGCTTCCTCAACAATGCAGAGCGCTCGGGGTCCTGCAGTCAACATGCAAAACGCCAATTTCCATGAGAAATGGCCTTCACCTTCGTGAGCGTCACACTGACAACTGGTGCCTCATTCTCCTGGGGGCCAGCAATTGCCATCTGGAAGCTCAAATGTCACCACAGGCCCCAATACGGGCCAGTGCTCCCTTGGACACAAGGGGTCCTGCATTTAGGTTGAAGGTGTCAGAGGGACACAGAGCCTTCCATGAGGATGCCCACGTAGGGAATGCAGAACCTCCCCATGTGGCCATGAGCATTGCTTAGGGCTCTCGGCCCCAAGGAGTCTTTGGCCACCCACGGCCCTGACTGAGGGTGCTGCTAGAGTGTGGCCTGTTTGATGTCCATCACAGGCCCTGGCAGCTCCTGTCACTGGCTAGCAGCTTCCACCTGGGTGAGGTTCATGCCCACTCCACCCGAGTTTGTGGGGGGCTCTCTGCCAGCAGCTCCCACCTTGTTCTGCTGTGTCTGTGGGAGCTCAGTCCCACTCACTGGGCCCACTTCAAGTTTCCAAACTCGGAGCCTGTCCTCTCAGACTGCCTCCCCAGTCCTTCCCTGGAGTGCCATGTCCCTGTTCCCAGCTCTGCGTGTCCAGGCCACTGGCCAGCTCTGTCCCTGGCTCTTCCCCCGGCCACCCCAGGCTATGGCCAGGGTGTTGGTTCCAAGGTCAAGAACATCTCATGGGGAAACAAACTGTTCTTGATTGGTTCTGTCACATGCTGACCCCGTCAGGTGTCTGGGGCTGTAAATCCATCTTCTCCTGAGGGTATCTGGCAGAGTCACAATGCTAGAAGTGCAGGCTTCTCAGCTCAGGCCCCTGCACACCAGGATCCAGAGCCCAACTCAGCCCACACGCAAACGCCAGCGGGTTCTCAGGACGTGGGCGAGATTGTCCATCTTCCCCCACAGAGCTGGGGGGTTGCAGTGCAACTCTCACCGGACCGCTTCTGGGAAACAGAATTCTTTAACACATTGCTTAAACAAATGAAGAAAACCAACTCTTTGTGCCTGCAACAAAACTTGGCCTGTGGGTCAACTTTCAGCTGAACATTTGACAAGATTGTAAAACACCAGTAATAACAGCCACACAAGACAGGAATGGCAGTGAAGGGATGGCAGTAGCCAGTGGGGGCATGGTCAGCACGAGGCCACCAAAGGGCAGGGAGGTGCAGAGAGGTTCAGGATGAGTGGAAGCCAGAATTACAGGATGAGGTGGGGAAAGTGCAATTACACTGTGGGTATTGAAATTATGAACAAAACGTCTGTGAGTGATTAAAGGACAATGAATTTGCATTGTAAACCTTCACTCAAATCACAAAAAATAATTTGAAAATAAATTCCAAGACAATCAGAAGGATTTACTGAGAGGAAATATAGGAATCAGGAAGGGCTCAGATAGAAGGATGGGTGAAAGCAGGAATCACAGGCAGGAAGGTGGCAAGTGCTGTTGGTGAAGACTGTAAAGAATGTTACAAAGCCCAGGCAGCATGAACGATGGAAGCTCTGCAGCTTTCACTCTAAGTGTTCTCAGCAGGAAGGGGCGCTGCTTACTGAGGGACAGCCTGGTCACTGGGCGGCCCGAGCAGGGCGGGGCTGAGGCCAGCAGTGTGGGCAGGGCACTGCAGCCCACTTCGGGGTTGGGGGCGCAGCCTGAAAGACGCTCTTGTTTCTAAGCCAGAGATGTGGCTTGTTCCTGGAATCCTCCTCAAGACACAGCTGGGGTGCCACGTAGTGGCTGCTGACCCACAGGTCCGTCAGGACCACCCTCCAGAGGTCTGGGGTCTGCAGCTTAGGTGGTTCAGCAAGCTCCAAACTGCCGTCTCCACCTCCCGCTGTGGGAACCTGCCCTATGATGGCCAGATGCCCCCAGAGTCCAGTACTGCTTATCTGCCTCTCCCCCTGGCCTGCGTGTATGTGAGAGGGACCTTGGGTGAGGGGCTGAGGACACGCCTGGTAAACCAGGGGAAACTAAGCTGACCCCGGCCACTCACATCCAGCTCTGATCCTCAGATGGGGTCCAGGTCTCTGAGCCCCCACCGGGTAACCTCTCATGCCTGAGGCTCTGACCTTGGCAGATTGTGACCTTGCACCCACCTCCTCCCATGCAGATGGGACATCTGTCTACCTGCTCTTGGGAAGCCCTTTGGGGGCAATGGAGCACCTTCCCAGGCACAGAGGCCGGAGCAGACAGGGAGGGGGCAGGACTCTTTGGAGCCAGTGGGCCCTGGGGGTGGAAGCTTGTGGGGCTGCCCAGAAGAGCATGTGGACAGAGACAGGACAGGGCAGGATGGGGAGAGGTTGGTGTGTCCCAATTCCACTGTGGCTGAGTTGGTGAGCACCTGGCTTCCATGGCAAACTTTTCTTGCAGGTGACAGCCAGTCAGGACTTGGCCCAGGGGGGCTTCAGAATGGAAGGTGGGCCATGACAGGACCCTGCTGGGCTAGCTGGTAGTGAGGGGAGGGGGTAATGGGCCAGTACCTCTGTTTCTTCTGTTTCAGCTTGTCTACCCATCTGCAGAAACAGGAGGGGGCCTGGCTCCCCAAGAGCTTGGCAGCAGTGTAAACCCCCCCTCTGACTGGACTGCGGGGATGGTAGCTACATACTGGTTTGCCAGACCAGGTCCCAGACACCAGCTCACCTCCACTGGCATCTAGCCCCAGGGCAGACTGCCCAAGTCTCACTGGCTGCAGGGCCACCCTGGTGTGTGTGTGTGTGTGGGGGATCAGCCTGGCGAATTGTATCACTCCACCAGTCACAAGCACCTTCTTGGGCTTGGTTCCCTGTGCCCACTCCTGCTGACCCTGGAGACCCCAGGGCTCAATGTCCCTCCAGCACGGTGCCCCACTATTGTGTCTACTCTCCATTCTGGGCACAGATTAAGTTTACCCCAAGCCCTGTGAGGTGTGACCAGTCACCAAAGCTCACACAGCTGCCAGCAGAGGACGCCAAAGTCTGCTTCCAAGGTTGGCACAGGAGTGCTCTGGTGGCCAGGTACCTGCTCCAGGTGTGGAATGTGACCCTCTGACCACTCCTGCAATGACACCACCCAGCTGACCCCACTCCCCACGCCCTCCCTTGGGCACCTCTCCAACTGCGGCTAAGCTCCTTGCACTTGGTTTCGGCCACACCTCTGCCACACACCCAAGCCTGAGCTGGCTCTCCTTGACCTGGCTTCTGCTCCCACGGAGGCTCCTCCCTGCCAGAGGTACAGGTTCTCTGGGGCTCGCTCCTCTGGGGTCAGGATTGAGGGTCCATGTGGAGGTGCCCAGCTCTCTGGTCTCAACCCCACATCCCTTGCCAAGACACCATCCCCAGGGGGCCCGCAGACTGTAAATCCCTGACCCCAGGACAGAGACTCGAGGCTGCTGGGAGACTCGGTAGTTTTATTGACACTAGGCCTTGGAGCTGGAGTCAGCTCCTCTGTCTGGGCAGGACCTTCGGCATCTGGACCCCAAGACTCACTGAAGTGTTTGGAAGAGTTGTCTGGAGGATGGGTGTTAAGCCAGTATCAGGGCTAGTTGTGTTTCCATGCCCTCCCTACACGTCTTCTGGTCTTGGAGCCCTTCCAGTCACCCTACCAGCCCCATGGGAGCTGTGTGTCCACTCAGGAAGGGGCTGAGGTGGCCCCCTCGTGACCACAGCTGTCTGGGGTTGTAGGAGTGCAACTGGGTATAAGTGGGTGCAGTGAGGAGCAGCTGGGGACCATGGTGCCATGTCAGGAGTCAGGGGCACTATCAGCCCTCCAGGGTGTTTTGTGGCTCCAGGTAGATGTATGGGGAGGGTGGAGAGGGGACCAGGATGCGGGGAGGGGCAGAGAAGAGGAGGGAGGGAGGGGAGTGGTGTGGCATCTCGAGATGGGGGGTTCAGCTGAGGTGGGCCTGTGTGTGGGCAGGTGAGGGGGCCGCTGGAGGGGCTGGGGCTGAGAGACAGTATCACCACCAGCTGGGCATCACTGGCCTGAGGGAAGGTCAGTGAGACAGCCCCAGCCAGGTGCCAGGTCCATCCAGTACTCCACCCCATCCATATCCTCGGTACAAAACACGTGCACTTTTAAAAGTCCTGCTCCACGGTCTGGGGCTGAGGCAGTCCGAGCCCTGCTGGGGTGCTTTCTGAGCGCCTGGCCGCGGGCCTAGCTGTCCACCCTCCTCTGGAACCTGCTCATGAGTTCTTCCAGCTCTGACCCGCTCTGCTGCTTCTCGGGAGAGGAGAGGCAGCCTCAGCTGGGGCTGCGGTCACGCTGGACGCGCTCCCCATGGGGCAGTGCACACTCACCTCCAGGAAGGCCTTCTGCACGGTCAGCTGGCTGTACACGCGGATGCCCTCCTCCCCGCACACCTTCTTGAGCTCCTCTTTGTTGAGCGAGAAGAGCTGGGCTCCAGTCAGGATGCCTAGGTGGTCCACGATGCTGGGCGGGGCGGGGCGGAGGTGAGTGCCCTGCGGCCCCCACGCCCGCCCCAACCCCCAGCCCTCTCCCTGGCCTGTGCCCCAGCAGTCCCCTTTCCTTCCCCTAACCCCACCTCCGGCCCAGTACCTGCACCCACCCACACCAACCGGGACCCCTCACTTTCCCCGCCCCTGCTCACCGCGGGCTGAAGGCCTTGGCTTCCAGCCACGCGCGGACCTGATCCGGGCCTGACTCGAAGGTGAGCGGCAGGTGCACTGGGTGGCTGCGCTCCACGCGGAAGTGGCGCTGTGGCTGTGCCTTGATGTGGCTGATTTTCTTGATGAGCTCGTCGTTCACCTCGTCCATGTGCTGAAGCAGCTCTGAATGGGGCAAGGGTGCAGCCTGCAAGTCGCTCCCTGACCCCTGGTGCCCGAGGTTCTTGCCCGCCACCGCTAGCTGGGACCCTGTCCCAGTTCCTCTCATCCCCTCCCTGTCTCTCCCTGGCTGGCCTGGCGCCAGTGTCCGTGGTCTGGTGGCACTGGCCCTCGGGTCAGAAGTCATGCTCACCTTCTTTGTTCCCACCAAAGCTTGGGGGTACCTTGTGGGTGGGGCTGACAGGACTCCAGTACTTCGGACCAGTCTGTAGGGTGGGTGGAAGTAAGGATCAAGTCAGGCCAGCCCACCCCGCCCCCTTCCCCCGCGGAGGGGTGTTGGCCAGGCTGCCCCTCACCCTGGGACCCCTGCAGTTAGGCCCTGGTGGGGCCAGACTTCCTGGGAGGGTGGCTCTGCAGCCTCCTTCTCACCTGCTCAAGGGGGGCACTGGCCTCTTCTGGTCCAATCTCATTCAGGATGTTGCAGGGCACGTAGCCTGCCTGCCCGCTGCGGTTTCTCAGCTTCCACCACTGGCGGCCGTCCTCCAGCACCTGATGGGCATCTGCTGTCACAACCAGCCCCACTGGCCATTTCCCTCTGCCGTAAACCCTCCTTTACAGTCGGGAAAGGTGTGGAAGGCCCGCTCAGGCCCCCAGCAGCATCTATGCACCTCTGACAGCCAGGTGCCCTGATCCAGACCGCTCCGCCCTCAAGCCTGCTCCACTTTCTATTCCTAGGCAGATGGCCTGGATTCAAGGTTGGCACCAAATGGTAGTACTGGGGAGGGGCCCTGGGTAGGTGCAGATGGAGTTCCAACAAGGGGCCATCCCCACCAGGCACTTGCCCTCCCTACTCCCCCAGCCAGAGCCCCAGTGATGTTGAAGGGTTGAAGGGTGGTCCAGAGCAGAGTCCCAGATAGGGACCCTGGAAGAGGAGTCAGTGAGCCTCTGCTCTCTCAGACTCTGCAAGCCCCCCAGCATTGCCCCCAGTTCTGGGCAGTCCCCTCCCTGGCCCCGGCCCCTCACCTCCAGGACCTCATCCTTGAGGACAGACAGCTCGTTGGCATTCCGGGCCGTGAAGTCATATAGGATCTTGACGTACTTGCCCATGTTGGGCGTTGGGTCGTAGCCCCTGTTTGGGACAGGAGAGGCTGAGACGAGAGCAGATAGGGGGTCTCCTCAAAGGCCTGCAGCCTGGCAGGGCGGAAGACTTTCCAGCACCCAGCCAGCCTTTGCCCAGGCTCTGACAGCCAGAAGTGGAAACTGTGCCAGTCAGTGTGTCTGGGGCCCCTGCTGGCAGGAGGGGGGCAGGCGGGCACAAGGTAGGCGGGCTACAGGGACTTTATGGACCCGGGTCACCTCTGAGACTCCAGGCCTGGCAGAGTGGGGGCTCCAGAGGCCAGGAAAGGACAGAGTAAAAAGCCCTCTGTGCATTAAAAACAGAGATGCTTCTCTGAGGAGCCTTGCAGAGACATGGGGTGGGAGGGCGTGGCTGTGGGTGTCCCTGCACAGAGCACATCTCTGGCTACCAACCCAGCAGGACCTTCCTTGCCACTCCTTCATCCAGGGAGGTCCCAGGGTGGGGCCCTGACTGAGGACTGGACAAAGGTGGAGAGGTCAAAGGGCAGAAGTGCAGTGCTGGGTGCCAGGGCAGTGCCCAAGGCTTGTGTTTTTTTAAAAATGTCTATTAAAAAAAAGTTAAAAATGTCTATTTCAGTGGCAAAAAGCTGCATTGCAATCCCAGAGGTACGTGGTTCGAATCCACCAGATGCTCTGCTGAAGAAGGAGGGGCAATCTCCTCCTGTGCCAGTCAGATCTGATTTGATGGTACACACAAAAAAATAATAAAATAAAATCAGAAAAAAATGTCTATTTCCAGCTACCCCTTTCCCTCTAAAAGGGGATGTGGCCAGGTAACTAATCAGTCCCTGGGTGGTCCCCAGTGGGTGTGAGGGGTGAGGAGGGACTGAAACTCCTTGGCTCTGGGTTTGTTCCTTGTGTGATATTTGTGGAATGGTGTGCGGGCTGCATCAACCCTCTCCTAGAGCAGCCCCCACAGCTGGCGAGACGCTTGCTCACATGACATTTTAAGTGCTCCAGTGAATCTGAGATTGATGGTAGACCAACCACATGTGAAGATGTGAGGGGGCGAGTGAGCGTGAGGACTTGGGCCAACCTGCTCACTGCTTGGAAGGAAGTAAGGGGCATGCTTGTTTTCTTGTAACAAAATGAAGGTTTGTGGCGACCCAGCCTGGGCATCTGTCCAAGGTCCGAGGCCACCTCCTGTCTGTGTCACCTGTGGGAACTCTCACAGCACGTGCCAGAGAATCTGCACGTGAGATTCTAAGTACACTTAGAATCATCTCAGCATAACCTGCACACCCATGGGAACCCCAACAGCCACGTGCTGGCTGTCACCAAGCCCAGGGTCTCCTGGGCTGGCCTGTCTCGCAGGGAGTGAGAACCAGGCTGGAGCTGGTAGACCAGCATCCTGACAGGGTTCATCCCACCTGGTGGAGGTGTACCCCAGTGAGACTGCAGGCACCTTGCCTGGGGGTACTCTAGTGAGTCTGCGTGTACCCCACATATAGGGGGTAACACAGTGATTCTGCCTGCACCCCACCTGGGAGACTACTCCAGTGAGCCTGTAAGTACCCCTGTACCCCAGTGGTCTGCATGTACCCGACCTGGGGGGGCATAGCCCAGTGGGTCTGCATGTGCCCACCCCCACACCAGGACCAGAGCTCACCTGTGAGCATGGAGGCTGCTGATGTCCCCTGGGGCTGTGGGTTCAGATGCCAGGCTGTGCTTTTGTGAGTTTCGAAAGGACATTCTGCTCACTGGACTGGGCTGTGGGGAAAATGGAAGGTCTGGGCTGGAGGTAGGGAGGAAGCCTGGAGACTGGTAGCAGGCTGGGTTTGGGATGTGAGGGTATAAGACAGAAGTGGACAGTTGTGCTGGGTGAGAGACCTGCCACGTGTGAGTGGGGCCGTCTTGCTCGGGAGAGGGCAGTCTGGAGTGTGTCTGTGAGGCCACTGGGACAGCAAGTGTGGCGGGGCCCAGGGGGACAGTTGTGGAGACTGTGTCCGGCCTGGTGGGGCGCTGACCTCGTCTTCAGGTGCAGCTGCCAGCTCCTCCACCTCCCAGGGCGCCTCCTGCAGTACATCCAGGGGCGGCTCCCAACCGTTGTGGAACTTGGGCACGTACATGGGCATTTGTGGCTCTCTTGGCCACTCAGCGCTGTGGACCAGGTGTGGAGTCAGCTGACCTTGCCAGGTCTCTTCTGGCTGGTTCCCCTGCTCCCCGCCCCCACTCTGAGGGTCCTCTGCCTGCCCTCATCTCCTGCGAGCTGCTGTACCGAGGGCGTGTCCAGGCTTCGCCCAGTGTCTCCCACAAGGCCATCTCCTTGGGGATCAGGTGGCCTCGCAGGAAGCCCACTGCGTCGCGGGAAAGCAGTGGGCTGGAGACTGAACGCGCGATTTCCGGGCCTCCACAAGTGTTGACGATCTGGGGCGGAGCGGAGGCTTCTTAGAAGAGTCCCTGCCGGCTAGACTCCACTCCTGCGCCCTCCACACCTGTCTCTGGGAAGGGACTGGGCAGGGACACACCGGAGCCTGGCCTTGCCACTCCACCCTCCCTGGGTGCCCAGACCCTTCCAGAATCCCGCCGCCCTCAGCCCATGCCCACCAACCCAGCCCCTCCCCCGGGCCGGCCCCAGCCCCAGGCACCAGTTCCAGGGGTCCGAAGAGGAAGTGCAGGAGCTCCGCGGCGCTCGGGTTCTGAATGTGCTTCTGCAGTTTGGCCTGTTGGGGGCAGGCGTGAGCGCCGTCCGCAGAGCGCCAGGCCCTGGACCCTCCGCCCGCGGTCAGAGCCCCGGCCGGGCCGGGAAGGGGCTGCAGAGGACTGGCGGTGGGCGGGACAAGTGACCCGTGGACAGCTAGCGAGGGGCAGGGCGGGCATGGGTGACCACACCCACCAGCAGGTTGATGGCTAGCTTGATCTTCTGGAAACAGTCGATGAACTCGGCCTCGGAGGGGGGCCGGGCCCGCAGCGTCAGGACACCCTCTGGGCAGGAGAGGGGTTGTGAGCCGTGTGACTTGTCCTGCTTGGCCCCTGCCCGACCCCGCCGCGTCCCCCAGTGCCCACCTGCAGGCCCCTTCTTGCCCTTCTTCTTGCCCTTCTTCCTCTGGTTCAGTTGCTTGAAAGCCTCGGCCGCTTTCTGCAGCCGCGCCACGAACCATTCAATGTCATCCAGGGCGCAATTGAGGATTTGCTGGCGACAGAGCGGGCTCGGGTCACAACCGACCATCCCTAGGGAGTCTGGGTCCCTGGCTCGTGGGGTAAGGCGCTGAGGACCCACTCCCCATGTGCCGCCCACCAAGCCACGCGCGGGTGCCCACCGTCTCCTTCTCGATCTTGTGCGCCAGCACGGCCCGAGGCTCCTCGTCCAGCGATTCCCGACGGCGGAAGCCTGGACGAGGGGTCAGAGCAGCGGCCAAAGGGGTGTCAGGCTAGAGCCACGGGCCTCAAGGGCATAATGTGGGCGCCCTCCACCGCCTGGCCTACCTGCCTCGCTGGGCGGCACTGGCGGGCCCACGCGGTTCTTGGTAGCCTGTGGTGAGCCTCCGCCCTGGCGGAAGAAGGGGATGGGCGCCGGGCCCTGGGGTGGGGGCAAGATGGACTGCCGCTGGCGGATCTTCTCCTGGTGGCCCCTGGAGTGGCATTAAAGACCTGGCTTCGCGGCTGCCCATCCCAGCTCCCAGTCAATACTTGATCCTGACCAGTCACTCTGGCCCCTTACCCAGTCACAGGTCCCATTCATGCCTGATGCCTGATTCCATAACTGACCACTCTCCACATCTCGCACACCCACCCAGGCTCCGCCCGACACGTGGTTCCTCCCACCTATCCAGGCTCCACCCACACGTGGTCCCCACAGGCCCACACACACGTGGTCACGCCCACAACCTAGACCCCGCCCACGATATACCCTCTCACCAATCCTGTCTTCTTTCAACAGGCCCCGCCCCATACTGGGCCCCGCCCCACACCTGACAGCTTGCAGAATTCCTGGCTCGCATGGACCTCTCCAGCCCAGGCTGATTTCACCCCATACCCCACAAAGCCATTCCAAACCTCACCCTTCCCCATAGCTGACTCCTTCGGTGCAGCTTGACCCTGTACAACTTCTGACCCCTCCCAAACCTGACACACCCCGTACCCCATCCACAGGCTCCCACACCATTCTTGCCCCTCCCACCCGAGGCCTCCCTCTCTCAGCCCCGGTGCCCCCTCTGTCGCCCCCACCCCCACACCTCTCCCTACTTGAGGGTCTGCGGGCGCATCTTCTTTCCGTGGCGGCAGTCGGCCAGCGCGCTCTCAATGTCCTCGTGCACCAGTTCGGCCTGTGGAGACCAGGTCCGGAGAACAGCCAAGCAGGGCCAGGGCGTGGTCCACCCCACCCCAAGGCCTTGCGCGCGCTCACCTCCACCTCGTTGCAGTGGAAGCGGGGCCAGGGCGCGGTCCCCCCCCCCACCCTGCGGCTTTGCAGGCGCTCACCTCCACTTCGTCGCAGTGGAAGAAGTGCACGTCAGGCTTGTTCTGCTCTGAGTCCTGACACACGAGAAGCAGCACTGACGGGTAGCGCAGCTGGTTGAGCACTGTCTGGCAGTGTTGCACTGTGGGAAGCGGGAAGTTCTCCAGTTCCTCCTGGGGGCAGACAGGGGCGCTGGACGCGGGTTGTGCCACGAGGCTCCGACGTGCACTTAAGGGGCTCGGAAGACCGATCCAACCCACGACTTAGGCATGGGGAGGTCAGACGGAGGGGGCTAGGCTGAGTGGGAAGGGGCAGATGTGGGCGATGCCAACCTTGGAAGAAGGGGGAGCTGGGTGGGAGGGTTGCGCGGGGGATGGGAGCCCGTGGGCAAAAGTCAGGCATGTGGGCTGGCACTGGGCAGAGACTTAGACCTTGGACAGAGATGGACCCCCCTAGTGGGCACGGTCCCATGGCCATGGGTGTAGCTTGTAGACCAGATCCACA
The DNA here is from genome assembly GCF_000299155.1 of Elephantulus edwardii. Classification (NCBI taxonomy): domain Eukaryota; kingdom Metazoa; phylum Chordata; class Mammalia; order Macroscelidea; family Macroscelididae; genus Elephantulus; species Elephantulus edwardii. The sequence goes on along the minus strand of NW_006399876.1, from coordinate 738,993 downwards.
GGTTTGCATCATGAGCAGAGATCAAAAGGTAACACATGGGCACAGCAGAGGGACACAGCAGGATGTGCACTATGGCCACAACAGGGAAGAGCCACAGCGGACAGCACAGCCAGGCGCTGGTCCTGGCACAGGGTGGATAGGCTCACATGGTCAGAGCCGGTACTCATCTTGGCCCCCACAGTTCCTTGGACCTTGACCTCTTTGAGACCCCTGTTTCCCTGGTTGAAAGAAAGCAGGGCCCTGCCCCCACACACCTGGGACTCAATGTCCAGCAGCCGCAGTGACTGGTCATTGACCTGAAGCAGCATCTCCTGTGTCCAGATCTTCTCCTTGGAGCTCAGCTGCACCAGCTTCCGGATGGCGTCCTCCACAGAGGCAATGGCCTCGCTCTTGTCCATGATGAATGTGGCCAGGTGCTGGGGGTAGGTGTTTGGTGCTGGGCAGGGCCTCCACATGCTGGCTCCCCCAGGCTCAAGGGAATGTACCTCCCCTAGGGGCCCTGCCCACTCCGCAGGATCTGAGTGGGGACATAGGGGACACAGCACCACCCTGGGGTAGTGTGAGAACGCAGCTGCAGCTCAGTGATGTGACCTTGCTTGGAGGGTGTCTGTGGGGCCTGGCTGGACCCTGATAAATCTTAGAAACATCCGAGGTGACTGAGCTCCAAAACCACTGCCCACGCTCCTCCTCTCCCTGCCGCTGGCCTGGGAACACCAGCTTCCCGTAGTCCTGGCCAGGCTGGGCCTCCACTGGCCTGTGTCCTCCCTGAAGTCCTGCTCTCGCCCTGTGGATTCACTGGGATGTGGCCTGTGCTGATCAGCAAACCTCCCTGGTCTGCATACCCGAGCTGACTGCATGTCTTTTTATCGCCATCAAGGTGATACTGTACATGACTTCTCTGTCCATCACAGTTGTGGTCACTGCATGGAGCAAGCCCTGGATGTGCTGAGTTTGCTGTCTCCCAGGGTCTGTTTGAGAACAGGCTCCATGACCAGGTGTATACCTACATATCCTGATGTCTTGCAGAGGACTCTGCCTAGCAGACCACGGGTCCCTCAGCTGGCCACAGGACCCTTGGCTGCCATGGGACCCTTGCCCAGACAGTCTTCCCTGTGAGTTGTATCCCCTCTGCTCTGTCCAGGCTGACCCATCAGGAGGGAGATGAGCCTCCTCCAGCCCACACTCCCCATGTATCTGCTGAGAGCTCTCAGGCAGAATCAGCACAAGAAGCCATGCTGGGCCCACTGGATCCAACCCTGGCCAAAGTCCTAACTGCAAAACACACCCCCGGCTGCAGAGAGGAGCCGGCCCACTGCTGCATTTGGGAGGCTCCTTCACCAGCAAATGGTTCTAAGCCGCAAAGAAAACTCAACACCTTGGGAAAAATATACCCATAAACTTGACTTAAATTGCTCCTGGGAAGGAAGTCCGTTTGGCTTAGTGGGTAAGGAGCTGACTGGCACCACAATAGAGGCAGGCAGCTGAAACTACGGGAGAAAGATGGCCAATCTTTTCCAGTGTGAGCCTCTCCTGAAACTTGCTGCAGGGTCAGCTGTGACTGAGTTTGGACTTGATGGACATAACAACAACAAGTAGGGGTGGAAACTGTGGCCTAATCTTTAGGAGTTGAGTTGCAAGCCCAGAGGCCATGCCTCTCTGGAAGTTCAAATCCACCAGCAGGATCCTTGTGCATCCATGTTGTTTTTGACCCGGAAACCCAGCAGAGTGTCTGCTATGCGTTGGTTCTGACTCAATGACGATGAATGAAGGTAAGAAAAAAAAAACCCCTGAGGTCATATTAACAAAGTGAAACTGGTGGGAAAAGATAAGAGCTGTGATGAGTGGTCAACTCTCCTAGTACATAAAAAGACCACACATTACACTTACAGCTCTTACTGTGTTAAAGTTTTACTTTGTTAAAAGTAAATAATTTTTGAGCTCTGGTGGCCTAGTGGCAAGAAGTTGCACTGCAATCCCAGAGGTGTGCAGATGGAATCGACCAGATGCTCTGATGGAGAAGGAGGGACAATCTTCTGTACCAGTCAGATCTCATTTGATGGTACATGCACACAAAAAACCCAAAACAACAAAGACCCAAACCCCAAAAAACAAGTAAATAATTTTGTGAAATATAATCACATTAACATACATAATCAAAGACATCAATGAATGAATATATAAAAAGCAGGATGTGAGCAGAAAGGTCACAGAAAAACAGGTAAATTTCAAATGTAGAAAATGGAGTGGATTCTCATTCAATGACATAATTGAAATAGACCCACTTGTCGTCACAGAAAAACAGGTAAATTTCAAATGTAGAAAATGGAGTGGATTCTCATTCAATGACATAATTGAAATAGACCCACTTGTCACATGTGTTTCTGTTTTCACCAATTCTATTTACTGACGACACGGAGATGTCTGCTGCTACACTTGGAGCATTAATGTGACACCCCACTTGTGCTTGCCCACTCTCTCTAGTGCGGGATGTAGTGGGGTCCATGAGGAGACCTGGCCTTCCCCACACAGTCTACCACAGGCAGACAGACACACAGCCACCCCACAGATTCAGACAAGTCGCTCCCTATAGAACCAGCTGTCACAAACAGTAACTGGGACCAGACTACATGTCCATCACAGGCTGAGGACTAAGTAGGGCTAAAAACACACAATGGAGTAAGAGGCAGCTTCCTGTCCCCCTGGGAGGCAGGGGGACAGGTCCAGCACACACTGTCAGCGAGACAAGCAGAGCTACGCTCAGTCTCGAACATGAGTCTTGGCGAAGCTGAAGTGACTGAGAGACACAGAGTATGTTACCAACTCGAATACAGTTCAATTAGAAATCAGTCAGGAAAAGATAAGTAGAACAGCCCCAAATAATTTGAAATTAAGCAACATAATTCTAAACTATTCACAGATAAAAGAAGTCACAGGAAAATGAGCAAATATTCTGAAGTGAATGATGATAAAAATGTACATGTCCAATTTTGTGGAACAAAACAAAAGTAGTAATTCAAGGGAAATGTATAGCTTTAAATGAATATATGAAACAGTTAAAAAAAGACTGAAGACAAAAATTAAGAACAGGAGGTGCATTGAGAAGTGGACTGGGGGAAGCAGGAAAGTGTGCAACAGAGAATGAATGAAAATCCAGCTTTTCTGTAAACGTTCCTTAAAATCACAATGAAATATAAAAAATAAGATTTAGGATAAATTATGTAAATTCTCACTTTATAAAACTAGAAAGAGTATCAAATACTACCCAATGTAAGTGGAAGGAAGGGAATTAAGGAAAAAAATCACTGAACACAAAACAATAGACAAAATCAACAAAGCCAAAAACTAGTTCTGAAAAGATTAATAAAATTTATAAACTGCTAGCAAGAAAAAACTAGGGAAATTACAGATTATCAACAATTTGAATGGAAGAGTACAATCTAGAGGTCACATGGACACGAGATTGGATTGGTAAGAAAAAACCCTCCATAAATAAAACCCTCAGAGGGATTCATTGGCAAATTTTACCAATTATTAGGGAGCTCTGGTGGCCTAGTGACAAGAAACTGCACTGCAATACCAAAGGCATGCAGTTTGAATCCACCAGATGCTCTGCTGGAGAAGGAGGGGCAACTTCGTCCTGTGCCTGCCAGATCCTATTTGACAGCACAAAACAAGAAAAAATAAAAATTAACAATTATTTCAGAAACAAACATACTACCAGAAATATAAGCTGGGTTTAGAAGAGGCTGTGGCACTAAAGACATTATCGTCAGTGTCAGATGGATCTTGGCTGAAAGCAGGGAACCAGAGGAATGTATGTGTTTCATTGACTATGCAAAGGCATTTGACTGTGTGGACCACAACAAACTGTGGCTGACTCTGAGAAGAATGGGAATCCCAGAACACCTGATTGTGCTCATGAGAAACCTATAATTGAATTAGGAGGCAGTTGTCAGAACACAGCAAAGAAACACTGCATAGTTCAAAATCAGAAAAGCTGTACACCAGGAATGCATCCTGTCTCCATACCTTTTCAATCTATATACAGAACATCTCATTCAGGAGGCTGGGCTTTATGAGGAGTAATGTGGCATCAGAAATGGAAGAAGACTCGTCACCAACCTGTATTATGCAAATGACACCACCTTGCTTGCTAAAATTGAGGAGGACCTGAAGCATTTGCTGCAGAAGGTCAACAGCTGTAGTCTTCAATATAGATTCAAGCTTAATATCAAGAAGACAAAGATTCTCACCACTGGGCCAATTGGCAGCACCATGACGGATGGAAAAGAGATTGATGTTGTTAACAATTTCATTTTGCTCGGCTCCATAATCAACATTCTTGGCACTAGCAGTCAGGAAATCAAAAGACAAATTGCTTTGGGGAAGTCTGCTGTCAGGGATCTCTTCAAAGTGCTAAAGAGTAATGATGTCAGTCTAGACATAGATAAGGTGCACCTAATCCAGGCCATGGTCTTCGTTATGCTTCAGAGAGCTGGACAATGACTAAGGATGACAGAAGAAGAATTGATGTCTTTGAGTTGTGTTGTCAGAGAAGAATTTTAAACATACCATGGACCTCCAGAAGAATAAATGTGTCTGTCTTAGAGAGAGCAAAATCAAGTTTCTCCTTGGAGGCAAGAATTTTGAAGCTTCATTTCACATACTTTGGGAATATGGCCAGTCCTGGGAGAAGGACACCATGCTTGGAAAGGTGGAGGGACAGTGTACGAGAAGACCCCAGATGACATGGATTGACACGGTAAGTGGAGCAGTGGGATTAGGTGTGCTGGAGTCAGTGAGATTGGCTCAGGATAGGGCAGGGTTCAAAGCTATTGTATATAGGGTTACTATGAGTTGCAGGTGACTTGGTGGCATATAACAATAATAACAAAAACAATAATGACACTAACAGGACAAAAATGTAATTTCCCAATTGCATTGGGGAAATCTGCTGTCTGGGATCTTTCCAGAGTGCTTAAGAGCAATGATGTCACTCTAGAGACTAAGATGTGCCTGATCCAGGTCATGGTCTTGCAATTATAGAGAGCTGGAAAATGACTAAGGATGACAGAAGAACAGAAGCCTTTGAGCTGTGGTGCTGGAGAAGGCTATTGAACATAACATGAACTGCTAAGAGAACAAACAGGTCTGTCCTGGACAGAGTAAAATGAAGTTGCTCCTTGGAGGTAAGGATTTTGGCATTCCATCTTACATACTTTTACAGAAGGGACAAGTTCTTGGCAAAGGACATTGTGTTTGGAAAGGTAGAGGGACAGTACAGGAGAAGAGGTGATGGATTGGCTCAGTGAGTGGGGTAATGGAGGTAGATACCTCAGAGGCAGCTGGTGAATCTGAACTGCCTACCTTTGGGTTCACAGCACAGCTCTCTACGCACCAATGCACTAGAGCTCCCTATGCCAGCAACAAACACTCGGAAATGAATTATGCACCATCTGATTTTAGCATTTATATGCAAGTCCAAAAAGCTTAAGACAATGCTAGAAAAGAACAAAGATGGAGGACCTGGGCCACCACAGGAAACAGGGCTTTGCTGTTTGTTTCTTGTGACTGATTCCAACACCTGGTGAGTGAGTTTGTGGAGCAGACCCACTCCGTGGGTTCTCAAGGTTGTGAGATCTGCAGACTGGTCCTCAGAGTCACCTCCAGTTGGGTTTGAACTGCCAACCTTTTGGTTAGTAGCCATGAAGTGTTTGCATCATATAGGCACCGTGAAAGCAAAGCTACAGTGAGAAAAATATCATTGCTGCTAGATACCAAGGAGCTGTTGCTGACCCAGTCTTCACAAACCCAGCCAACAAACATGCCGGTCTGCACGGCCCCTCACAATCGCTGTTGGGTTTGAATGCATTGCTGTAAATACTGCATTACTCCAACTTGTTGAAAGTCCTCTTTTTACTGACTCTACTTTTCCAAGCATGATTCCTTTCTCTGGGGACTGGTAATCTCTGACAACACGTCTGCTGTAACAAGACACAGTCCATTGCCCTTCTAAGGAGGACCTCAGCTGTGCTTAACCTAAGACAGATGTGCTCAGCCTTCTAGCAGCAGTCCATGGTGCCGCGAGCAGCCTTGGCCAGCACAATTCATAGCCCAGTTCTTCCTTATACATCATCAAGCTTCTGCACGCAGACGAGGTGATTGATTGAAAATGCCATGGCCTGACTGAGGTGTACCTCCGTTCTACAGCAATGACTCTGTTCCCTAACATTTGAAGCAGGTCTTTGCAGCAGATTTGCCTGGTGTCATTACAAATCAGGAGAGGCCCAACTTCAGGCTCGCCCAGTGCAACGCATCTCCTCGCCTCCTGACTGCTGGTACCAAGGTTGTTGATTGTGGATCCAAGTAAGATGAAATCATTGGCAGTTTCAGTCTTGTCTCCATCAGTCCAGTGGTGAGGATTTTTGTCTTCGTGATGTTGCAATACAAATGATATTGATGGCTGTATTCTTTGATCTTCTGCAGCAAGCACTTAAGGCCTCTTTACTTTCAGCAAACAAGGCTGTTATCATGTGCATAACGCAGATTGTTGATGAGTTTCCCTCTGATCCTGATGCCACATTCGTATTCATAATGTCCAAATTTTCATTTTTTTAAAATTTAAAAAAAAATTTTATTATTTTTGTGTGAGTGTACCGTCAAATCAGATCTGACTGGTACAGGAGGAGATTGTCCCTCCTTCTCCGGCAGAGCATCTGGTGGATTCGAACCGTGCACCTCTAGGACTGTAGTTGCAGCTCCTTACCACTAGGCCACCAGAGCTCCCCTAAATGTCCAAATTTTCAAATGGTTTGTCCACCACACAGATTGAATAGGCATGGAGAAAGGATACAACCCTCACTCACACACACACACACACACACACACACACACACACACACACACCGTTCTTAATTTTAAACCATGTAATGCCCCCGATTTGGGCCATGGTCTTCGCAATTACTTGCTATGCATCAGAGAGCTGGACAATGACTAAGGATGACAGAAGAAGAATGATGCCTTTGAGTTGTAGTGCTGCAGAAGAGTATTGAACATACCATGGACTGTCAAGAGAATAAACAGGGCTATTGTGGAGAGAAGGAAACCAACTTGCTCTCTGGAGGCTAGGATTTTGAAGCTCTGCCTCACATACTTTGGGCATGCTGCCAAGAGGGACCGGTCCTTGGAGGACATCATGCTCGGAAGGGTGGAGGGATAATGTAGGAGAGGAAGACCCCCAAATGACATGGATTGACACAATAACTGGCATAATGGGGGCAGGTGTGTTGGAGACAGTGAAACTGGTTCAGGGTAAGTCAGAATTCAGAGCTATTGTGCATAGGGTCACTGTGAATAGCACATAACAAAAACAATGGCCCCTTGCTTTGTTCATATAACTGCCTCTTGGTCCTGATTAAGTGCTCTGGGATTCCCATTCTTCTCAATGTCAGCCATAGTTTGTTATGATCCACACAGTCAAATGGCCTTACATAGTCGATGTACATCTAGTATTCCCTTTCAACTAGGATCCATCTGACATGAGCAGTGATATCCCTGGTACCAAAGCCTCTTCTAAACCCAGTTTGAAATTCTGACTGTTCTGGCTATTTTTTACTGATCTCCAGTAATATTTGCTTGTATGTAATAATTGTTCAATATTTTCCACATTCTGTTGGATTACCTTTCTTGGGAGTAGGAACAAATATGGATCTCTCTCAACTCCAAAAGAACAAACAAATACATCTTGGAGAGGGTGCAGCTGGAGAGATCTTTGGAGGCAACGATGATGAGACTTCACTTCACATACTTCAGGCTTGCTGCTAGGAGGGGCTATTCCTTGGTGAGGGACATGATGCTTGGAAGGGTGGAGGGTCGGTGAAGGAGAGGAAGACCCTCAACCAGGTGAACTAACACGGTGACTGCTGCAATGGGCTCTAGTGTGTCAGGAAGGGTGAGGATGGTGCAGGACAGGATGGGGTTCAGATCCCCTGTTCATAGGGCTACCGTGAGTGGTACTCAATGGCACCTAATAACAACAACATGGATCTCTTGCAGTCAGTTGGCCAGGCAGCTGTCCCCCTATTTTCTTGGCATAGACTAGAGATCTCATATGGGGTTGTGTCTATTAGTTGAGACATGAGAATTGGTATTCTATTTTGTCAATGCCTTCAGGGCAGCTTGAACTTCTTCCTTCATTACCATCAGTTATTGATCATATGGCACTTCCTGAAATATTTCAGTGTTGGCCAATTCCTTTTTCATAGAGTGATTCTGTGTATTCCCTCCATTTTCTTTTGATGCTTCCTGGATCATTCAAGATTTTTCCCATATCATCTCTCCTTATTGCAACTTGAGGCTTTAACTTGGTTTTCAGTTCTTTTAGCTTGATGTCAGTTTGAAGTCCAAGATGCATCTGATTCAGGCCATGGTCTTTTCCATCACTTGATGTGCATTGGAGAGTTGGACAATGAAAAAGAATGACAGAAGAATTGATGCCTTTGAGGTCTAGTGTTGGAGAAGAGCACTGAAGAGGACTCACGGACTCATGAATGGTCAAAAGAACAGGTAAGTCTAGGAGAGAATGCAGCCAGAGTGCTCCTCAGAGGCGAGGGTGACAAAGCTTCATGTCCCATACTCTGGGCATGTTGGTAGGAGAGGCTATTCCTTAGAGAGGGACATCATGCTTAGAAAGGTAGAGGGCTGGCAAAGGAGGAAGACCCTCAACCAGATGGACTGACAATGACAGCAGCAATAGGCTCGAGTGTTTCAGAAATTATGAGACTGGCACGGGACAGGTCAGGGTTCAGATCCGCTATTCACAGGGTCACAATGAGTTGTACCTGACTGGAGAGCACTTACAACAATGTACCATCTGGTTTCTTGACTGCTGCTCCAAAGCATGGCCTGTGGATCCAAGCAAAATGCAACCACTGACAACGTCAACCTTTTCTCTATTGATCACGATGCTGCTTGTGGGTCAAAGGAATGGAACTGTCGTGAAACAGATCAACGGAAAGAAGAGGCCCGCAGAGCCGTTCACCTTCACTACAGACCTCCTTACAGACCTCCCTACGCTGTGCGCCCCACCTCACGTCACGCACAAGAATGAACCCAAACAGATCTTAGACCCAGACATTGAACTGTCAACTTTGAAACACACAGAAGCAAGCATGGCTTCTGCGGGAGCAGACAAGCAGCCTCGCCCTCAAGCAGAGCAGACACGTCATCGAGTGGCTGCCTCAGCATCTAGGACATGGGTCAGACCTGCCTGCAGGGTCTCCAAGACCTTAATGGAAGCAGCTATCCATCTTTTCCTCCAGGGTAACTGGTGGCTTTGAGGTCTGACCTTTTGATTAGCTGCTAAGCACTTAATCACTGCACCACTACACTCATATTGCGCGTCTGTATGAGTTGGAATTCGGAGAACCGCACTCCTAAAAACATCAAATGCTGTATGATGCTTTCAAAAGAAGAGCACAAGCAAGCCAACTGTGACCCCCACTGCAAGCACTGTCCCCTGACCCCCAACCCCAGGCTTAGGGAAGTTCCCACTGCCAACTCTCTCTGTCCCTCAGTTTCCTCATCCAGGAGGGGCAACAAGAGGCTGCCCCTTGCTCCCTCCGCCAGGTGTGAGCACTGGGTCTGTGGGCTGCTGTGGCCTCCACAATGGCCAAGCCTAGCTCGGCAGCTTGAACCAAAGTCCAGGCTTGGGAGGCCCAGGAGACAAGCCAATGTCCTCACAGGACAAAGTTTCACCCTAGCTCCAGGCAGCTGGAACTGCCTGGGAGGGAAGCGGATGAGGGCTGGCCCGTCCAGCCTTCTGTGCCCTGTGCATGGACACTGGGCTGACACCAGTCAGCAGCTCAGCCACCCACACGCCCCACCCAAGCTGGCAGGGAGGGCCCAGTCACCGGACACACCCAATCCCAGTCACCAGGACTTGTTCTACCAGAGCCAAGGTGGAGGGTGGCAACTAGCCTGACCCGAGGGAAGCATGACCCAGAGGAAGCAGAGGGACAGTAACAGGTCCCTCCGACCCTTCCTGCCTCTGCCTGGAGGCCTGGACTACAGCCAGGAAGTGGCAGCCATCTCCCAAGGGCAGGAAGGGCATTTCAGAACCTCATTTCCGGAGTTCAAAGAGTGAACTAGCCCTGACCCAGCACAGGGGACCCTCCCAGCTGGCCCAGGGGAAGAGGCCGAGTCAGCAGGCCTGTTCCACACTCAGAGCTGTGCTCCCAGCTGGATCCCAGCTCCTGGAGGCACTCTGTCCTTCTGCTATCTGACCAGTTTCGGTTTCTTTCCACCACTCTCCTAGAGGGGTGGGGGAATGGCCACTGGGTGTGCTCCCCTCTGTGTCCTCAGGGTGGGGTTCCCTCTGTCTTCCTAGAATGTAGTCCCTCAGGGTGGAGTCCCTTTTGTCCCCTGAAAATGTGAACTCCCAGGGTGGGGTCCCCTCTGTCCCCCTAGAATGTAGACTCTCATGGTAGAGAGGCCACCCTGCAAGTTGCAGCTGAGTCTCTCTGGCCTAGACGGCCCAGGCCCTGTCCCTGGTCTTTGCTCTGCAGGTGACAATCAAGCCTGAGTCTCCTGCCCCACCTCCGGCTGTGGACCTGGCCTCACCTGGACGTGGTACTGCGAGGTCTCATGCATGATGACGTTGGAGTTGGAGTACTTCTTCCTCTGCTCTGAAGCAGGACACATGGTCACTCAGCCCCAGAGGGCAGCCCCTGACCCCTATCCAAACGAGACTGGGCCCTGAGGGGCACACAGGTGAGGCGAGAGGGCAGCCCCTCAAAGCTACCAGGAAGTTCAGGGTAAGCCTCATGTCTGGGGACCCAGCCCCTGGGATGCAAGTGGGGGACAGCTCCTGGGAGAACACAGGGTCAGACAAGAACTGGCCATGGTGATGATGAACTGACTGTCATGGGGGGCTCTGTGTGAGAGGGTGCAAGGGCTCAACCCCCTCCCACCCCGACATCGGGCAGGATCCCAGGGAAGCTACTTTATTAACTGGACACAGATGAAGTGGCATGGCTGGGGAGCAAGCTGGGGAGGTGGGGGAGGAGCTGAGCTGAAGGCAGAGGAGGACAGAATCTTCAGATAGGGGACAGTGGGGGCAGAACATGGGGTGGGAAAGAGCTGAAAGGGAAAATGCAGAGTTGGGGGACAGAGCGGGGAGGAGGAGGCACAGCTTGGGGAGCAAGGGTGCAAGGGAAGGATTGAATTTGGGATGAGACAGAGCTGAAAGGAGGTTAGGGCCCCGAGCAGGGAGTAGTGGGGTGCAGTGACAGTGTTGGGCTGGGTTCCCAGGCTCCCCACTCTCTCTTCCCACTTTATGGGAGCTGGCCCAGCCCAATACACAGTCCTCTGGACCTGACCGGGCCACACACTTCCTAGTGGTTCCCTCTAGGGGCAGGGGCAGCCCCCTCAGAGGAAACCTCAGAGGGGCAGACACCTGTCCTGATGAAGCCCCACCCCCACAGCGATCGGGTTGCCGCTGAGAGCAGCTGGGAATCAATATTGATGCTCCTGAATTATTAGCAGAGCCTCTCTTCTTACAGGGGTGGGGGGAGGCTGACCTGGGGAGGGACTTTGTCCAGGTGTTAGCTGACTGACAAGGGTCCAGGGACCTCCTTGAGATCCCTCCCTCGGGGACTGACCTGCCTGTCTCAGTAGAGGGCCTGGGTGGGAGCTCCCCTAGCCAAACCCCAGCACAACCCTGGGGAGTGGGCCTGTGACAGTCACCCCTGCCTCCTCGCTATGACCCCTTCCTGACTGAGCCCCCTCCCTACTGTCTTCCCCTGTCCAGCCAGCCTGTGACTCACCAAACAGGTCCTTGGCGCTCATCTTGGCCACCCCATCGGACCGTCCCAGGCTACCACTGTGGGGAGGGATTGGTGAGGGCAGGCCACCACACCCCCAGGACTGCTGGGGGGCAGGGGTGGGGAGGGGGCTCACTTGGTGGCACCCAGGCAGCAGCCCACGGACCCTGACTGGCTCATGGTGTCCTCGCAGGTGACCAGCTGGGACCGGCCACCACACGGTTGGTGGCTGAGTGGGTTGGAGGTGGCAGGCTGATCCGGTGCTGTGTGTGCTGGCTGCACCTGGAGGGTAGAGGCTGGGGCTGACATCTCTCCTCACCCACCCCACCTCCCCTCCCCCAGATCCAGCGCCTGGACCCCAGCACTCTTGGCTTTTCACCTGAACCAGGCAACAGCCAGCTGCCTAGTGAAGGCTAGGAGCTGGGTTCTCCAGGCAGCCTGGGCCAGGTCCTCATAGGTCTGGCCTGCCCCCTGGGCCACCCCAGGCCCCAGAACCGTCTATTCACGCAGGGCCCAGCTGGCTGTCACTGAGATGCTACCTTGCTGCACACTCCCAGGGACCCTGGGAAGGAGCAGACAGATGATGCCCACACCCAGAGCCAGCTGGGCTGAGAAGATGCCCCCAGGGGAGGAACAGCGTCCCAGGCAGGGCAACAGCTGTTCAAAGGTCCTGGGGCCTAGAGGAACCTGGAATGCGGAGGGGCAGGAGGGGGCCCCAAGGGTACAGCCGAGGGCAGAGTTCAGAGGGAGGCCCAGTCTCCAGTGTCCCATTCCTGCCACGCCAGCCTACAGCTCGGGGCTGAGTGTGGACCTTAAGTCCACTCGAGCAGACTCTGTCCGGCCCTTACATCGTTCTTGGACTGGGAGACTCGACCTGGGAGGTGGCCCAGGAAGGGGCTTGAGGCCATGGAGGATGAGGTTCCTGGGGTTTTGGGCACCTAGCAGGCTGTCAGAAGCTGAATGGGGGCATGACCAGGGCTGGCCCAGAGGCCACAATGTCTCCCTGACAGGTAAAGGGGCACAAGGCCTCCCCTCACGGCCACCGGTGACCACTTCTCTGCCCCTCCATGAGCAGACAGGTCCCTCGAGCCTTTCTCCTGGCCCCCACAGCTCTGTGTTGAGAGGATGCGGCTGACTGCTGGACAGTGTCTGATTCAGGCCCTGCTTTGGTATGATCAGAGTCAGGCCTGCTGGCTTGTCCCCACAGGAACATGCCGTGAGAGACCCAGGTCCCTGGTTGTCCCTCTGAGACAGTGGCCAGCTCCCCGGGAACTCCAGGGCACACAGGAGAGGAGGGAGGGAGGGTACTTCATGCTGGAAGCCCACCCTCTGTGCTTACCTGGATTCTAGTCTCAAGGGCATGGAGGGGGTGAAGTGACCCTGCTGCCCCCTCCCATGAAGGATTTGACAGATTCCCCAGCCCATCTATGCATGGAGAATGTCCGGAATGTGGGTGACCCAGGTGAGTGAGCCTGAGTGTTTGCTTAATAGGATTCCTGGCGGGCTCAGCCAGGGCATTGCACGTGTGTCCAGGCACACACACACACACCAGGACAGAATATGGACAGGTCAGTGCAGCCACAAGCCTGCAGCATGGACACGACAGGCCCCGGCGGGACACATGCCCCTCCTGTTGGGAGCTGGGAACTCTGTAGCTTTGGGGCGGGGCAGGGTGGGTACCTGGGTGGGAGTGCCCACAGGTGGCAAGGCCTGTGCCTTCAGCGGGGAGGGCGGGCCACTTTGCCTTTCGGCTCCACTGCAGCCCGTTTTCCGGGTGCAGAGGGAGGCCCGCCAGGTGCCCAGTCAGTGGGAAGAGGACAGGGGAGGGGCAAGGGGGGCAGGGAGGGCGCAGGGACAAGCTCCAAGTTCAAATTCCAGCCCTGAGTTCCAGAGTGACCTTGGGGGGGACTGCGGTCCGTGCTATCTCAGGGGCTGAGGGGCCGCCCACAAGAGCGGGTGAGGCCAGGAGGGTCCCTCTCAGCCCCTGCCTACCCCACTTGCAGAGGGCAGCAGCCTGGAAGGGCACCGGTACCCTACAGGGTGGAGGGCAGGGAAGAACCAGGCCGAATTCAGTGGAGGGGTGGGGGAGCTGAGAGGCTGGTGTTCCACCAGGCTCCCTCGGACCGCGGATGGATGGGGACAAAGGGGTCTGTCACAGGGATGAGGCCTGTCTCTATAGCAGAGACATCCTTGTGGAGGGACAGTCCCAGCCTGGCCGCCCTGGCACCAAGACCAAGAAGCCTGGTGACTCAAACACTGGATGCCCAGAAGTCCCTTCAGGATTACCCATCCTTGAAGGGCAGCCATTTGTCCCCTCCTCCAGGATGCCCACACCCTAGCCTTGAGCTGGGGCCTGACCCAGGCCTGGTGCTTCCCGCTGGGTTTCCTTCTGGCTCGGACGCCCAGGAAGTGTACCCTGACATCCTAGCTACGTGAGTGGCTCCGGTGCCATTACGGAGCAGTGGGGGCCTTGGAGGGGAATGGGGGACGTCCTGAGGCCACGCACCACCCTCTGGCCTGGACACAGGGGTCCTCCGGGGCTGGGAGGGGGCCAGTAAGGGGTGGTGACTCACCCACCACAGGCATAAAAATCTCTTCATGAGCTGTGGCCACCCGAGGAACCGGGCATGCTAGCGCCCAGGGAGGCCGGCAGCGCCTCTGCCCCACGCTCTGCGCCTCTACAGCCTGCATCCCGTGGCCCTCGCCGGCCCCGTCACTACCCAGGGAAACTGAGGTTCTGCCCTCCGTGTCCAGTGGCCAGCTTCTGTCCCTTTGCCTAAACTCTAGGCGGAAAACCACAGAGACTGACTTGGGCTCTCACGTCCCCAAAACGCGCGCTTGATCCTGGCGGGCACCCACCTGCGGCACTGGCCTGCTCAGGTCCGTCGGTCGGTCTGTCGGTCAGTACGTGCGTCCACCCGCCTGTCGGCGCCGGGGCCCCAGAACCTAGTCTCTGCGGGCCGCGCTGGGCGGGGCGGGGCGAGAACCTGAGCAACAGGTTACAATGTAACCAGCAGCGCTGCGGGCGCGGAGGGCGGGGCCCGGGCTGACTGCCACACCGCCCCATCTGCCCTTACCTCGGCCTCAGAGCCCGCCCCGCCCCGGCTCTAGACCCAGCCCTCACCTGGGCCCCAGGCCCCACCCACCCAGATTCCAGACCCCACCCCACCTTGGCCCCAGACCTCGCTCCGCCCCAGACCCCACCCACCCAGGCTCCAGACCCCACCCCTCGGAGCTCCACCAGGCTCTCCTCCCCACTCGTCGGCCCATGGAAACCCGCGTCCGCGCCCTTGCGGGTCTCATCCTGGTGCCCCGCAAGGGATGTTCCAGGAGGGCGGGCGACTGTGTGGTCCACACTGCCTTGGGCCGGGCCCTGTGCGGCCCAGCAAAGAGGGGCAGTAGGGTGGGCAACTGCCTTGGGCTTCACAGGACCCCAGCAGGCCGGAGTTCCGGACTCCAGTCCAGGTCCCTCGGTTAGTCCAAAAGGTCCTCAGGGTTACTCAAGCGGAGGCATAGGTCTGTGATAGGTTCGGAGGACTGGCCAGGGTCAAGAGCCTCCTAGCCCTGCAGCCCGGGAGTGGCAACTCCCTCCACCACCCTGAAGCCCCACAGTCTTTGCTCTGCTCCTCTCCAGCCTGAGCTTCTTGAGAACAGTAGGGACCTGTGACCAGCACTGTCCCTGAGCGCCAGGTCTGAGCGCAGGAGGGCGGGAGGGAGGGCTGGGTCTCTCCTGGATAGCTGTCCCCTTCAGGTGTGCTGGAATCTGGAGGTGGGCATCTGGTTCCATGCCTGGCTGGGGACCCCTGCCACCCTGGCTGCTGTGACTCCTCAGAACTGGTGCCCTTCAGGGCACAGGCAGAGCCAGGTAAGCACCGTGGGGGGACAGCACCCTGGGGGACAGCACTGCTGGTAGTGAGCAGAGGGGAAGACAGGAATCCTCGGCAGATTGTAGCTGAAAAAGCTGCTAAGCCGTTGCACCTGGGGGCAGGGCTGGGGGCCCAGCAGGGCAGGCAAGGCGGTACATGTGCCCTAGAGCCGGCACCTGAGGAGGGAAATGCCAGCCTGGCACTGGGCTGACAGACACCTTGGCACCCTGCCCTGGGGAATCTCCAAGAATGTGGAGGGTGGGGTGGCAGGAAGCTGGCCTCTGGGTTCTGGTCAATGACCTGACGCCCTGTCCACACCTGGACCCCCAGGCAACTTCATCACCCTGGTCTGAGGTCCAGGTGCACTTCCTACCGCCTCTTCCCACCCTGTGAGCAGGGAAGGTGAGGCCTCAGAATGGATTGTGGGCACTGAGCCAGCTGGCACTCCTGATGTCCAGCCTAGTGACCCATGTGGTCATCATCACAGGCCTGCCCAATGAGAGGCAAAGCCAAGCCAGGCCCAGGGAACAGTACCAGGCCACCCACAGCTTTGACAGTAAGGATGGTACGAGGAAGTGGCATGGCCTCCATGTGTCCCCCACGTCCACTCCCACGGACAGAGAAGCAGTCTAGGTGACCTCAAGAAGCAGCTGGTGCCTGGAGGCCAGGGCAGAGAGGCATGGGGGAGGGGCTCTGGCCCAGGGGTGGGTGGCGGTCTAGCTTCACAGAAATTCAAGAGGTACAAATATCTTTATTTACAAATACATTGTGAAAAGACGGCCTACTCCGGGACTCTCAGGCTACCCCAGTGGGACACGAGCCCACACTTCCAGAGGGGTGCCCACAGTTTCAAAGGGCACACACAATTGCGAGTTGCATTCACACTTCTGGGGCACGTGCAGCACCTGCTTGGGGACTGGTCAGGACTCCTGTCCTGAGAAGCCCTCCTTCAGCCATTATGGAAGGACACACCACAGACACTGCCCAGTCCTTGAGCCCCAGGTAGCTCCTGACCCTTCCCACTGGCCAGCCCTAACACACAGGTCCCCGTGCACTCAAGCTGGCCCCTCGGCCCCCCAAAACTACAAGCATGACAGAGCAGCGAACTGGCCTTTCCTGTAGGCGTGAGGCGTGCTGGTCATGTGCCAGCTGATGGCCGGGGAGCTGTGCAGACACAGGGTGCCATCTAGCTGACGAAGGTGGCGATAGTGACCATCTGAAGTACGGCTTCCAGGCTGTGGAGTGCCAGGCGCATGGCACCCAGGGCTGTGTCTGCCCACAGTACCAGGGTCTGCCAGCGCAGGAAGTAGGCAGTCAGGAGGGCAGAGCCCACTGTCAGCAGCAGGCTTGTGGCCAGCAGCCCCTCAGCCTCCGTCAGGTTGCCCTTGGTACCTGGGAACAAAGCAGAGAGGGTGTGAGCAGGGCAGGACACTGGCTAGTCACTGCCCCGGGGCAGAGGTGGGTTAACAACAACCCACTCCCACAGGTTCAACCCTCACACCCATCTCACAGGGGGCAGCCCTGCAGCAACCACACCGTGGACAAGGACTGCCCACTAGCCACATTCACAAGGCTCAGAAGGAACAAGGCAGGGAGGGACCTGTTTCCTCAAGGGATTGGCAGACTCCTCAGCCACAGTGGACCCAGTCCTTGGGTCAGTGTGGGGGATCCCCAGCCTACTCCCGTGGTAACCAGTTCCACTGGACGCTGCGGCATATTGCAAGGTCCTGTGTGGATATCTGAGAGCAGTGGCCTGGACACACTGATGCCCAGAGGGGCTGGGTCAGGGCAAAGGCACGCAGATACTAAAGGCTGTGCCTCAGTTTCCTCAAAGTCATTGGGGAGCTGGGGAGGGACAGGAGCTAGTGTGTGAGCCCTGAGCCAGCCGGTGCCCAGGAAGTGCTCATGTGGAAACTCGCCACCGGAGGCCAGGACTGGGAGAAGCAGACACTGGCAAATGAACCAGTCTTAAGGCTTCAGGCTGTGTTCTCGATGACCCTGGGTAACCCATGTTAGTTCAGAGACTCTGAACAATCAAAGCAGAACTGAAGCGTCCTCCTCTTGGGCACCAGGGCAGGTGGTAGAGGAGTCCAGTAATGGGTAGTAGTTAGGAGTCCTCCAGGTCCCACATCACCAGTCTGCAACAGGTTTCCAGATGATGGGGACCGCTCCCTATACTGCAGGGAAGCTCTGGACATCTGGCTGGCTGAACGGGTCAGTTCCCTGAAACTCCCCTCGGAACCATGCAGACAGCGACAGCTGCGTCCATTCATACCCAAGAACAGCCCGGCCGTCTCCAGCACCCCCATGGTAACCAGCAGTGCCAGGTCCAGGGCCAGGCGATCCTGTGGGTAGCTGAATTCCTGAGCTGGGGTAGGACATACAGAGAGAGAGGCTGGTCACCACACAGTGCCCCTCACTGTCGCAGAGCAGCATCTCCCACCTGTAGCCCTCTTTACATCTGTCAAGCAGCACTCCTTTTTGTCCAGCAGTGTGCTGGCCAGGGGCCCCTATATTTGTCAAGCAGCACCCACCCCCTGCACCCGTTTGTACAGCAACGTCTGCCCCAGCCCCCCACTCACTTTTGTACAGCAAGCACTCGCTCCTGCACCCACATCTGTCAAGCAGTACCCCAGTCCTGCTCCCGTTTGTAGCACTTACCCTGCCCCGCCCCCCACTTACTTTTGTACAACAGCAGCAGGAGGGTGGTCAAGAAGTAGAAGGCCTGGTAGGCCCCACTGAGCCAGAGGAGGGCCTGAAGCGGTACTGACGAGA
Organism: Elephantulus edwardii; assembly: GCF_000299155.1. Lineage (NCBI taxonomy): Eukaryota > Metazoa > Chordata > Mammalia > Macroscelidea > Macroscelididae > Elephantulus > Elephantulus edwardii. Next base: position 720,530 of record NW_006399876.1, on the reverse strand, counting down.
GCTGCAGGTGGTCAAGGAGACTCAGGCCCCAGAGGTGTGCCCTGCCAGGGGCACCTGCAGAGATGCAGTGTAGTGCCGGCCCCCACCTACAGGGACGCTCTGGAGGCCCTACGGCGTGGTGCACGCTCACCGTCAACCCTGCAGTCTCCGTTGGGCATCAGGGCAGGCTGTGCCCACCTTAGGCGTTCAGCAGTGAGCAGACTGCACCCTCAGGGCCACCCAACAGTGGTCCCCACCCAAGGTGCCTTGTCCTGGGAGATCTCCCCTGTCCCTATCACGCATGTACAAACACACACAAGTCCATGCCCACAAGCGCACCTGAATACAAGGACACATACACGTCCATGTACACACTCGGGCACATATGCACAAGCACACGTGCCCACACCAGGCACATATGTAAAAAGACACACACACATCCACTCAGGTATGCACAAGCACACACATGCCCATATGCAGGCTCACAAATCCACACACACATCCACTCAGGCAGGAAACATGCACACCAACTCAGGCACATATGTACAAGCACACACACTCAGGACACTCCTCTCAGGCATGTCTATACAAGCACACACACACATTAGAAGTACACACCCCTTCAGGCACTTACACACACACACACACACACACACACTCAGGCAGGCATGTAGAAGGCCACGCCCCAAGGCATATGTGTAAAAGCACACACCCAGGCATGTATGGACAAGCACATACAGGCACATGTGTCCAAGCATGTGCACAGGCCCCTACACTCAAGCTTGTACACACAAGCACACATGTGCACAGCCTGGAGACCATTCCTACCAGGCTGACCTGCTCCTCTCCGCAGGGGAGCCCCTAACCAGAGTCGCCAGGTCAAGGAGAAAACGGAGTCCCTTCTCCAGTTCTGTGATGCTCCCACCCTGTAATAAAATCTGAACTTTCATCTTTCTACCCTGGAGGGCTAGCGGAGTAATGTCCCTGCTGGGCACAGGAGCTAGGCCCTCTTGGGGGACTGTACCTTTCCTGCAGATGCCATGTGCTCTCAGCCCCAGGGGAAGGGGGTTGTGGAGGGCAGAGGAAGGATACCATGGTGGAGGAGGCATCCCCTGGAAGGCAAGTCCATCAGTGAGACCCAGCACACCAGGCTTGAGGGCACTCAGGTCGGGGGCTCAACTGTCCCTCAGGTTCTGCACGCCCCCAGGACAAAAGCACTTTATGAGATCTGCCCATAGCGATTATTCTATAACCAGTCTCACCAACTTGCTTTGCCACAGAATTTCAGTCACTGCTCAAGCATCCTTCCAAAAAACAGCATCCCCCACGTTGGCCGTTGGAGGGAGGGTGGCTATGCCTTGATTTTCCCTGTGGGAAAGGGGATGCCCTCTGTCTTTACATCTCAGGTGACCTGGCTCAAATTCCTGTCTGTAGAGGGGCTGGGGATGTGCCTGACCACCTCAGGCTCAGGGCCACATCTGGTGGTGGACCACAGGCCAGGACCCAGTCCTGAGCTTGGGCAAACGCCTGAAGCCTTCCATGCCATGCTCTTGAAAACCTACCTCCTCTTTCAGGCCTCAGATGTACCCATTACCTGGATACCTGCCATTATCTTGGTTCCGTTCACCTTGAATAAGTTTTCTCCCTGTGGGTCCTTCCCCTCAATGTCAGCCTCAGGAAAGTTTCTAGTTTATTTGCCAGTCTCCTGTCATAGATTAAGTGTCTCAGGACGGGGGGAGGAGAATAAAAGCACCATCTAAAAACCTCCAGCGACACAGGGTTTGAGTTATGAACATAAAGGCAGGACCATGAGATGGGGGAGCCAGGCCTTCTTGTCTGTGCTGACACGGCCTCCCGGACTTCAAAGCTTCAAGCTTCCCGTCAATGATTTACTGCAATAACATGACAGGACAAACAGGTGTGTCCGTGCAGATGGCAGGGGCCAGGTAACTGTGAGCGGGGTGAGTAGGCCTTGTTTTTCACCACCTGAACACTCACAAGGCACCTACACCAAGACTTGTTCGGGCAGAGCTCTGAGCCCTGAGCATCGCCACATGCCCTTCACATCACAGAACTTCAGCAGGCGATGTCCACCAAGGGATAGAGCTGGACCTTGGGGAGACTGAAGGCTGCTGGCCTGGGCTGGGTGGCTGCACTAACACTGCCTCCATGCCTGGGTTTCACCCCAGCAGTGGTCAGTGAACAGGCAAGCACTCTAGCAGGACTGGCAGCCAGGGCCTCAGGTCAGGGTCTGGGAGGAGGCTGTGTCTTACAGTGTGACTCACAAGCCTGAAAGCGTGCTCCATCACCACTGGAGATCACAAGTGGACATGCTTGCACAGGCCGTGGCAGCTTTCAGGACTGGGGTTTGTCATGGGGCCCAACATTGCTGGGAACAGCAACTGGATGTGCTCCTCTTCCCTTGAATATACGTTCTTCAAGCCCCTCTCTGCTCCTGGGAAGGTGGTAGCCTCCTTCCCGGCTCAAGAGTCAAACCCACGAAGGGTTCTCATCTGAGATCAGAGTAGAACTGTTCCATGGGCGTTCAGGATGTAACTTACAGACCAATTCCAAATTCTTCTCCCTAGCATGGTCTGAACCTCCCAGTCACTGGATCCAGAGTGCTGGACCTTTCCTTACCAGTAAGTCCACTCCTCTGTGTACACCAGAGACACGAGAACATGTCTGTACCTAACAGTCCACTACCCTGTTAATAACAGTCACATGTGGATACTGGTGACCAACAGATTACAAAATGTGTTGTGAACACGCACGGCGTGGCACTAGTCAGAGACGCTGCTCCCATGGAGTGCAGTGGCAGTCTGGTTCTGACTCACAGCGACCTAACACAGGGGTTCCAGGGAGAGGAATCTTTCCCAGAGAAGACAGCTCATGTCTCTCCCTGAGTGTGGTTGGTGCACTGGAACTGTCGGCCCTTCCACGAACAGTCCAACACTTTTGAATGGAAAATCCATGATAGGCAGCAGCGTGGAGACGCTGATGGTGGCTGTCAGCAGAGGGAGAAAGGAGGAGGGTGGGGAAGGGGCCTGAGTGGGCACTGGTAATCAAAACCAAAGGCTGATGGCTTGAGCCCACTGATCCTGAGAAAGACATGAGGTGCCTCGAGTCACTAACAGACCTGCACTCTGCCCCTTCCTGCCCGTCTCTGACGTGCTGGAGCCCAGAGCTGCAGTCACTGTGTCAGTTCATCTTTCTGAAAGTCTTCCTCTGCCTGTCCACCTTTCCCACGGGCTGACCTCTCCTGACAATACACTCCAAGTATGAGAGATAACGTTTCACCACTCTTGCCTCTAAGGAGCACCCTGGCCGCATCACCTTCAAGACAGTGCAGGCTGTTCTCTTGAAGTCCATAGGACATTCCGTATTCTAACACTACAAGTCAAAAGCATTCACTCTCCTGATATCTGTATTTATCGCCTATCTTTCAGAAACATAACACGTAACTAAAAACACCATAGTTTGAATGAGAGGCACCTTAGTCTTTAAACTGACATGCTTGCTCTTCAGGACTTTGGTGAGTTTTCGACAGAAGATTTTCCCAACACATTTTTTCATTTTTCTCTCACTTATGTACATTTTGTTTTATACAGCCTCTCATTTATGCTGTTTCGTACATTCATCCTTTTTTAATTTCTTGACTGCTGCTTCCTTGGGTGTCAGCTGTGAATTAAAATGAAATTGCTGACAACTTCAATCTTTTCCCCATCTATCACGATGTTGCTTATTAGTCCAGTGGTATTTCTGTTTTCTTGATGTTGATGATGTTAACTTATATTGAAAGCTGTAGTCTTTGATCTTCTGCAGCAAGTGCTTTAAATCTTTACTTTCTACAAGCAAGGTTGTGTCATGTACATAACATAGGTTGCCGATGAGTCTCCTTCTGGCCCTGATGCTACATTCTTCTTTATAGAGTCCACCGATTTACTCGGTGTACAGACTGAATAGGTCTGGAGAAATATGTCTAAGATACTCCCCCAAAATCCCATCACCACCAAGCTGGCTGCAGCTATGGCCTCCCTACACGGCAGCATCACAGGAGATGACGCCTCCTCTCCTGTACTCTGGACATGCTGCAAGGAGCGGCTATTCCGAGGTCGGTGAGGGAGGGGAAGACCCTCAACCGGGCTGACACAGGGACCGCAGCAAGGAGTCCATCAGAGATCGTGAGGACGGGACAGGGTCCAGACCTAGTCACAGGACCGCTATGTGACGGCTCCTACCAGCAACGAGGACAAAGCAGCCCCGACCCAAGGGTGGCATGTTCTCGGGCTGACCCCGGGCTGCCTTCCGCGGCGCCACCAGGGCCACAGTCTTGGGGACGCTGCGGGTCCTGTCCTGCAAACTCCCGACTGGACAGCGGTGGGACCAGGGCTGGCTGGGTGTGACTGCTAAGTGGGCGCAGCGTGGAGACACGGCCCGCATTCTAACGGCCCAGAACCGCGCCGGGCTGGCCTGAGGCCCTCCCCGACCCTCCACCCTGCAGGCGCGGCCGGCCGCGGCGGGTCCACTCGAGGAGGGCCAG
>NW_006399876.1:714300-715845 GCF_000299155.1 Elephantulus edwardii | reverse complement strand
GCCCCGCCCCCCGCCGCGCTCCCGGCAGCCTCTGCGCTCGGCTGCGTTCGCGGCCTCTCGGCCATTTTCGTGGCTGCCCCCGAAGGGGCGCGACCGAGCCGCGTTTCCGGAGTCGACAGCCGAATCGGGACCGAGGCCTGAGCGGCGTGTCCGGCGGCGCTCGGGCACTTTCGGACAGGAGGCGGCGGCGAGCCGACGCGCGAGAGGACTCGGCCTCGGGAACACTCGGCCGAGCTCGGCTCCGCTCGGGAGGACTCGGCGCCGCTCGCGGCCGGGGGCAGGAGCCGTCTTCGGCCTCGGCCTCCCTTTGCGAGCCGGTGCTGCGTCGGAAGTCGGCGAGCGCCCGCCTCCGAGGCTGGTCGCCCATGGCAGCGGCCACTCCAGCGTCTGAGGCTGGCAGAAGGCCTGCGCGGAGCCGCTCGGACAGCCTCGGCTCAGTTCGTCCCGACTCGGCTCCTCGCCTCGGGGAGCTTCGGCGCTCCTCGGCCTAAGAGACTCGGCCGTCGGCTCAACCGGGCCTCTTCGTGTCGGTTCGGCCTCTGATCGGCCCTCTCCGACTCGCCTCGGTCCCTTCGTGTCGCCCGCCGCGCTTCGGGCCACTTCGTCTGGACTCGGCTGCAGGCCTCGGGCGGCCTCGGGCGGCCTCGGCTCTGCTCGGTTGCGCCCTGGAGCGGCTTCGGTCCGGCTCGGGCGGGGCGCTTCGGGCAGGCTCGGCCCGGCTCGGCGGGTGGCTTCGGGCGGCCCCGATTCGGGTTCAGTGCGGCCTTCGGGCGGCCTCGGGCGCGGCTCGGCGGGCGCCTTCGGGCGGGCTCGGCGGAGTCCGGATGGAGGACTCGGACTCGGCGGCGAAGCAGCTGGGCCTGGCCGAGGCGGCGGCGGTGGCGGCCGCGGCCGCTGTGGCTGCGGCGGCCGCGGCCGCAGCGGGAGGCGAGAGGGAGGAGCCGGTGCTCAGCAGGGACGAGGACTCCGAGGAGGACGGAGACTCGGAGGCGGAGCGTGAGACGCGGCGCGTGACGGCCGTGGCGGTGATGGCCGCCGAGCCTGGGCACATGGACATGGGCGCCGAGGCCCTGCCGGGCCCTGACGAGGCCGCCGCTGCCGCCGCCTTCGCAGGCAAGTGACCACCGCGTGGGGCTTGGCGTGTGACCAGCTCCTCATCCCTGACTCCAGTGACATGCTCTGCACACCTGTCCTGCATGGCCAGCCCGCCTCCTGCTCCCTGCACACCTGCCTCGAGCCAGCGACCACGTTGGTGCGCCTGCCCAGCACACCTGCCCTGGACCCTTGTCCCCCAGTCCAGTCCCTCCGTCCTGCACATCTGCCCTGCACACCTGTCCCCCAAGTCCAGTCCCTCCTGCATGCACACCTGTCCCCCAAGTCCAGTCCCTTCTGCCTGCACACCTGCCCTGCACACCTGTCTCCCAGCCCCTCCTGCCTGCACAGCTGTCTCCCAGGCCCAGTCCCTCCTGCCTGCACACCTGCCTTGCACACCTGTCCTCCAGTCCAGTCCCTCCTGCCTGCACACCTGTCCTCCAGTCCAGTCCC
>NW_006399876.1:675665-714200 GCF_000299155.1 Elephantulus edwardii | reverse complement strand
TGCCTGCACACCTGTCCTCCAGTCCAGTCCCTCCTGCCTGCACATCTGCCCTGCACACCTGTCCTCCAGTCCAGTCCCTCCTGCCTGCACACCTGTCCCTCACTCCCTCCTGCCTGCACATCTGCCCTGCACACCTGTCCCCCAAGTCCAGTCCGTCCTGCCTGCACACCTGTCCCCCAGTCCCTCCTGCCTGCACACCTGTCCCCCAAGTCCAGTCCCTCCTGCATGCACACCTGTCCCCCAAGTCCAGTCCCTTCTCTCTGCACACCTGTCCCCCAGTCCAGTCCCTCCTGCCTACACATCTGTCCCTCACTTCCTCCTGCCTGCACACCTGTCCCTCACTCCCTCCTGCCTGCACACCTGTCCCCAGTCCCTCCTGCCTGCACACCTGTCCTCCAGTCCCTCCTGCTTGCACACCTGTCCCCCAAGTTCAGTCCCTTCTGCCTGCACACCTGCCCTGCACACCTGTCCTCCAGTCCCTCCTGCCTGCACACCTGTCCCCCAAGTCCAGTCCCTCCTGCCTGCACACCTGTCCCCAGTCCCTCCTGCCTGCACACCTGTCCTCCAGTCCCTCCTGCCCTGCACACCTGTCCCCCAGTCCCTCCTGCCTGCACACCTGTCCTCCAGGCCTAGTCCCTCCTGCCTGCACACCTGCCTTGCACACCTGTCCTCCAGTCCAGTCCCTCCTGCCTGCACACCTGTCCCCAGTCCAGTCCCTCTGTCCTGCACACCTGCCCTGCACACCTGTCCCCCAGTCCCTCCTGCCTACACATCTGTCCCCAGTCCAGTCCCTCTGTCCTGCACACCTGCCCTGCACACCTGTCCTCCAGTCCCTCCTGCCTGCACACCTGTCCCCAGTCCAGTCCCTCTGTCCTGCACACCTGTCCTCCAGTCCAGTCCCTCCTGTCTGCACACCTGTCCTCCAGTCCCTCCTGCCTGCACAACTGTCCCCAGTCCAGTCCCTCTGTCCTGCACACCTGCCCTGCACACCTGTCCTCCAGTCCAGTCCCTCCTGTCTGCACACCTGTCCCCTAGTCCCTCCTGTCTGCACACCTGTCCCCCAAGTCCAGTCCCTCCTGCCTGCACACCTGTCCCCCAGTCCCCCCTGCCTGCACACCTGTCCCCAGTCCCTCCTGCCTGCACACCTGCCCCCCAGTCCCCCCTGTCTGCACACCTGCCCTGTACACCTGTCCCTCAGTCCCTCCTGCCTGCACACCTGCCCTGCACACCTGTCCCCCAGTCCCTCCTGCCTGCACACCTGCCCAGCACACCTGTCCCCCAGGTCCAGTCCCTCCTGCCTGCACACCTGCCCAGCACACCTGTCCCCCAGTCCCTCCTGCCTGCACACCTGCCTTGGGGGAGCGGCCCTGCCCGGATGCCTGTCCACATTTATCCTGTATGACCACCGTACACAGCTGGTCCCTAACACCTTTCCCAAGTGATCAGCCCCACCCTGCCCTGTTTGCACACCTGCCTGCTATGACCTTTTCAGTCCTCTCTAATTGGCACACCTGTCTCCAGTCACTGCTCCATGCATCTGCCCTGCATAAGCAGCCCAGCCCCAGGTACCAGCTGTGGGACCTCCTACCCCACACACTTTCCCTGTGCATCTGACTGTGGTGACACAGGACGGTCAGACATGGTGGTGCCCTGGAGGGGCCCGAGGGTGGATGAGGGGTGTGGTCTGGTCACCCAGAATGCCTCCAGGGCCCAGGTGGGATCTGAGTTTGTGTTGTGGGGCAGTCTGGGGTTCCTGTGTCTGGTCATCCTCCTGGGAACATGCCATCTGGCTGGCTGTCACCCTGGAGGTGCTGTCCTCAGGGGGCACTGAGCAGATCTAGGTAGGTGGTGTCCCTCAACCCTGGCCTGGGATGGGCAGGGCTGATATAGGTTAGTGTTTTAGCTCCCCAGTGCTGGTTGCCAGCTGGTGATACACTGCCATCCCAAAGGCATACTGTTTGCCTCCTCCAGCTGCCCTGTGGGAGAGGATGGGCAGTCCCCTCCCATGTGATTAAACTCTGAAAACCCTCTGGAGGGTGGGTCAGCAATGGGTCAGTTCCGACTCAGCGGTACACCACAAAAGTGGTGCTGTGAGGAGAGCTCGGACGTATAGTGGGCAAGGTGCTGTACTGCCAACCTAAAGGCAGATGGTTCGGATACACCATGAAGAAAGACACTTTCCTCCTGTGCGGTTTGTTGCTTCTCACTGGAGGGTCAGCCATGAGTCAGTTCAAACTTGACAGTGAGGAACAACATTGTCGCAACAGCATTGCCACAGTAACTGATGTTGCCAAGTGATGGCGTTAGCAAGCAGAAATGTGTTCTCTTGTAGTTCAAATTCAGAACCTCAAATCCATTGCTGTGGAGTCAGACAGACTCAGAGCTGACGCTCCATTGGGTTGTAGAGGAGGTTGCCTGTCTTTCTCACAGCCACTGCAGGATTTGAACTTCCGAAGAGGAATGCCCTTGCGCTTGCTACACGGCCAGAGCTCTCTTATTTTGTTGTTGTCTGATGGGTGCCGTCAGGTAGGAACTCGATTCTCCAGGGGATTTGCTGAGGTAGTAAATCCCATAGGTGGAGACTGCGTATCCCATCTCCTGTGTAGCAGCTGGTGGATTCGAACCATGTGCTTTTGGGTTGACAGCGCAGCTCCTGACAGCCTTGAGTATGTTGTTGTGTACTGTTGAGTTGGAACCAACTCATAGCTGACTTTCCAGCAGGCTTTCAGGGGCAGGAAATCACGAGAGATTGCCCATCTTTCTCCTGTAGGGCAGCTGGTGGATTTGAACCACATACCTTTTGGTCCTTTTGGTTGATAGTATAGTTCTTTACCAGTAAGCCACAGAGAATAGGAAGCTGTTGTTGTGTACCATCGAGTTGAACTGACTCACAGCCTGCCTTCCCTGGGTATTCAGAGACGGTGACATGGGGAGAGTGCCCATCCTTCTGCCGGGCTGCTGCTGGATCAGTACTTCAGTCCTTGTGGGTACCCTTTTGGGATTGGAGTGTAGCTTCTTACCAGGATCCAAACTCTGGGAGAACGCTGTGTCTCTGTTGGTGGTGGAGGGAAATCCTGTTTTCTGCAGGCCTGGTGTTCCCTGGAGACCCCGCTGTGGTCTGGCCTTCCCCGAAGTCGCAACATCTCGTTGTGCAGGGACGGAGGTCCACTGTTGGTGGCACTGACACCCCGGGCTCCTTTCCCTCCCCTTTTCACCTTTGCTGAGATAACAAGTGTTACTGTTTACACTCCCTGTTCCCCTGGGTGCTTTGGACTGTGGGGGAGTAGGGGTGCTGCTCTTCACCCTCGATCTTTTCACCAGGTCATGGGGGTCTTTATGGAGCTTCCACGTGATGTCCTTGCACGCATGTGTTTTGAGGGGACATGGATTCAGCCTATGACAGTTAGCATGCTCACTGAGGCATTTCTCAGACTACGCTGCTAGGAGGAAGTAGTCTTTAACTTCTGGTGTCAGTAGCTGAGGGTGTTACCTTCTGACCGCACCCCTCCCCCCCCCTCCCCCCGGGATGGCTGAACCCGCTCCTCAGGTGGACAGACAGAACTGGACCGACCTTGCTTCTCCCCTCCTACCGCCACCCTGAGCAGGTGCTGGGCGAGGTGGGTCCCTGGCCCTGCAGCCAGTGGTTCCCACAGCAGGAGCTCTGGGGTATCAGCCTGGCAGGACTCCCTCCACTGGACAGCCTCGAGGGTGTACTCTGGGCTTGGGGTCCTTGTAGGCAAGGAGCCTTCTAGAATGTTGGTCCAGAGGCCAGAGGAAAGGCTTCCAAAGGGGAAGCATCAGGATGGGCCGTGCAGGTGAGCTCTTGTGTGCCAGAGTCCAGTGGTGTGGGACTCAACCGCTCCAGTTGGTGGGCCTGGGGGCCTGGTGGGCAGAGCCTGCCTCCCTGAGCACAGGTCCTGAGGTGTGGCCTGCGTACAAAGAGCTGGGGTCAGGGGCTCCGGGGCCTGGCTGGGCTCACCTGCTGAGCTGGCTGCATTCTTCTGCAGAGGTGACCACGGTGACAGTGGCCAATGTGGGCGCTTCCGCCGACAACGTCTTCACCACGTCGGTGGCGAACGCAGCCTCCATCTCAGGACACGTTCTGGTAAGATGCCCATGGCCGAGCCCCGTTGCCCCGTCCTGGCTTGGTGGCAGTCTCCTAGTACTGCTGCCATAGGAGGTGCAGTGCCACCTCCCGTTGGGAGGCAGGTGTGGCACAGGTGGCCCCTCACTCTGTGTGTGTGTGTGTTTGTGTGTGTGTTGAGAGGTGACCGGTCAGGCTGCGGGGTGATGTTTGGAACAGTGCTCTGTTCTGCTGGTGGGTGTGTGGTTGACTCTGCTTGTGAAGGTCAGGAGGGTAGGACAGGTCTGTAGGCAGCCCGAGAGCAGTGTGGACGGGTCACCCAGAGTCACCTGCCCAGCACAGGAAGAGCTTGGGCAGCGGCGCTGAGGACTCCAGTGGCTGCAGGTGTTCAGAACCTGCATGGCCTTGTGGGTGTGGCACGGCCTCCTGTGGTGGTCTTTCCTTCCTTCATGGGTGGCTGACAATGTCAGGCACCTTTCCATGTGCTGATGGCTGTGGCTGTGGACTCAGGTGTGCCCAGGACTGCGAGGATGGCTCAGGGTCAAACAGGGCTCAGATCTGTTGTTCTGAGGGTCACTGAGAGTCATACTTGATGGCACTGAACAACAGCCACCTGGGCCATGTGCACCTCTGCGAGGCGACTGTGGAACTGAGGGCATTGTGAGAATGAGAGTCTCTCTCTCCAGGGCTGTGTCTGTCTGGGCCCATGGGAAGGCGGTGTTTGAAGATGGAAGAAGGTCACCCTGTCCCTGGCCCAGGGTGGTTTGACCCTGTCAGTGGAGGCAGGAGAGAGCCCCAGAATGCTGCATTTGGACGTGGCCCAGAGGCCATCTGGTCCACCCCCTACCCTCATGTGAATGAGGTCCTGGAGCCTGAATGTTGTTTCCTGACTCCAGAGGCATCATGGGGAGGAGCGTGATGGGGAGAGAGTGTATTTGTTGTGTGTGTTGTGTGTGGTAGGGTGGGGTCGGGGGAGGGGCGTGATGGGGAGTGTGTGTATATATGTGGGCTAGGGTGGGGTTGGGGTCAGGGAGTGGGGTTTGGGGAGGGTGGTCACAGGGAGTGTAGGGTTGGGGTGGGGTATCGTAGGGAGTGTAGGGTGGGGTAGGGTGCAGTTGGGTGAGGCTGTTAGAGGGTGTGTGGGGTGGGGTGGTGGAGAGGCTTCCCTGGGTGGGAGGTGAGGAGCATGGGGAGAGGAGGGGGGACGGGGAACGAGGAGTGGGTCAGTGGGTTCTGTCTGGGTCACAGGGAAGTGCAAGACAAGCCCAGAGTCACAGCTGTTGCGGGGACCCCTGGCCACAAGTTGGCATGTGAGCACATGGAGGTTCATTTGTGGACATGTCGACGTGGGGACATGGAGGCTTTCCTAGGCTGGACAGTAGCACTGGTGGTCAAGCTGGTCAGGACACCCTCTGTGAGACCTGCAGCTTTGCAGGGCCACTTGGGGTGCAGGCCTGTCTTGGGGTCACGGCCAGTCTTGGAGCATGCTGCACAGGCCAGCTGACCGCGCGCTGTCACATGGTGTCCAGTTTTCAGTCTGGCTGGGCCGCCTCTTGATGATCAGGTCCCTGTACAGAGTCCGCCACTTTCTGCTGTGTTGACCCCAGTGTGTGGTCGCTGAGCTGCCTCTAAAGCTGTATTCTTCCCCTGCAGTCGGGCAGGACAGCCCTTCAGATTGGGGACAGTCTCAACACTGAGAAGGCCACTCTGATTGTCGTCCACACGGATGGGAGCATTGTGGAGACCACCGGGCTGAAGGGCGCTGCGGCCCCTCTCACCCCAGGTAGCAGATGGCATGCCTTCCTGAGGGTTTGTTTTGGGAGTTAGTTTTCAGGGTGGGGCGGAGGTTTGGAGTAGCAGCAGTTGTTAGTGGATTGAGGAGGAAGCTGGGGCTGTTGCTGGCCTCTGCTCTGGTGGTTCTCATTGCTCGCGTGCTTGGTCCAGGTCCTCAGTCCCCTCCAGCCCCATTGGCTCCTGGCCAAGAGAAAAGTGGGACCAAGTATAACTGGGACCCCTCGGTGTATGACAGCGAGCTCCCCGTGCGTTGCCGGAACATCAGTGGTACACTCTACAAGAGCAGGCTGGGCTCAGGTGAGGGCTGGGCTCAGGTGAGGGCTGGGCCCAGGTGAGGGCTGGGCCCAGGTGAGGGCTGGGCTCAGGTGAGGGCTGGGCCCAGGTGAGAGCTGGGCTGGGGGGTGGGGTATGCCTGGGGGAGGGGTGTCTTTAGGGGAAGGGGTCTCTGGTGAATCTGTGTGGCTTGGGTGAGCGATGTCCCTGGGTGAATGTGTCTCTGGGTGGGGGTGGGGTGTCTCTGGTGAAGGTGCATCTCTGGTGAAGCTGTGTGACTTGGGTGAGGGTATCACTCAGGTGGGCATGACTCAGGTGAAGGTGAGCCTGCAGGTGAGGGTCCAAGGCTCACTCCCTAGGTGGGATTCACCCTGTGTGTTGACTTGGTGGCTGGCCTTCTCGGTGGTCCTCTGCGGAAGCAGTGCCACATTCCAGGTGGGCTAGCACAAGTCTTTGAGCCTAGAAGTGAGGGTATGGAATGCCAGGCTGCTCTGAGGATGACCTAAGAATGAAGCAGCAGACATATGGTGCCTGGGGGGCCGGGAGGGCCAGCCCTGGCGCAGGGAGGATGAGGTTCTGGCCAGGAGCCCAGTCTGTCTGAGCAGGTGAGGGGCGTGAAGCCTGCTCTGGCCTCAGCACACGGGTCTCAGTGGGCACCATGGGGTCTCTCCACCCTATGCTGTTCCAGGCGGTCGAGGCCGCTGCATCAAGCAGGGGGAAAACTGGTATAGCCCGACGGAATTTGAAGCCATGGCAGGAAGAGCCAGCAGCAAGGACTGGAAAAGAAGCATCCGCTATGCAGGACGCCCGCTGCAGTGCCTCATCCAGGTGGGCCTAGGTGTCATGTGCTGAGTGCTGGAGCAGGCCCCGGGTCCACTGAGGCCAGCAGCCCATGGTGAAAGCAGACTGGAGCCCTGACAGAAGGTGCAGGGGCAGTGTGTCCCGAGGGAGGAGGGGCTCAGTGTAAAGGTCAAGGCTGAGTCCACTCCCCAACCTTTCTGCTCATTCTGACACCACCGTCCCTCTCAGAGGGCCCTGTCCCTTCCCTCCTACTCAGTGTCCACTGCACTGTCCACTCAGACTCATGACACACCATGGCTCGTTAGGGAAGAGGACACAGGTCAGAGTCAGGCATGGCTTTGGATCCAGTTTTTCTGTCAGGGAGCTGCGTCCACACACACATCTCTCCCTGGCCCTGGGTCCCTTGGTTCAGCCTTTATCCTGCTTGGCTAAGTGTCACAGAATTCTTTAGCTCCTCCAACAAGTGCCCAGAGCACCCTACTGCCAAGAAGCCCAATTCTGCTGACAGGTGCTGGAGACGCCCCACTGTACCCTCCCCAGAGTCACTGCTCAGGTGGCAGGAGGTACCCATTGTGCCAGACTCTTGTCCAGAGGTGTGCTATTTGCCCAGGAAGCTGCCTGTCTCCTGCCTCTGTTGCCCACCCTACAGCCATGACCCTGTCTCCAGCATTAGAGCTCTCTCTGTCCCAGGTCGGGGTGCATTCTGCTGTCATTTCTTCTTTACTGGCCCCCTTCCATCTCTGGGATGGCTCCCTTGAAGCTGGGCAGAATGGCAGGCTGTCCAAGGCTGTTGGGGAGCTCTGTACAGTTTGTTGCATTGTCCTGCCGGTCACTTGGTCACAGGACTGTCGTGGGAAAAGCCATGTCCCCCATGCTGCCCCAGTCCCAGCTGGTGTGAGCTCTGAGGGCACGTGTGGGAAGTGAGTGCAGTGTGAAGACACGGGCCAGACGGCATTGAGTCGGGTCGTCGCTGTGCTTCTGAGGGAGAGTGTGACGGTCCTGTTACCATCTCCAGTCTGCTTTCTGGTGCTGGTGAATTGGTACCCGTGGGTCTCTGAGTGTCCTGGGAAGGAAGCTCAGTGGGCTGTGCTCTCAGCAGCACTGGAGAACAGATGGGAGTGAGGGAGAGCCTTCTGGAAGGAGGCTTTATTTTCAGAATGTTGATCCTCACGAGTGGTGGATGGATGGGAGTAATCTGACTGAAAACCTGTACCCAGCAATGGTGATGAAGGCTTCTGATGGTGTGGCTTTGCAATTTCAGGACGGGATCCTGAATCCTCACGCTGCATCCTGCACCTGTGCGGCCTGCTGTGATGACATGACCTTAGTAAGTAGTCAGGAGGCTGCCTGGGCTGGGAGCTGGGCGTGGGGAAGGCCACAGGAGGGCCGGCCCTGCCTTCTGGTGTCCACTTCTCTCAGGCTGGCCTCCTTGGTCATCTGCTCTTTCCACTCACCAGTTAGCTCCTCTCTCAGTCAGATTTCTGCTTTCAGACTAGGACGTGACAGCTGGTGCTGCCCATGGGACCAGCTTGTCAGTGTTTGTGCAAAGCACGTCAAAGGACAAAGTTTACGGTCACAGAAAGCCCCTGTGGTATTGCCTTTAACCCCAAAACTAGATACTGACATTTGTTATCATCATTACAACAGAAATTTGCAATTTGAAGCAGTTTACCATAAAAATTCTACCCAAAACTCGCACATCGGCTGTCGTCCACTACTGTTCACTACCATTTGATTGAGTCCAGCCCAGCTCAGTGTGGCCCTCCCTCAGCTTCAGGCTGTCAGGCTTTGTGAGAGGGGACTGCCCGTCTTGGTCCCTCAAAGTCACTGGTAGATTCGAGCCGTTAACCTTTTGGTTATGAGCCCAGCATGTTAAATACTAGGTCACCCTGTAGAGAAGCGTTACTGTGCCTCCTGTAAAGTGGTGGCCGTGTCTTAGGAAGGTGTGCTGCACAAAGAGTGCTGCCCGTGTTCTCTTCCCATGAGTTCTCGGAAGTGGCATCTGCAAGTGGCAGCTTCTTTAACACACACTTAGTGCACGGAAGTCCGGCTGTTCCATTGTGTCTGGTAAAAGAGGGACAGAAGGAGGCACAGCAGCACCTTGTGTTCCTCCAGTGGCCGACGTCAACCTGAAGGGCTTAGGAGCCGCAATAAAGTTCCTTCTCAAATAGATGGACAGTCAGACCCAGCCGAGAAAGATCCAGTGGCACAGCGCTGGCCTCTCCTCTGCTGGATGTTTTGCCCCCAGTCACTGAGATTCATTGGGACACGTGTGACACATGCCAGCATGGAAACCTGAGTACCAGTGGGCAGGGACCAGAGCTATGTGAGTCCAGACCAGCACTGACCCTGATCAAATGTTCCTGTCACTCCAGAGGCCATGTTGTGTTCACACTTGAGGAAAAGCAGGACCAAGAGACGGAGGCGTCAGGAAAGCTCCAGAACTGTAGATACAGAGGAAATGACACGTACGCTTGAAGTGGTCTCTTCAGTGCAGGAGGCCATACTGGCTTTCTGTGCAAGAATTTCTCCTTAGCCTATGGACGCGAACTCATGTCACATTCCTATTGCAGCTGAGACCTTTTGGTCGAAACTCTTGGCTGGTAGAAGATGTGTGGTTTATGGCAGAGGTGTCCCCGCAGACGTAGATGGCTGGGCTCTCCGGCAGTTCCACTCAGCTCACGTCTGGTGCCACACAGTCCTAGAGAGAGGATCTCACTCTTACTTCCACCTGCCTGTGTTGTTTTTCCATCTCCAGAACTAGATGATAATGTGCTGTGTTCTGATTGTGTTCAGGGGAACAAGAAGATGTTAAAAAGATTACTAGCATTGGGGAAGGCCGATTAGCCTGATGTGGACACACTAACATCCTTCTTTTTGGAAGAGTAATGTCTTAGTAAACAACAAGTGTTGGAGAGCTGGAATTTAAACTGATATGCATCCCAGTAATTGCTTCTTCGAGCGAGCTGATGCCTCAGCTGTGGTGGGAGTGCCTGACGCAAGCTTGAGATCCGCCAGAAAGTGGTCACCGGTGCTTTTCTTCGCGAGTCAAGATAAAGAAGAGGCTTCTCCATCAGTTCCGCTAAAATGTTCTTCCTGTGATACGTTGTTCAAGTAGAGTTCTGCTACAGAAAAATATACTAGGAAATATTTTCACTATTAAAGAAAAGCCAGAAGAAGATGTTCTGCAATCCCAAAAGCACATAGTTCAAATCCTCCCACTGCTCTGTGAGAACTAGGTAGGTGGTCTTGTCTCCTCACATGTGATTTATTGGCTCTGAAAACCCCCTGGAGAGTCAGCAATGGGTCAGTTCTGACCTTATGCAAAACGAGTTTCTGTGTGCTTCAAAGGAAATAAAAGTTTTCTTATACATGAATATATGTTGCTTTATAGTTTTCAGCAGTGCTGCGTTGATTTTAATGTGTGACCGTAAGAGTCTCATTACACTTTCCTTTACTGTTGGCTACTACATAAGTATAGGACATTCTAGAAAATTTCAAAGGGCAGCTCAGGAAGACAAGGCAAGGTATTATAATGAAATGTGCAAAGAGCTAGAGTCGGAAAATCAAAAGGGCTGAACTCACTCAGCATTTCTTAAGCTAAAGGAATTGAAGAACAAATTCAAGCCAAGAGTGGCAATACTTAAAGATGCTTTGGGCAGAATGTTAAATTATCCAAGAAACATTAAAAGAAGATGGAAGAAGTATACAGAGTATGTACCAGAAGGAATTGGCTGACACAGAAGAATTTCATGAAATGACATATGAACAAGAGCCTGTGGTGATGAAGGAGGAAATTTAGGCTGCTCTGAAAGAATTGACAAAAATCAAGGCTCCAGGAGTTGACGGCACACCAATTGATATATTTCAACACACAGATGATGCCCTGGATGTGCTCACTAAGTTGTGCCAAGAAATCTAGAGGACAGCCACCTGGCCAACTGACTGGTAGGAATTGATATTTATTCCCATTCCAAAGAAAGGTGACCCACAGAGTGCAGACATTATCAAACAATATCATTAATATCACATGCAAGCAAGATTCTGCTGAAAATTACCCAAAAATGACTGGAACAAAACGTCAGTTGAGAACTGCCAGATGTGCAGGCTGGGTTTAGAAGAGGCCATGGTACGAGGGATATTATAGCTAATGTTAGATGGATCCTGGCAGAGAGTACCAGAAAAATGTCTGTCTGTGCTTCATTGACTATGCAAAGGTTTTTGACTATATGGATCACAACAAACTGTAGCAGACTGAGAAGAATGGGAATCCCAGAACATTTGATTGTGCTTATGAGAAGTCTATACTTGAACCAAGAGACAGTCATCAGAACAGAGGAAGGAGACACTGCATGGTTTAAAATGGGGAAGGGCGTCCTTCAGGAATGTATTTTTGTCTCCATACCTTTTCAATCTGTATGCAGAACAGATCATCCGGGACACTGGGCTATGTGAGGAAGAATCATCAGCAACCTGCATTATGCGGATGACACAACCCTGCTTGCTGAAACTGAGGAGGACCTGAAGAGCCTGCTGCCGAAGGTCAGGGACTTCAGCCTTCAATATGGATTGAAGCTCAACATCAAGAAAACAAAGATTCTCACCAATGGGCCAATTGGCAGCATCAGTATGGATGGTGAAGAGATTGGGATTATTCACAGCTTTAGTTTGCATGGTTCCACAGTCAGTAGCCAGGAAATTAAGAGATGAATTGCATTGGGAAAGTCAGCTGCCAGGGACCTCTCAAGAGTACTGAAGAGCAATGACATCAGTTGCTGGGGACAAAGTGTGACTGATCCGGGTCATAGTCTTTGCAGTTGCGTGCTGTGTATCAGAGAGCTAGACAATGACTAGGGATGGTAGAGAATTGATGCTTTTGAGCTGTGGTGCTGGAGAAGAGTGTTGAATATACCATGGACTGCTAGAACAGTCAGGTTCACCCCGGAGAGGGTGAAACTGAGCTGCTCCTTGGAGGCAAGGATACTGAAGCTTCGTCTGACATTCCTTGGGACCAATCCTTGGAGAGGGACATCATATTTGGGAGGGTGGAGGAACAGCGCAGGAAAGGAAGACCCTCGATGAGATGGATGGATTCAGTGATCAAAGGTAATGGGAGCAGGTGTGTCAGAGACAGGTTGGCACAGGATAGAGCAGAGTTTAGGGCTCTTGTACATAGGGTCACTGTGAGTTGTAAGCGACTTGACGGAACATAACAACAAGAACAACAACATAGTTAACTTAATGGATACATAATGAGATCTCTGTATTTTACTAATTGATTACTAGTTTGACTAATTATTAGAAGATCTGGTCTTTGCAGTTACTTACTATGCATCAGAGATCTGGTCAATGACTAAGGATGACAGAAGAATTGATGCCTTTGAGTTGTGGAGAAGATTCTTGAACATACTGTGGACGGCCAAGAAAACAAATAGGCCTGTCTTGGAGAGGGTGAAACCAAGTTTCTTCTTGGAGGCTAGGACTTTGAAGCTTTGTCTTATATACTTTGGGCACTTGGCCAAGAGAGACCAGTCCTTAGAGAAGGACATCATGCTTGTAAGGGTGGAGAGACAGCGCAGGAGAAGACGACCCCATATGATGGATTGATAAAATAAGTGGGGTTCTGGGAGTAGATGTGTTGGAGTCATTGAGGCTGGCTCAGGACAGGGCAGTGTCCTGAGCTGCTAAACATCTGGTCGCTATGAGTCACAGGTGACTCGATGGCACATAACAACAACACAGAACTAACGGGAAGGAAGGACGTACCATGTTCTCGGATGGAAAATCTTAGCAAAAATAAAAGAAAGCTGTGATGACATGAGAGCAGAATGGAAGATTCAGGACAGCTCATGAAGACAAAGTATTAAAATAGGTAAAGACCTGGAGTTAGAAAATTAAAACGCAGTATTCTCAGCATTTCTGAAGCTGAGAGTGATGAAGAAAACACCTCCAGTGGCCAGCTTCTCACATTTTTCCCTCCTGACCACTGTTCCTCACCTTGACCAC
Source organism: Elephantulus edwardii (assembly GCF_000299155.1). Lineage (NCBI taxonomy): Eukaryota > Metazoa > Chordata > Mammalia > Macroscelidea > Macroscelididae > Elephantulus > Elephantulus edwardii. The sequence goes on along the minus strand of NW_006399876.1, from coordinate 701,242 downwards.
ACAGAGAGCTGAGTCAAACTTCCTCCCTGGCTCTCTGAGCTAGGCATTGGGCTCCAGCCATGGGCCCAGCTTCGGAATGAAGCTCCGTGCTTCCTACCCATGGCACCCTGCTCTCTGTCTCTCCCTAATGGCTCACAGTCCTCCTCTGAATCAGCCGTTATGAGGTATGTCTGTCTAGTGCCCTGTTTGTGAGTTCTCTGTCCTGGCTCCCAGAATCCACAGAAACAGACTTGTACTTGGTCACCCATGTATTAGAGTCAGACAGCATGCAAGCAAAGTCCCATTGTCCCCAGTGCTGCCTTCTCCCACTCTAGAAGCCTCAGGGAACATGCTCCTGGGTCCAGGATCCACACTGGACCAGCTGCACATAGCTCAGTGGACCTGTGTGACTAACTGTCCCTCCATCATCACAAGCAGGAGTGGGGTGCACCAGCTCATTTCCACAGGTTTAAGTATTGTCTAGTGGCACAGGGCATAAAGTAACTGGTTGAGCAGCTAAGCCAGGGGTCAGCTCTGTCAGAGACCTGACAGGCTCTCAACAGTAATCCTTTTTCCGCATCTCTTACAGGGACATAAACTCTCCTCCTGACTTTGACTTGAGTGGTGATTTTACTAGGTCCCATTACTTTACTTCTGCTTCATTTTTGCAGGCCCCATATTTATTAGACCTTTCCTTGAGTTGTGCCCCTCATTGAGGTGTGGAGATGGTGTATGTGTGGTGGTGGTCTAGGTGTGAAGCAGTGGACATATGGAGGATGTGTAGGTGTGGCAGTTGTGTAGTTGTGGAGGTGGTAGGTGTGGGGGATGTGGAGGTGTGGAGTTTGTGCTGGTTGTAGAGGTTATGGAGATAGAGGTTGTGCATGTTGAGGTGTGGAGGTAGTAGTGGTGTGGAGATAGGTTATGGAGATGTGGAGGTGAGGAGCTCTGGAGGTAAGGAGGTGGTGGAGGTGAGGTGAAGAGGTTGTAGAGTTGTGGAGGTGGTGGAGATGAGGAGGAGGTGTGGAAGTGAGGTGGTGGAAGTGAGGAGGTTGTGGAAGTGAGGAAGTTGTGGAGGTGAGGTTGTGGAGGTGAGGAAGTGTGGAGGTGTGGAGGTGAAGAGGTTGTAGAGGTGTGGAGGTGAGGAGTTGGTGGAGGTGAGGAGGGTGTGGAGGTGAGGAGGTGGTGGAGGTGAGGAGGGTATGGAGGTGAGGAGGTGTGGAGGTGAGGAGGGTATGGAGGTGAGGAGGTGTGGAGGTGAGGAGGTTATGGAGGTGAGGGTATGGAGGTGAGGTTGTGGAGGTGAGGAGAGTATGGAGGTGTGGACGTCAGGAGGGTGTGGAGGTGAGGAGTTGTGGAGGTGAGGAGGTTGTGGAGGTGAGGAGGTGTGGAAATTGTGGAGGTGAGGAGGTTGTAGAGGTGCGGAAGTGAAGAGGTGTGGAAATGAGGTGTGGAGGTTGTGGAGATGAGGTGTGGAGGTGAGGATGTTGTGGAAGTGAGGAGATGTGGAGGAGGTTGTGGAGGTGAGATGTGGAGGAGGTTGTGGAGGTAAGGAGGTTGTGGAGGTGAGGTGTGGAAGTTGAAGTGAGGAGGTGTGGAGGTGAGGAGGGTGTGGAGGTGAGGAGGTTGTGGAGCTGAGGAGGTGAGGAGGAGGTTGTGGAGCTGAGGGTATGGAGGTGAGGAGGTGTGGAGGTGAGAAGGGTGTGGAGGTGAGATGTGGAGGAGGTTGTGGAGGTGAGGTGTGGAAATTGTGGAGGTGAGGAGGGTGTGGAGGTGTGGAGCTGTGGATGTTGTTGATGTTGCGGAGGTGTGGAGGTAGCAGTGTGGCGGTGTGGAGGTGAGGAGGTGAGGTGAAGAGGTTGTAGAGGTGTGGAGGTGAGGAGGTTGTGAAGGTGTGGAGGTGAGGAGGTGAGGAGGTTGTGGAGGTCAGGAGGTGTGGAGGTGAGGAAGTTGAGGTGTGGAGGTGAGGAGGTTGTGGAGGTCAGGTGAGGAGGTTGTGGAGGTGAGGAGGGTATGGAGGTGAGGAGGTTGTGGAGGTGAGGAAGTTGGGGTGTGGAGGTGAGGAGTTTGTGGAGGTGAGGAAGTGGAGGTGAGGAGGTGTGGATGTTGTTGAGGTTGTGGAGGTGTGGAGGTAGCAGCAGTGTGGAGGTGAGGAGGTGTGGAGGTGAGGAGGTGTGGAGGTGAGGAGGCGTGGATGTTTTTGAGGTTGTGGAGGTCAGGAGGTGTGGTGGTCAGGAGGTGAGGTGTGGATGTTGAGGTTGTGGAGGTGTGGAGGTAGCAGTGTGGAGGTGAGGCGGTGTGGAGGTGAAGAGGTGTGGTGGTGAGGTGTGGCGGTGTGGAGGTGAGGAGGCGTGGATGTTGTTGAGGTGGAGGTGAGGAGGTAGCAGCAATGTGGAGGTGAGGAGGTCGTGCTGGCTTTGTTATGTGTGTTTTTGTCGCGCTGTGGTAGTTGTGTAAGTCTGTCTGGTTGGATACCAGCGCCTTGGTTGATTGTCCTTCACATGTCGGTGAGATGAGTCGTCCCAGTGTGTGTGTTCTGAGCTCATCCTCGTCCCTGTCTCTCTTGGGGGTGGAATACAGCACAGGATGGGCACTACCATCTGCGGGTGGTATCCTGGGCTCAGGTGCATTGAGGTCCTGGGCTTGTCCTTCTGACCGGCTTGCTCGTGCTGGGCAGTTATTCATATGCCGGCCTGGACTGGCCTTTGCTGCTGCTGAGGGCTGTCACTACAAGCTGGCTTCTTTGCTCTGCCACTTGGTCTCCCTCCTGGGCACTCCCAGGGTTCACGCTGTGGATGCCGTCCTTTTGTGCCCCTGGGGATGGTCTTTCCTGCTAGCTGGGGACTTGGGGCAGACAGCTGAGACAGGAGGGGGCGGGTAGGTGCTGCACACTGGGAGCCCGAGTCTGACTGGACTTTCTCCACAGAGCGGGCCAGTCAGACTCTTTGTCCCTTACAAACGACGCAAGAAGGAAAATGACGTGCCAACGACCCCTGTCAAGAAGGACTCTCCCAAAAACATCACGCTGCTCCCTGCTACAGCCGCCACCACCTGTGAGTAGGGGAACAGATCCTGCGTCCTGAGGCACAGGCACCTCCGTCCTGGGCTCTCCCTGCACCCAGCCACCCTGAATGGTGGACATGTCCCAGCCTCTGACAGCCTAGCTTGCGTCCCCAGTGTCCGGCCTCTGGGCTGGCCACCCCTGCCCTCACAGTGTGGTCAGTTCCCTGGGAGTTGCTGAGCATGGGGACACAGTGGGTCTCGCTGGCTTTCTCTGGGACAGTTGTTTCCGCTTGGACACCGTGTTTCTGTGGCTCATGAGTGTGCAGTCTGTGAACTGGACATGGCTCTGGGAGCCACGCCTGAAAGGATGCCAGTCTATGCCCATTGCCAGGTGTCCTCAGAAGCAACTGGGGATGCCCTGCTACTACAGCATAACCACGGATGGAGGACGTGGGGTGGCAGACACGTTGTGGCAGAGTATTCTAGAGACAGTCATTTTAGATGCCATGAGCGGGCTTTTGTGGCGAAGGTCTCCCTGACCTGACCTTAGCACAGCCGAGGCCACAGCTCACTGCTGGCCAGGGCTCGGGCTGAGAGACCCCATGGCAGGTCTGTTCCCCTGTATTATTCTAGGGGTGTAAGCCGCCACCTAGTGGGGTTCTCTGCCCCCGTCGGTCAGCTGGCTGCTTCCCCAAGCCTAGTCAGTCCCCACGTGTGGTGCCTGGGGTGTCCCACCCTGACTGCTGAGGTCCAGTGCAGGTGGTGCTGGCTATTTCCCCGAGCAGTCAGTCACCTGCACGTCAGTCCCCACATGTGGTGCCCGGGGTGTCCCACCCCAACTGCTGAGGTCCAGTGCAGGTGGTCACATATCCCCAGATGTCCCTTCACTGCCTCTGGTCTCATCCCCTGATGCCAGCCCTCTTGGTGAGCTTCACTCTGTTTTCCAGTCACCGTGACCCCTTCAGGACAGATCACTACCTCTGGTGCCCTGACCTTCGACCGAGCGTCCACTGTGGAGGCCACAGCCGTCATATCAGAAAGTCCAGCCCAGGGTGATGTCTTCACTGGAGCTACAGGCGAGTGGATGTCCCACACGAGGGTTTATGCTGGGGTATCATGTGTCCACCCCTCCCTCAGTGGACACAGGGATTCAGTGCTGACCCTGGCCTCTTGGAATGTGCCACCACCCTGGCGGGGTCCCCGAAATGCTACCTCTCCTGCATTTATCTTGAAGTCTGATCTGGGTGGAGAGTGTCCCTCCTTCAACCCCATCCAGACCCAGTCATGTCCACCTGCACGGTCCTGTGGGTGAAGGCTGGGCCCTGGACACAAACCCTGTGGTCAGCGTTGCTTCACCTGGACCAGAACGCTGGTCATGTGGCCATGGCAAGTCCTTCAGCAGCCTATGTCCAGCTGTGTCCATCACAGCTCACCGGTCCCATAGGGACCAGACTCATCGTTTCCAGAGCTTGCCGGCTGACTCCAGACCATGGCTCGTTGTCTGGACTCAGGAGCCTCTTCACGTCAAGTGAGAGGACAGACAGGACGAGTTCATCTTAGGAAGTGCGAGCCTTCCGTTTGCCCCGATAGGGTCTGACGATTCAGCCCCACAGGAGATAGCCTGCAGCCTTAGGCGGGGCACGAGCTGTCTTCTCCCCAACAGTGCAGGAAGCAGGCGTGCAGCCCCCGTGCAGGGTCAGCCACCCTGAGCCCCACTACCCCAGTTACCAGGACAGCTGTCAGATGACGCCCTTCCCGGAAGCTGCCCTGCCCACGTCCCACCCCAAGATAGGTGAGTGCAAAGCTGGCCACTCCTGGGATGAGGGTTTCAGAGTGAGTGGGGATGTGGACTCTTCCCCCGGATGTGCTGGGTAAATGGGTGTTGTTGTGTTGCTGTTATGTGCTGTCAAGTTGCCTTGTGCACCAGCCCTGAACCCTTCTCTGTCCTGGTGCCAACCTGTGTCTGACACACCTGCAGTGTTTACTGTTTACTTGTGCGCCGTCGGTGTGAGTAGATCATATGGCTGGCTGATTCAGGATGGCCAGTCCTAGTCCATCTCAGGTAGCATTCTTTATGCATTCCATAACATTTGACTCTTTACAGTTTTCTTAGGTTCATACTTTGTGCATTCTATGTTCTCAACATTATTGGGTGTTTGCCATCATTTTTCCTAATTTGGAGTCAGGTCAAATGAGCAAGTGAAGGTCCCCAAGCTACACTCCTCCCACCCGCTTACAGACCTTCCTGGGGGGTGGGGGGCTCAGACCTGTCCTGTGATCCTTCCCGGGGCCTGCCCTGCCAGCCTTCCTCAGCTCAGACCTGCCCTGTGGGCCTTCCTGGAGTGGGGGGATTGGACCTGCCCTGCAGCCCTTCCTCAGAGCTTGGCCTCCAGCTCCTCTGCTTGCCCCGCCCCGTGGAAGGCTGTGCTCATAGACAGCCAACCGGGTTCTGCCTACTTTTCGTCTGCAGACTTCTCAGGCCTGTCCACCAGGGGTGACCCTGCTGGCATCTGAAACGCTGATGGCTTTCAGCAGCACAGCAGCTTGCAAGCCACTGCTGTGTGACACACTTACAGAGTTCATTTGCATGAAGCCTTAGAACTCTCTTAGACTTAGAAATAAGTTGCAAATGTGGTCCTCGAAGTACTTGAGTATAAGTGGTAGTCCCTCCCTGATATCACGCCAACAGCCGCTGAGGTCAGAGTAACTCCTGCCAGTCTCTGGTCCTGTGTACAGGGGTGCCCAGTGGCCGGTCACCAGGAGGGAGTCAGAGTATGTCTGGGCGTGCCCAGTGGTCACCAAGGGGAAGGTTACAGTGTGCCTAGGCATGCCCAGTGGTCACCGAGGGGAGTCACAGTATGCCCGGACATGCCTGGTAGTCACCAAGGGGAGTCAAGAGTATGCTTGGGAGAGCCCAGTGGTCACCAGGGGGGAGTCAGTATGCCCAAGCGTGCCCAGTGGTCATGGGGTGGGGGGAGTCAGGGTGTGCCCGGTTGTGCCCAGTGGTCACCAGGGGTGATGTCATGGCATGATGCCCACCAGAGGGGTTTCCTCGTGTGCCTGGGTATACGCGTTGTCCTCTGACCCCGGAGGTGCTTGAGGGGGCCCCACAGAGGCCTGCACCTGCTGTTCACACCTGCACTTTGACCACCTGGTCCATCTCGGACTGAGGACCCTGTCAGCAGAGGATGTACTAACTCCTTTCACTTGCCTCCCACATTCTAGTGCTGACGTCACTGCCGGCCCTGGCGGTCCCGCCCTCCACGCCCACCAAAGCTGTGTCTCCCACCGTGGTCAGCGGGCTGGAGCTGTCGGAGCAGCGGAACTGGCTGTACCTGGAGGAGACGGTCAACTCCCTGCTCAGTACGGCCCAGCAGCTGAAGGCATTGCTGGAACAGGCCAAGCAGGCCAGCTCCTACCGGGAGGCTGCCGTGACCCACGCCAAGGTGCAGGCCGATGCTGAACGCAAAGAGGTGAGGCGTGTGGACACTGTCCTGGCCTGGCCGGTGGGGCAACAGCCATGTACTCACAGGGACCACTCCTGTGCTCAGGCACGCTGTTTTCAGTAAGGGACTGGTTTATCTCAGAGAGGAACATTCTCGGGCACCTAATGGTTCTTACTCCTGAGACTCGTGCCTGCTGTGGCCTTGTCTCCCGTTCCACACATGGTGAGCAGGGTACACTTTAGTGATGGAGCAAGAGACTTGGTGTGTCTGTGCATGCAGCCATGGAGGGAGCAGGTGAGCTGCCCCCATCTCTGTTTTAAAGTCTCTCTGAGTCTGTCCCCTTGTCACTGTAGCGTGGGATTCTGGGCTTTGGACTCGCTTCTGGAACATTCATTAGGCTGTGAACTGTGTGTCTTCACCATCTCTCAGTGCTGGGAGACAGCTTTTTCATGCAGCGTCTTGAAGTTGGCAGCATGAACAAAATCTGCCTGTACCCGTCTGCATTTCTAATGAACAGGTGCATTGCTTAGAGGTTACTTAGGGTGGAGACTGTCCAGGTAATAGCAGTGGCCGGGTCGGAGCAGTGTCAAGCCCCAGCCTTAACGACTAGACCAGAGAACGCTGCTTGCTACCGTACATTTGTGGCTGACGCCCAGCGCGGGAGACACTGTGTGTGACAGGGCATTGGACGCCAGCAGAGAGGCCCACCTGTGGCCAGGCAGAGATGGCACAGTGGCTGTGCATTTTTTAATACTTTTTAAGTTATGGCGCCTCTGACAGTGGCCTAGTGGCAAGAATGTGTGCAGCAGTCCCAATGGCACACAGTTTGAATTTACCAGACGCTCCTGTGCTACATTTTTAGTTAATGGTAAATGTGAGTTTTGATTTATAAATGAAAATAAGACTGTGTTTGGTTTTTTGGTTGGGTTCTTTTTTAAGTGTAATTTCCATTTTATTTTCAGGTGAGTTTTTTCTTCAGCCTTTTTAAGGAATCAAATCCTTACATGGGCTTTGGTGGTGGTCGTGGGGCAGCACCTGCAGGTCTAAATCCAGGTGGAGGTGTCCGGTCCTTTCGGGCTTCACGAGAACAGTTCCTCCCCACCTTACTGTGAATGGCACAGCTCACACAGTAGTGCAGTTTCACGTAGAGCTTTGGAAGCACATAGGCGTCGAAAACACTCGCTTCGGAAATGTCCCTGACGGCAGCTGCCTTTACTATATTTCGGATTACGAACTTTTTAAATGCCTTGTCTTTGGGCACACACCGGGTGCAGTTTGTGCAGCGAACAGGCTGCACGTGGCCACAGCCCTTTATGACCTTGTTCCTCCTTTTCTTCGTCATGTTGGAAGCGAGGGTCCAAGAGCAAGACTGTGTTTTTTATGACCTAATCTACATCAGAGATGAGTATTTTTCATTTATTTGTACTCTCTATAGACTAGGAGAAGGAAAGGTTTTTAAGTTATTAATTTTTTTTATAAAAATGCTTTTTAAATTAGTATTTTCCCCCCTTTTTAAAAAATTATTATTAATTTCAATGAAAATTTAGAGACTTTGGGTTTCCATTCATTCATTGTTGCACTTTTCTCCCCTCCCAACCCTCCCCACTAGTGCACTACCCTCTTGGAAAAGTAAAAGAAAAATTCTTTCATTGTTTTATACTCCCTCCCCCCAGATCCACTCCACTATGCAGCCTTCGCTTTGGACTCCTGTCTTGACAAAAATACGTAATCACATATCCCTTTTAAACAGTTTTCTTCCTCATCTGTTTCAATGCAGTGTACATTATTGAACCCATCTTTCTCAGTCTCCGCCCAAACCCGAGGTCAGTCCTGCTTTACAACAGTGGCACCATGCAGTATTTGTCCTTTTGTGACTGGGATATTTCACTCAGCATAATGTCCTCCAGGGTCACCCATTCTGAATAATATTGCATGAGTTCCTTGTTTTTTAATGCAGCGTAGTATTCCATTGTGTGAATATACCACAGCTTCTCTATCTATTCGTTTGTTGATGGGCTCTTGGGTTGTTTCCAACTCCTTGCTGTTGTGAACAAAGCTGCGATAAACATGGGTGTGCATATATCTGCTTGAATGTCAGTTATGGTCTCTTTGGGGTATATTCCCAGTAGTGGAATTGCTGGATCAAATAGTATCTCTATTTGCAACTTTTTGAGAAAGCATCATACCACCTTTCACAGTGGTTGCACCTAGGCTATTAATTTTTAAAATTATTTTTTAATACATTATTAGTTTGTTTCTTAGGAGAATGTTAAATTTAAAATACTTTTTAAAGATGTATAGTTTCAAAATAACGCATGCTAAGTGCTGTAATCTGTGAGAAACTGAAAAACCTCAGTCAGGACAGAACCAAACCAGACATGTGGTGGCTCTGCCCAGAGGTGGTAGCTGTGGCAGTGCACAGTACCCTGGCTTAAAGGCGAGTTTAGATTTGTATAGAGTGAAATTTTCTAGATCTAAATGTACAGTTCAGTGAGTTCTGATAAATGTGTATTCTTGTTGTTGGAGGCATTGAGTCGAGTACGACTCACAGAGACCCTGTGAACAAAAGATCTGAACCCTGTTCTGTCCTGTGCCATCCTCACACTTCCTGACACACAGGAGCCCATTGCAGCAGTCACCGTGTCAACCCACCTGGTCGAGGGTCTTCGTCTCTGTCGCTAACCCTCCCCTCTACCCTTCCCATCATCATGTCCTTCTCCAAGGAATAGCATCTCCTAGCAGTATGCCCAAAGTATGTAAGGTGAAGCCTCATCATTCTTACCTCCGAAGAGCACTCTGGCTGCACCCTCTCCAAGACATATCTGTTTGTTCTCCTGACCGCCCATAGGATGTTCGGTGCTCTTCTCCAACACCACAGCTCAAAGGTGTCAATTCTTTTTCTCTCATCCGTATTCACTGTCGAGCTCTCAGATACATAGCAAGTAATTGGAAAAACTCTGGCCTGAATCAGAAGTACCTTAATCTTCAAACTGACATCATTATTCCTCAGTAATTTGGAGAGGTCCCTAACTGCAGATTTTCCCAGTGCAGTACATCTCCTGATTTCCTGACTGTTGGAAACAAGGGTGCTAATTGTGGATCCAAGCAAGATGAAGCTGTTGACAGTTTCAATCTCCTCTCCATCCATCATGATGCTGCCTGTCGGTCCAGTGGTACCAAAGGCTGCAGTCCTTGGTCTTCTGCAGCATGTGCTTTAGGTCCTCCTCAGTTTCAGCAAGCAGGACTGTGTCATCTGCATAACGCAGGTTATTGATGAGTCTCCCTCCAATCTTGATACCACACTTCTCTTCATAGAGTCCAGCTTCTAGAATAATTGGCTCAGCATACAGATCGAGTAGGTATGGAGACAATAGGTACTAGTAGGTACTAGCCTGACACACTCCCGTATGAGGAGAGGAGATTTCTTTGAGGTGATTGAAAATACCTTAGCTTGGGTCAGGCATACTTTCATCCTCAAAGCTATAATTATTAAGTTATTATTGTCTATTTTGTGTCCGGAGGTAATTACCCCACATGTTACAAATCCTAACCAAAAATATAAATGGAGACTTTGTCCATACCTCTTCAGTCTGTGTGCTCAGCAGATAATTCATGAAGCTGCACTCTGAAGAGGAAAGTGGCATCAGGATTTGGGGAGGATTCACGAACCACCTGCATTATTCTGGTGATACAACTTTGCTTATTGAAATGGAGGAGGATATGAAATGACTGCTGCAGAAAATCAAGGACTACAGCCTTCGGTATGAGTTACATCTCAACATCAAGAAAAAGGTTCTCACCACAGGCCCAGCAGTCAAAATTATGATGGATGGAGAAAGGATTGAAGCTGTCAATGATTTCATCTTGTTTGGATCAAAACCCGGCACCCTTAGTACCAGCAGTCACGTGACCAGGAGATGTAGTGCCCTGGGCAAGGCTGCTGCCAGGGACCCCTCCAGAGTACTTAAAAGCGGTGGTGTCAGTTTGTAGACTTAAGATGCACATCATTCACGCCATGATCTTCTCAGTCACCTGCTGTTTATCAAAAACCTGGACAGTGAATTAGGACTTGAGAGAAAGCTTGGTGCCTTTGAGCTGTGTTGGAGAAGAGTGCTGAGTGTCCCGTGGACAGCTGAAAGAACAAACAGATAGAGCCTGAAAAAGGTGTGCTCAGATTGCTGCTTGAGGGCAAGAACGATGAAGCGTCATCTTTCGTTCTCTGGACGTGTAGCTAGGCGAGGATATACCTTGGAAAGGGACATCATATTTGGAAAGATAGAGGGTCAGGGAAAGACCCTCAATGAGATGGATTGACACCGTGACTTTAGCAGTGGCCTCTTGTGTCTCAGAGATGATGAGGACGGCACAGGACAAGGCAGGTTTCAGGTTGGCTGTTGTTCATAAGGTCGTCACAAGTCAGACTCGACTCCATGGCACCTAACCACAGCAGACATTTGAAGCTCAGCAACTGGAAAACACAAGAATCAAATGCACTACATCTGTGGGAAGCTAGGATGGAGTGGCTCAGAATTATCTGTCAGAAAGTCAGGGATCAGCTGTGGAAAACACCCAAACTTCACATGCACCACGAATTGTTCATATGTCATTTCAAGTTAAAGCTGAAGAAAATGCAAACAAGGATAATCCGGAGTACAGTCCACCTGAATTTAGAGAGTATCTCAAGAGCAGCTTTGCCCAGTTGAACACCAGTGACCAAGGGCCACACAAGTTGGGAGATGATGTTAATGACATTTTCCGGGAACAAAGGTCATTAAGAAGAGAAGAAGTGCCAGAATGGAAGTAGAACTGACTCTGAAACTTGCCCTTGAATGTGAAGTAGCCTCAGTGCAGACAATTTCCAGCATTCTGGCTGTATTTCCACCACGTCGCTGGGTGGGAACATCACTTGGAAGGGTTGGTTAGTTTTGCCTCCCACCAGGTTTGAATTGAACAAGTTGGGCAGCAGGAGCTGGGAATTATTGCTATGAATTAGGAAGGAAGGGAGAAGGCGTGTCCTTTAGGCCCGATTCCTGCTGACGGGAACAGCAGCCATAGTGGGTGTGAAGCAGCTGACCTGGAACTGCTGCCCCACGCAGCTAGAGCTGGGGTTCCCCCCCCGTGCCCCACGCAGTCAGAGCTGGGGTCTCCCCCACACCCCATACAGCCAGAGCTGGGGTCGCCCCCCCACCCCACGCAGCTAGAGCTGGGGTCTCCCCCCCACCCCATACAGCCAGAGCTGGGGTCTCCCCCCCGTGCCCCACGCAGTCAGAGCTGGGGTCTCCCCCCACACCCCATACAGCCAGAGCTGGGGTCTCCCCCTATGGAAGTGAGTGTGGGGAGTTGCCGAACCAGCAGAAGTAAGAGAACTTTGTGACTGTGGAAGAGGTGAATGGATTTCAGACCCTCATAGAAGGAGGTGTGGGAACGGGCAGGCTTCTCCTGAGTCTGCAGGGGCTGCTTCTGTGTTGGAAATGGTGTTGATGGAGATGATTCCCCTACAAGAAGTTAGGTCAGACTCGCTGTCCCATGCTGCTCTCCCTCTTCACAGTAGTAGCTAAAGTAGAAACAATGAAAAGCCGTGAAGACTTCAGTAGTAACTCAAGAAGACAGAATCAAGTATTAGAATGGAATGGAGTTAGCCAACACCACCAGTTACTGGGATCCACAATCGGCGCCCATCAAAGTAGCAGTCAAGAAATCATGACATGCACTGATTAAATCTGTTACAGAAGACTTCAGATGTTAAACAAGTTCACAGATTGACACATATTTTGGGGAGACACATCCACCTCCTATTCTCACAGAAGTCTTACATTAAATTCAAGTCCGAAATCTCCTGCAGTCAACTTCCTCATGTAGGAGCCTGTGAAGTCTAGAATACCAGTTACCTGTTGTTTCTCATGTAGAGTGGTGTGTCAAGCACAAAGCACACATTTCCATTAGAAATGGGAGGGATTGGAGGGACAGAAGGAATAATATGCGTTTTGAAAGTGCAGAACAGGCCTTTGAAAGCCCTGTGTACAAAAAAAGCACACTTAGAGCCGATTAGCAGATACAGCCACTGGGGCCGAGACCTCAAAGTTGGCTCAGGATAGGACAGGCTTCAGAGCTGGGATACGTGGTCACTGAGTCGCAGGTGACTCGATAGCACATAGCAAGTTCAAAACCCAGCAAAACCATTTATGCTAACTCTCAGGGCTCTCTAAGACTATTGAGGCAGTGACCTTGGCTCCAGCCTCTGGTGTCGGCTGAGTTCTGGGTTCTAGGTGAGGATCCGGGTCCGGAGCTTCAGCCCTCCCTTCCAGGCTCACTAGGCCTGCAGCTCCAGTCCCTCTCCATCTTCTGGTTCTTCTAGTCCAACTGGTTGGTGACCCTGCCTTCTTAGCCCAGGAGGCCCTGCTCCTTCCAGCTTTAGGCAGAGGATCCAACACTGCCCCTCTGGAATTCATAAACGGCAGCCCCCTAATCCATGGCCAAGTGTGAAAATGTGACTCTTTGAAACCTACACAGTTGTGGCCTCACCCTTAGGTACCCAGAGGCCTTGGACTGACTTTGTGACCAGGTCAGCTCTGCCTCCTGGGCCCCTAGTCTCAGGTTCCTGGACCTCCCTGCCCTCTGGCCCAGCCTCTGCCCTGCCCTGGCAGGTGTCACAGAGCTCTTTAGCTCTGCGGACAGGTACCTGGAGGCGCCCCCCTTGACCAGAAGGCCTCCTGCTGAAAGACTCCCCTCTCGCTGGCTCCTGTGCTGTCCTGTACTAGTTCCCTGGCTCTGCTGACTCTGCCGTTGTCTCTGCTCCTTGTCATTTGTGCCCCTCCTGCTGTAGAGCCCCCTGCTCGGCTCCCTGGGATGTCTGTAATCCCAAGTCTCTTTCCCTGTTGTTGTTGTTGTTATGTGCCGTCGAGTTGTTTGCAACTCATAGCGACCCTATGTACAACAGTCCTAAACCCTGCTCTATCCTGTGCCAATCGCACTGCCTCTGACACACCCATTCCGATTACCCCAGTCACTAAATCAATCCATCTCATAGAGGGTCTTCCCCTCTTGAGCCGTCCCTCCACCCTCCCAAGCATGATGTCCCTCTCCAAGGACCTGTCACTCTTTGCAACATGCCCAAAGTATATCAGACGAAGCCCCAGAATCCTTGCCTCCAAGGAGTAGCCTGGTTTAACCCTCTCCTGCATGAATCTGTTTGTTTTCTTGGCAGTCCATGGTACATTCAATACTCTTCTCCAGCACCACAGCTCAAAGGCATCAGTTCTCCTTCTTTCCCTGTTAAGTTCTTCAAACCCTCGCAGCCTCTCCTCAGGATCTAGTTCCAAACGCTTTTCACCTTGTGTGGCTGTTAGGGCCACACCCTGCTCTTCCCACACCAAGTTCTTAGTTCCTAACACAGGTGCAACAGAATTGCCACAGGAGAGTGGCCTTAGCAGACAAATTTATTTTGTCACCGTTTATTTGACTAGAAGTCCTAAGTCAGGTTGCTGATTGTAGGGATATGGCATCAGGATCGGAGGAAGATTCATCAACAACCTCCATTATGCAGATGACACAACCCTGCTTGCTGAAACTGAGGAGGATCTGAAGCACTTGCTGTAGAAGGTCAAGGACTGCAGCCTTCAGTATGGATTGAGGTTCAACATCAAGAAAACAAAGATTCTCACCACTGGGCCAATTGGCAGCATTATAATAGATGGTGAAGAGATTGAGACTGTTTTAGCTTTAGTTTACTTGGCTCCACAATCAACACTCTTAGTATGAGCAGCCAGGAGATCAACAGACACATTGCATTGGGAAGTTAGCTGTCAGGAACTTCTTTGAAAGTACTGAAGAGCAACAATATCAGTCTGGAGACTAAGATGGGCCTGATCCAGGCCATAGTCTTAACAGTTGCTTGCTGTATGCATCAGAAAGTTGGACAATGACTAGGGATGATAGAGAATTGATGCCTTTGAGCTGTGGTGCTGGAGAACAGTGTTGAATATACCATAGACTTCCAGGAGAACAAACAAGTCTGTCCTGAAGAAGGTGAAACCGGGCTGCTCCTTGGAGGCAAGGATTCTGAGGCTTCATCTGATATACTTTGGGCGTGTTGCAAGGAGGTATCAGTCCTTGGAGAGGGACATCATGTTTGGAAGGGTGGAGGGACAGAGAAAGAGAAGACCATTGATGAGATGGATTGACTCAGTGACTGGGGTGATGAGGGTAGGTGTGTGGGAGACAGTGAAGCTGGCACAGGATAGAGCAGGGTTCAGGACTGTTGTACATAGGGTCGCTGTGAGTCACAGGCTACTCGATGACATATAACAACAATGACAAGTTGTAGGGAGCTCAGCTGGCCGAGTGGTAAGAAGTTGCACTGCAATCCAGAAAGTATGAGGTTCGAGTCCACCAGCTGCTCTGTGGGAGAAAGATGGGCGGTCTCCTCTTGTGCACCTTACTGCCTCCGAAAACCCACTGGAGGGTCAGTTAGGGGTTGGTTCCAGCTTGATGGTGCAAAACAACAACAAGTTGTAGGGTAGGGGAGTTCTGGTGGCTTAGTGGTCAGGGTTGCATTGCCAGCCCGAAGGTCGTGACTCAGATCCACCTGCTACTCTGCAGGAGAAAGATGGGCAGTTGTCTCCCTTGCTGTACTTGGATTTACTGCCTCTGAAAACCCACTGGAGTGTCAGGTATGGGCGAGTTCCACCTCAACAGTAAATACCACTGTTGAGCTGTAGGGGATGGTCTTTGTCTCCGTTCAGAATCTGTGGGCCCATTGTCCTTCAGATACCCCTGTGTGTGTGCATCACCTGGAGGACCTCACCCAGGACACTATCCCTGTGGACGCCCTCTGCTCCCAGGCAGTAGATTGTACTGCAGTCCATCTAACCACGATCACTGCTCACTTACTGACTATATCTCAGCAGATTTATGCACTGTAAAACCTAATCCTGTAGATTGCATCCTGTCCAGTTAACATAGCTCCACACAGGTTAGGAGTACAGCGCATGGCCCATTGACATCAGTTCATAACGTGGAAAGTGATAATACTTCCATTATGGCCAAACCAAGTTGACATATGACTGGGGGAGGACACAATTCAAGCCACAGTGTGTGTATTAGTAGGCTATTCCTTTCTTCATATAGTTCATGGTCCAGTGGTGAGAATCTTTGTCTTGATGCTGAGCTTCAATCCATACTGAAGACTACAGTCCTTGACCTTCTGCAGCAAGCACTTGAGGTCCTCCTCACTTTCAGCAAGCAGGGTTGTGTCATCTGCATAATGTAGGTTGTTGATGAGTCTACCTCCAATCCTGATGTCACATTCCTCCTCATAAAGCCCAGCTTCCTGAATGATCTGTTCTGCATACAGATTGAAAAGGTATGGAGACAGGATGCATCCCTGACGCATACCTTTCCTGGTTTTGAACCATGCAGTGTTTCCTTTCTCTGTTCTGATGACTGCTTCCTGGTCCACGTATAGATTTCGTAGGAGCACAATTAAATATTCTGAGATTTCCATTCTTTTCTATGTTAGCTATATTGTTTGTTGTGATCCACACAGTCAAATGCCTTTGCATAGTCTCAAGTGTATTGATTATGGTTTCACTTAAGATGAAGTCATTGGCAGACCCAGTTCGTTCTCTATCCATCATGATGTAGGCTATCAGTCCAGTGGCAAGGATTTTTGCTTTCTTTGATGTTGAGATGCAATCCATATTGAAAGCTACAGTGTTTTACCTTCTGCAGCAAGTGCTTCAAGTCCTCCTCATTTTTTGCAAGCATGGTTTTGTCATCCACATAACAAAGGTTATTGATGAGTCTTCCTCCAGTCTTGATGACACATTCTTCTTCACTGAGTCCAGCTTCCCAAATAATTTGCTCTGCATACAGATTGAATAGGTGTGGAGAGAGAATACAGCTACGATGCATGCCTTTCCTGATTTTAAACCATGCAGTGTTCCCTTGCTCTGTTATCACAGCAGCCTCTTGGTCTAGGTGGGTTTTGCATGAGCACAGTTAAGTGTTCTGGAAATCCCATTTGTCTCTGTGTTAGTGACAGTTTGTTATGAGCCACACATTCAAATGCTTTTGCATAGTCACTAAAGCATGATTAGACATTCTTCTGGTATTCTATACTTTCAGCCAGAATCCTTCTAACACGAGCAGTGATATCTCTAGTGTCAGAGCCTCTTCTAAATCCAGCTTGAACATCTGGAAGTTCCTTGTCTATGTCTGAGTGACCTTGTGTGACAAGGACCCTATACCCACATTCTGACCTGTACCCTAGAGGGGCTGGGAGGGACTGTGGCCATGCTACAATCTGCTGTGTGGGGACGGGTGAGTGGATGCCCTTTCATTCTGGCAAGGGTCCAGGTGGCCGGGTATGTAGACGCCTGGCTCCTGTCCACGCCTGGCTTCCAGCCCCTGCAGGCATCCCTTGCCCCACACTTCCTCCCCACATTGCACATTCCCTGCTGCTTGCATGCTCAGCTGAGATCAAGCTCAGGGTCTCTGGCTGTGCCCTGACCAAGAGGGTGTCCCGAGCAGCTTTCTGGGGGTCAGGTGACCCTTGGTTACTGAACTTGTTTTAAATTGAGTCACTGCCCATCACACAAGTGCATTCTTGGTCACTGGTCATGAAGGAGACCTGAGTCCACACAGTGCAGCCATGGGGGGGGGGCACATCCCCTTGGGAGGGACATCCTTTTGTCGGGGTGGGAGGGATTATCCCGTGGTCAGGGCGGTCCTGTGAGAGGGCAGGCAGCATACCTGAGGGGGGTGGGTGGGAATGCCATGGCTTGTCTGGTGGTGGAATTAGTCCTATGAGGGGTGGAAGGAGGGTCAGTTCTGCGGTGCGGTCAGACTTAGGGGTGGGCAGAGAGCAGTCCCATGGGAGGGTGTTCCTTTGGGGGGATTGGGGGAAGGACTAATCCAGGGAGGAAGTCAGTCCAGTTGAGAGGCAGGGAGCAGTTCTGTGAGGAGCATTCTCATGGAGGGGTAGGGGGACAGTCCCGGAGGGGAGCAGACCAGTCCATTGGTGTGTCCATAGGGAGGTGGATGTGGTGATGGTCCCTGGTAGAATTTAGGGTGTTGATGAGGGCAGGGGGTCTGTCTGGTGGGACAAGGGCAGTTGGAACCAGAATTTGCTGTCCCATGGGTTGGTGTGTGGGTGAAGGATGAGGGCACGTAGAGGACTGGGTGGATGGTTCTGTGGGGCATGGGGGCATCTGGTTCATGAGAGGGTTACTAGGGGGCACAGCAGATCCATCACAGTCCCCGGCTTCATCTCAAGTGAATGAAGCCCTCCCTGAAGATAACTGTTAAGGTTACAGGCTTGGGTCTTTTGAAAAGTGTTTTGTTGTTTAAAGTGGAGACAAGTGGCCCACTGACGGCCTTGTGTCCAAATGAGTGAGTGTGTGTAGCACCAGGGCCTCAGACAGATGGTGGTGAAGACGTGCTTGTTGAGGAAGGGCAGTGAGCCGGGGCCCCAGAAGCTGTCTATCTTGAATGGTGGCACTGTGGGCACCTGGGGTGTTGGTGTCCAGGCCTTAGAGCCTGCCCATATCCTAAACAGTGCCTTCCCCTACCATGCGACCATGGGGACACAGACATGTCCATATCATCCCTGGTCTCCCAGGTACAGGGCACTATTGAGTCCTGCCTGGGAACTGGTCAGTTGTCCTTATTGTTACAGTCCCTGGATGGTTCTGTCTGTGGTCCAGGGAGAGACTGCAGGCTGGTCCCACCTCGGCAGTGAAGCCCTGTCACCAGAAACAACTCGTGTGACTGCTCTGGGTTCTGGGTACCTCTCAGGGTCAGGGCATGTGGTATAGACAGGACTCAAACGTGTGCTGTTGGGAAAGGGGATGTCACACCCTTCAGCCTGTAAAAGTCCCATCTGCCTGTCCATGAATGTCTGGTGCTCTGCCTTGCCCCCGCGAGAGTGAGTGGGCATCTGGGTGGGCCTCCCCTGCCCTCAGCAGACTGGGCCCAGGACACAGTAGGTGGGTAGGGGTCCCAGACCCAGGACAGACACTACAGGCAGTGGACTGCAGGCAGAGGGACGTGGCCCCTGTGTGTCATCGCTGACCACTCTGTCTTTCCTGCAGCAGTCCTGTGTCAACTGTGGCCGGGAGGCCCTGAGCGAGTGCACCGGCTGCCACAAGGTCAACTACTGCTCCACCTTCTGCCAGCGCAAGGTAGAGTCCATGCCAGAGGCCTGAGGCCCTTCCCCACAGGGATGCTGCATCCAGCTGTACCGTGAGCCTGGGGTTGACAAGTACCCAGGTGCGCCTTGTCCCAGGTGCATCTAGTGTCCAGGTGTGTGACACCGCACCGCAGTGCTCAGCACTTCCTCTGTGCTGTAGCATCTGAGGGTGGGGCCTCCTGGACACGGCACTCTGCGGTCACCCCGAACCTAGCACAGCTCTCTCCCTGGGACGCTGGTTCTAAAGCAGTAGCTCCCAAGCCCCACCATTGTATGGTCCCTGAAGAGGGCCAGTGCACAGTGGGGACTGTTAGAGGCAGGTGGAGCTCAGACTGTGCCTCCACAGGCACCCTGTGAAGAGGACAGGAGCACTCACCCCATGACAGGAGCACTGACTGCACATGTTGAGGAGTTGTCTCCTCTAAGACGGGCCTTAATCTGAAGTAGGACTGCCCTCTCTGGGTTGGGGGTCTCCCTCTCTGGGTGGAGTCTTCCTCTCTGGGTGGAGTCTTCCTCTCTGGGTCGAGGTCTCTTTCTCTGGGTTGGGGTCTCTCTCTGGGTTGGGATCTCCCACTGGGTCTCCCTCTGGGGTGGGGTCTCTCTCTGGGTTGCTCCACCCCCAGATGTGCCAGTCATCTTGGCCTCTCTCCCTCTGGGTCACGGTCTCCCACTGGGTCAGGGTCTCCCTCTGGGGTGGGGTCTCTCTCTGGGTCACCCACCCCCAGGTGTGCAGGTCAGCTTGGCCTCAGGATGACGGGCCTGGGTCGTCATACTCATGCATACATGTACCTTCCCAGTTGTTTGGTTGTAAAAAAGACTTGAGGAGAGAATTCTGATGGGCACTTAGACAATCTCAGGCCTTGTTTGTCTCTGGGATCAGTTTTGTCCTGCTAACGTGTCCGTGTGCAGGCCAGTTCAGTCCTGGGGCTCCACTTATGCGCTGGACAGGGGCGTTGTCCCCATCCTGTTGACAGGTTTTTGTTGGTCCCGTGCAGGGCAGTGGAAAGGACTGGGAAAGGCAATTGCCTGCCCCATCTGAGTACAGGTCCCGCGCACGCTCTGCCCTGCACACGCTCTGTGTTGGTGTGGTTGGCTTGGCTTTTCTTTTGGGACCTCCTGTGAGGAGTGAGGGTATATATCACGTCTTGTTGAGGCATAACGTCTGTGCCACAAAGTCCATCCCTTTGGTGAGCAAGTTGGCAGTGTTGAGGAAGCTGCCACAGCTGGGCGAGTGTCTGCTTCCTTTTGAGAGCCTCCCCTTGGCCCCAGGAGGGCCCCACACACTCCTTAGTCCCCAGCAGCGGGCACCCTGCTCTCAGTCAGTGGTGTCTGTCCTCTAGCATATTTCAGATCGTCCATGATGGAGCTGTGACTGCAGGTGGTCCTTGTACCACCCTGTGTGGACGTGTGCCTGCTTGGTTACCCGTTCCTTGCTGGAGAGACCCTGGACCACATCCACTCTGTGGGATTTGTGGTTCCTGAAGATTCATGAAGCTCAAACATGAAGCAGCTCACAAAGGAGCTTTCATGGGGACAAGCTTCTGTTTTCTTAACTGTACACCTGGAAGCACATTTGACGGGTCATTCCTTAAGAATCTGCCAGGTGTTCCACAATGGTTGTGCCACCATACACTCCACCAGGCCCCGGTAGGGGTTCTGTTTACCCACTTCGCACCAGCACTTCCTATCTTTTTTTAAAAAAAATTATTATATTTGTGTGTGTATGTACCATCAAATCGAATCTGACTGGTACAGGAGGAGATTGCCCCTCCTTCTCTAGTGGAGCATCTGGTGGATTCGAACCGTGCACCTCTGGGATTGCAGTGCAGCTTCTTGGCACTAGGCCACCAGAGCTCCCACTTCCTGGCTTTTTCTAGTTGGTATGAAGTTCTATTTTGGACAGAATATTTAATCATATAGGAAGTGTCAAAAGAAGGTGAAGAGAATACACAGAGTCATTGTAACAAGAATGGATTAAGGCGGAATCATTTCAGGAAGTAGCAGATGAGAACCAATGGAATTAAAGGAAAAAGTCCATGTTGCACTGAAGACGTTTCTAAAAGAGAATGCTGCAGGGACTGACTAAATACCATTTCAGATGTTTCAACACATAGAACAGTCCTGGATGTGCTCACTGACCTGTGCCAAGAAATTTGGAAGACAGATAGCTATCCAGCCTGGAGACACCTATATTTGTTCCCAAGATGATCCAACAGAATGCAGAAATTACAGAACAATCTCATTAATATCTTGTGTAAGTAAAATCTTCCTGAAGATTTTTCACAACTAGCCAGCGCAGCGAACTGCCAGAATTCAGGCTGGATGTAGAGGAGGCTGTGGACTAGAGGACGTTATTGCTGATAGCAGAGGATACCAGAAAGATGTAGGTTTCTGTGTTATTGACTCTGCAGAAGCATTTAACTGTGGGATCACAACATTTAACACTGGGGAGGATGGGATTCCAGATCACCGATTAACTTATCAGACGCCCCTGATTGGTTGGCATCAAGTTGTTCAAAGCTCTCTTTTACAGGCTTTCCCATCTCTAGTCCCCTGTCTTGACCATTCCTGCCAAATTGTCTCCTTTCACCCTTGCGTTTGTCGGTTATTAATTCATTTAGAAGTTTTTTAGGTATACTTGTGTTCATAATTGCTCCCTTTCTGATAAATTGGCCCTTTTGTAAAATGTTTCTCTTTGTTTCTAGTAAGAGTTTTTTGGGCTTGCTTTGTTTTGCCTTGTTTCTAATTAAAATTTGTTTTCCATGATAGTATAATCACTCTAGTTTCCTTTTCGTTAATAAACTTAACAAAGATGTTGAAAAATTAAACCACACAATAAGCCAACTTGATCTCATAGATACTTGCAGGCTTATGTACCTCATCAAAGCATAATATACCGTCTTCTCTAATGTAAAAATATACAAATAATACAAAGCATCTTCTCAGACCACAATGCTACGGTATTAGAAATATGATACAATACAATATTAGAAACAAGAAGATAAAGGACAAAAAGCATACATTGGGAAGCTGAGCAGCACCCTGCCTGAACATAAGTGGGTATGAGAAGGAATAAAAATGAATTTTAAAAGTTTCTTGAAACCAAATAAGAATGAAACACAACTTAACAAAACCTCTGAGAAACAGCCAAAGCAGTAATTAGAAGTCAGTTTATAACAATAAGCAAACACATTGAAAGGCAAGAAAAAAAATTATAATTGACTTTCTAACCCAGTATCTCTAACAAATTGAAAAAGAACAGCAAAAAACTCCATTAACCTCTAAAAGAACTGAAATTATAAAAATTAGGGCAGAAATAAGGGAGCTCTGATGGCCTAGTGGCAAGAAGCTATGCTGCAGTCCCAAAGGCATGTAGTTCAAATCCACCAGATGCTCCACTGGAGAAGGAGAGGCAGTCTCCTCCTATACCAGTCAGACCTGATTTGATGGTACACAAGAAGAAAAATTAAAAATAAGAGCAGAAATAATTGAAATGGAAAACAAAAACAACTGAAACCATCAACAAAACCAGGAGTTGGTTCTTTAAAAAGATAAATAAAATTGACAAACCACTAGCAAAACTAACAAAGAAAAATAAAGAAAAAAGATAAGACATAAATAATCCAAATAAGAGATAAAAAAGGCAATACCACAATAGAGCCAACTAAAATAAGAATGTTAAGGGAGCTCTGGTGGCCTAGTGGCAAGATGCTGCACTACAATCCCAGAGGTACGCGGTTCGAATCCACCAGATGCTCTGCTGGAGAAAGAGGGGACAATCTCCTCCTGTACCGGTCAGATCTGATTTGACAGTACACGTAAAAATAATAGAATTTTAAAAAATAAAATAAGAATGTTAACATGACACAACCCTGCTTGCTGAAACTGAGGAGGATCTGAAGCGCCTGCTGCAGAGGGTCAAGGACTGCAGCCTCCAATATGGATTGAGGCTCAATGTCAAGAAGACAAAGATTCTCACCACTAGACCAGTTGGCAGCATCAGGATGGATGGTGAAGAGATTGAAATTGTTCACAGCTTTAGTTTGCTTGGCTCCACAGTCAACACTCTTGGAACCAGCAGCCAGGAAATTAAAAGACGTATTCTCATGGGAAAGTCTGCTGTTAGGAACCTCTCCAAAGTACTGAAGAGCAATGGTGTCTCTATGGAGACTAAGGTGTGTCTGATACAGGCCATGGGCTTTGCTATCAGTTGTTATGCATCAGAGAGTTGAACAGTGACTAAGGAGGATAGAAGGAGAATTGATGCCTTTGAGCTGTGGTGCTTGAAAAGAGTATTGAATGTACCATGGACTGCTACGGAAACAGATTCATCCTGGAGAGGGTTAAACTGGGAGGCTCTTTGGAGGCAAGGATTCTGAGGCTCCGTCTGACATACTTTGGACATGTTGTTAGGAAGGTCCTTGGAGAGGGACATCATGCTTGGGAGGGGGGAGGGACAACACAGGAGGGGAAGGCCCTCTATGAGGTGGATTGATTCAGTGACTGGGGTAATCGGGATGGGTGTATCAGAGACAGTGCAATTGGCACAGGACAGAGCAGAGTTTAGGACTGTTGTACATAGGGTTGCTATGAGTCACAGGCGACTTGACAGCACATAACAACAACAAAAACAATGGAATATTATAAAAATCTATACTCAAACAAATATGAAAACCTAGAGGAAATAGACAAATACTTAGAAACTCACAACCTACCTAAACCAACACAGATCAAAATAGAACACCTGAACAGACTCATTACAAAAGAATAAATTGAACAGGCAATACAACAACTTCCAACAAAAAAAGCGCACTGGACTAGATGGTTTTACAAGTTAATTTTATCATACATTCAGAGAAGAACTGTCACCAATTCTACATAAACTACTTCAGAAAATAGAAAAAGATGAAATTCTCCCAGACTCATTCTATGAAGCAAATGTATCCTTAATACCAAAGTCAGGTAAAGACACCACCAAAATAGAACACTGTAGGCCAATATTTCTCATCAACATAGATGCAAAAATCCTGAATAAAATCCTGGCCAATAGAATCCAACAGTACATCGAAAAATAATTCACCATGACCACGTGGGATTCATAACAGGTATGCAAGGATGGTTCAATGTAAGAAAAACAATCTGTAATTCATCACATTAACAAAACAAAGAACCAGAACCACATGATCCTATCAATTGGCAAAATCCAACACCCTTTCCTGATTAAAGCATTCAACAAAATAGGAAGAGAGGGGAATTTCCTCGACATAGTAAAAAGTATATACCCAAATCCAAGAGCCAACATCTCTCAGTGGAGAGAGATTAATGCATTTCATTTGGGAACAAGAACTAGGCAAGGATGCCCACTATTACCTCACCTGTTCAGTATTGTATTGGAAGTCTTGTTGTTGTTGTTGTTTACCAGGGAGTTGGAACCAACCCATATCTGATTCTCCAGTGGGTTTTCAGTGGAGTTAATGTCATGGGAAGAGATTGCCCATCCTTCTGTCTACAGAGCAGCTGGTGGCCTTAAACTACATGCCTTCGGGATTGCAGTACAGCTAGCAGTAAGACAAGGAAATAAGAGGTATCTAAATTGGCAAAGAGGAGGTAAAATTATCTCTGTATGCAGATGATATGATAGTATACTTAGAAACCCCTAAAGATTCAGCAAGAAAACTATTGGACATAATTGACCAATTCAGCAAAGTGTCAGGATACAAGCTCAACATACAAAAATAAATATGGTTTCTCTACAGTGACAAAGAATACAGAACTGGAGCTAAGAAAAACAATACCCATCACAACAGCTTAACCACAAGATTAAACACTTGGGAGTAATTAAAAGAAAATTACAAAAGTATTACTACAAGAAATAAAAGGAGACCTGGAGAAGTGGAAGGATTTACCATGCTTATGGATAGGAAGACTCAATATTGTGGAAATGACAGTTCTACCAAAGGCAATCTACACGTTCAATGCAATCCCACTATAAATACCAATTCCATTCTTCAACTAGATGAAAAAGGCAATTTCCAATTTCATCTGGAATGGAAGGAGACTCCAAATAAGTATACACTCCTTAAAACAAGAAGCAAGATAGGAGGCATCTCACTCCTTGATCTCAGATACTACTACACAGCCTTGGTGGTCAAGACAGCATGGTCCTGGTACAGTGGCAGACACATAGATCAGTGGAATAGAATTGAGAACCCAGAAATGAGCTCATCTACCTATGGTCAACTGATTTTTGGTAAGGAGATGAAATCAGTTAAGTGGGGAAACTAAAGTTTCTTTAACAAATGGGTTGGCAAAATTGGAAAACTACCTGTAGAAAAGTCAAGTAAGACTCACAGCTCACACCATACACAAAACCAAAAACCAACTCAAAGTGGATCAAGGACCTAGGAGTGAAAATAAGGAATTCTGAAGCAAGGATTCTGAAGTTTCTTTGTCTGACATACTTTGGACATGTTGCAAGGTGGCATCAGTCCTTGGAGAGGGATTTCATCCATGGGAGAGTGGAGCGACAGCTCAGGAGAGGAAGACACTCAGTGAGATGGATTGAATTCAGTCACTGGGGTAATGGGAATAGGTGTGTTGGAGACAATAAGATTGGCAAGGGCTAGAGCAGGGTTTAAGGCTGTTGTACATAGGGTTGCTATGAGTCGCAGGCGACTCGACGGCATATAACAACAACAACGAAAAGGGATGCAAATCAAAATAAGTCGAAAAGGGATGCAAATCAAAATAAGTATGAGTTATCATCTCACTCCCAGTAACAATAGCTAAGTTCAGCAGAGCAGCAAACAACAAATGCTGGTGAGGTTTTGAAGAGATTTGAACCCTTATTTACTGCTGGAGGGAGTGTAAAATGGTGCAGCTACTATGGAAGAAGGATAATCTTTTGGTATCCTCTGCTTTCTGCCAAGATCCATCTTACATTAGCTATAATATCCCTAGTA
>NW_006399876.1:667414-674832 GCF_000299155.1 Elephantulus edwardii | reverse complement strand
AGCTCATTTGGTCTACGCTCATTGGTGCTCAAGGCCTCAAACCTGTTCCTGAGATGGTTTTGAAATTCGAGTGGGACAGACTTAGGGTCAAATCTTGGTTGCCGTGGACTTGAATTAATTTTCCTCAACTTCAGCTTGAATTTGCATATGAGTAGTGGGTGGTCTGTCCCACAGTCAGCACCTGACCTGGTTTCACTGTTGGTATTGAGCTTCTCCAGCTATGACTGACTCTGAGAAGAATGGGAATCCCAGAACAATTGATCATTCTAATGCGAAACCTGTACTTAGACCAAGAGTCAGTCGTCAGAACAGAGCAGGGAGACACTGGATGGATCAAAATCAAGAAAGGGGTCTGTAAGGGATGTATTTTGTCTCCATACCTTTTCAATCTGTATGCAGAACTTACCATCTGAGATGCTGGGCTGTACGAGGAGGAATGTGGCATCAAGATTGGTGGAAGAATCATCAACAACCTGCGTTATGTAGATGACACAACGTTGCTTGCTGAAACTGAGGAGGACATGAAGCACTTGCTGCAGAAGGTCAAGGACTGCAGTCTTCAATATGAATTGAAGCTCAGTATCAAGAAAACAATGATTCTCACCACTGGGCTAGCTGGCAGCATCAGTATGGATAGTGAAGAGATTGAAATAGTTAACAGTTTTCATTTACTTGATTCCACAGTCGACACTCTTGGTAACAGCAACCAGGAAATCAGGAGATGAATTGCATTGGGAAAGTCAGCTGTGAGGGACCTCTCAAGAGTACTGAAGTGCAACGACGTCAGGCTAAGGTGCACCTGATCCAGGCCATAGTCTTTGCAATTACGTACTATGCATCGGAGAGTTGGACAGTGAATAGGGATGACAGAAAGAGAATTGATGCCTTTGAGCTGTGTTGCTGGAGAAGAGTGTTGAATATACCATGGACTGCTAGGAGAACAAACAGGTTTGTCCTGTAGAGGGTGAAGCTAGAATGTTCCCTGGAGTCAAGGATTCTGAAGCTTCGTCTGACATACTTTGGCCATGTTACAAGGAGGGAGGTCCTTGGAGAGAGACATCATGTTTGGCAGAGTGGAGGGATGGCACAGGAGAGGACGATCCTCGATGAGATGGATCGATTCTGTGACTGGAGTGGTGGGAATGAATGTGTTTGAGACAGCGAGGTTGGCACAGGATAGAACAGCGTTTAGACTTCTTGTACATAGGGTTGCTATGAGTCGCAAATGACTCGATGGCACATAACAACAACAACAACAACAACTATGGAAGACAGTTTGACGCTTTCTCAAAAAATTGGAAATAAATATACCATTTGACCCAGCAATTCCACTACTGGGAATATACCCCAAAGAGACCGTAACTGCCACCCAAACAGGTATATGCACACCTATGTTTACTGCTGCACTGTTCACAATAGCAAAGAGATGGAAGAAGCCCAACTTCCCATCAACGAGTGAATGGATAGAGAAGCTGTGGTATATTCACACAATGGAATACTATGCAGCACTGAAAACCAAGGAACTCATAAAATATACAAAATGAGTGACCCTGGAGGACATTATGCTGAGTGAAGTATCTCAGTCACAAAAGGACAAACACTGCATAATGCCACTGTTATAAAACAGGACTGACATGGGGTTTGGATGGAAACTAAGAAAAAGTGGGGATAAATAATGTACACTGCATTGAAACGGATGAGGGAAAGAACTGTTTAAAAGGAATATATGATGAAGTATGATTTGCATGACAACAGTCCAGCTTAAGAGGTCTATAGCAAAGTAGACTGGAAGAGCAGAGGAAAGAAATTGTGCAGCAATGAATCAGTTTTCTAAAGAGAAAAGTGAACTGGGGGGCTAGGGCAGAAAATATATGACAATGAATGAATGACTGGAAATCCAAGTTTTCTGTACACTTTCATTAAAATCACAATAAACAATTTAAAAACCCCTTTATTGTGGTTTGGAAAGTAGAGAATATCAGAAAGTTGTTTCCTTGTGTTTATTGACTAGACAAAAGTATTTGACCATGTGGATCATAATAAATTTTGGATAAGATAACATTGAGAAGAATTATTATTCCAGAACACTTAACTGTGCTCTGTAGTCATTTCAACAGGACAGTAGAATACTGCTGGGTGTAAAATCAGGAAACGTGTGGCTAACGGTTGTATCCTTTCCTCATGCCTATTCCATCTGTATGTTGAGCAAATCAGTCAAGAAACTTAATTATGAAAAAGAATATGGCATCAGGTTTGGAGGAAGACTCATCAGCAACCTACATTATGCAGATGGCACCAAGTTTGCTTGTTGAAAATGAAGAGGACCTGAAACACTTGCTTCAGAAGGTCAAAGATTGTATTTTTCAATATGGGTTACTTCTCAACATTAAGAAGACAGAAATCCTCACCACTGGACCAGCAGGCAACATCATGATAGATGGAGAGAAGATTAAAGTTGTCAGGGCTTTCATCTGGCTTGGATCCACAATCCACACCCATAGTAATAGTAGTCAAGAAATCAAAAGATGTGTTGCATTTGGCAAATCTCTGATAGAAGAATCGATGCCTTTGCATTGTTGTGTGGGAGAAGAGAACAGAAGATCCCGTGGACTGCCAAAGTAACAAGTAGCTGTGACTCATAGAAGGTGCTCCTTGGAGGCAAGGGCCGCTCGCTTCCTCACACATACCCAAGAGGAACCAGCCCTTGGAGAAGGACACCATGCTGGAAAAGGTGGAAAGAGCAAGAGAGGAAAGACTCTCATCCAGAGGGGCTGACACAGTTACTGCAGTAATGGGCTGGAGCAACAGGGACTGGGCGTGAGGACGGCACAGCGGACAGCAAGGTCCAGACATTCACAGTGTTTCTCTAAATCATAGTTGGCTTGGTGGCACCCAACAACAGGTGTAGGACTCTTTAAAGTCCTGAAGAACAGATCAATTTAAGGACTGATGAAGGTGGCCTAGTGGCAGGAAGCTGTACTGCAATCCCAAAGGCATGTGATTCAAGGCCACCAGTTGCTCTGCTGGAGAAGGATGGGCAGTCTCTTCCCATGAGATTAACTGCCTCTGAAAACCCGCCCGAGGGTCGGCAGAGGGTCGTTTCTCAGTGATTCACAAAAACAAGGTGCACCTGATCCAGCCCATGGTGTTTTCAGTTGCTTTGTTTGCATGTGGAAGTTGGACAGTGAATAAGGAAGGCTGAAGAAGACTCGGTGCCTTTGTATGGTGTGGGCGGAGTTCCGAGGATCCATGAACTGCAGAAAGAACAAGCAGATCTGTCTCGGGGGAGGGGCATCCAGTGCTTGCACTGGGTGTGTTGTCACGAGGGGCCAGTGCTTGGGAAATGACATGCTACTGGGGAAACAGGCGAAGCTCGTCGAGAACAGGGATCCACATGCACATCTGCGGACGGGAGCATGGCGGACACTTGTAGGGGGCATGGGATAGGGTGAAGTTCAGCTCTGCTGTGCGTGGCCCCCAGCACCACGCAATAAGGGTTCCCTGGCTGGTGCGGTGGAATTGGCACGTCTGCAGCTGGCGTCAGTGCGCAAGTTAAGAGTTTCCTAGACTGTGTGAATAACTGATGATTCCAGTGCCCTTTTCCCCCTTTGTTTTATGAAGAAGGAAGGAGTCCTGGTGAGTTGAAAATCCCCTCGGCTGCTCCATGGGAGAAATACAGAACAGTCATTTCCTATTCCAGGCCACCTTGAGTCACAGCGGACTGGACAGCAGTGGCTGTGAGGCTTGGTATTATGAAGAGAAAGTGCACACTCAGGAGTATTTGGGGGATACAGGGAAGTGTGGAGAGGGCCACAGACAGCATGGTCCTCTGGGTGGGGGTGTGTGCTCCAGTGTCCACTCTCCTTTGAGCAAGCTGCCATCCAAACCAGGACTGGCTTCCTGGAGGCTGGGCCCCGACGTGGGCAGCTCCATGTAGCCGTGACTGGTCCCACCTGGGTCCAGGCATGCACAGACTTGGCATCTCCCTGCCTGTGAGGCTCCACACCTGCTATACAGCTGTTTGCAGCATCCGGCTGTGGGATGCCTGGTTCACGAGGGGCCATGGGGTGTGAGTCTAGGTGTAGGGTACCTCCTTGGCCAGAGGCCACAGTTTGGAGGCCCAGGATTCAGAGCAGAGAAGCCTCAGAGTGAAAGACTCTGGCCCCTTAGGGCTCTGCCCTGACCCCAGCTCCTCCCTGCCCACGCTCCATACTTCCTGGGTCCGGCAGCCCTCACCGTAGGACCTAGCCCCTTTGGAGCTCACCCCTTACCCTGGATGTCCCACCCCCTAGAGCCCCTCCTCTGGAAGCCATACCCTTGGCTTGGCCTCTCCCCTGTGTGCACCCCTAACAGTTTGTATCCTTTCCAGGACTGGAAGGACCACCAGCATGTGTGTGGCCAGTCGCCAGCAGTCACTGTCCAAGCAGATGAGGTCCATGTTGATGACAGCGTCATTGAGAAGGTCACTGTATGAGGGGCTTCCAGGGGACACCTCCCCAAAAGAATGCCGAGGAAGCACAAGGAGGAGCAGGGAGCGGCCACTGGTGACCTGCAGGCGTTGGGGGGTGTGCTCTGCACTTGGCTGGGAGCCCTTTCTGGACCTGAGGACATAAGATCGTCACGTGGCAGGGAGCGGACAAATGGCAAGGACACTAAAGGGACAGTGGTGGGGACATGGGATGGTAGAGATGATGGCGGTGGGGATGCAGGACAGCAGATGTGACAGTGAAGAGTCGCAAGAGGTGACAGCTGTGGGGCCAGTGGTGGGAATCTGGGGCAGTGAAGGTCGTGGTGGGGACAAGGGACAGTGGTGAGGGACATGGACAGTCGAGGTGACCGCCGTGGGGACACAGGACAGTGTGGTGCACCCTCTCGGTGCTCTTCCTCCTCGGGGTGCACACATGTGTCCATCAATAAAGTTGAGACCCCACCCCGCTGAGTGGTCCCCTCGTCCTCAGGGCAGTGCTGTGGGGCTCTGTTCCTCCTCTGTGCCAGGACACTGTCCCCAGGAGAGCAGCTACCACTCCACTGATGGGGAGTCACATGGTGCTTGAGACTGTACCCCATGGGCTCACATGCGGCAAACACCCCGAGAAGTGGGGCTGCCTGGGACCAGCCTTCGGACAGCCACAAGTTCCCGTGACCAGGTTCCCTCCCAGCTGGTCAAGGTCCTCGCCACTAGCAGACACACCTGGAGCACCACACAGTGGACAGCCTCTGTTCTGCATCTGCCCAGCCAGGCAGGCCCCCTGTCACTGGCCTCTCTGGGTGGTAGATGCCAACCAAATCAACAAGTCCCACCCTGGCACCCAGAATTGGAGTCCCCAGCTTGCTCAGGACACACCTGCAGTCTGGACATTTCTAGAAGGGTCACTTCTGGTAGCCCAGCAGACCTGTCAGTACAGCTCTCACTCGGGATACCTACTTCAGGGACTACCTGAGGCAATGCGGACAGTGCTCTGTCCACCTCCACACCCTCATGCCCGAGTGTCCCACAGGAATCAGTGTGGAGGGAGCAAAGCAGACACATGTGGGGTGTCGACACCCCACTTTTTAGAAAGCCTGAAGGAGCCGTAGGCAGCTTTTGTGAGAGGGCCCTAGCCTTGTGATGACCAGCAGCTGCCCGGCAGGTTCTGACAGGAAGCAGGTGCGTGAAATGGGCTATGGAGGGCAAAGGAAGGACGCCGGTGCCACTGGGCCCTGGCCCATCAGCTGCCCCTCTCAGATCCCTCATTGGCTTGGCTGTTTCCTGAGCTCCTCAGTGAGGGGCTGGAGCCCCCACACCCCGTGTTCGCTGCAGCTGGAGTCTCACTGCCCGCCCAGCTGGAAAACTGAGCACAGGGCAGCCTGTCCTTGGTCAGGATGACGTCCCTCAGGCTGCAGATTTATGGGTGCAGCAGGTGGAGGGGCCATATGGGAGGTGGTCCTATAGCCACCAGCTCAGTCCCAGATCTCCCCCGGTACCCAGCTCCTTAGGTTGGGTCAGGTGGGCTGGGCTGGGGTGGACATGAGAGGAGCTGCACCAGCCCCCCTTCCCTGACTCCCAGGCTGTAGGCAGTGGGGTTCCCGCTTGCTGAAAAACACTCTGCACTGTTTTCTCCATCCAGGCCCCCGGCTGCCCGTGCCCACCATCTGAGGGCAACGTGGGATCTACCCCCATTGCACCACAGGCAGCCCACCTCAGGCCCCCATCCCTGTTGTGAGGATGGACAGGTTCAGCCAGGGGCCTGGGCTGGGTCGCAGGTACACCACCGACCTTCGCAGACAGGAAGAACTGCCTTTAATTCGGTACAAAAGTGCCCCCTCCACGCGAGGGGGACTTCCCGCTCCCGGGGGGTCAGGGCTGACTGGCCCTGGGGCCGCGGGGGTCTGGGGTCCATTTAGCAGCAGCTGCTCAGGGCCTTTCGGAATACGATCCGGAATTCGGCATTGAAGACGGTGTAGATGACGGGGTTGAGGGCACTGTTGACATAGCCCAGCCAGGTGACAGCGCTGACCAGGCGCGCAGACACGGGGCAGGCAGGACACAGTGCCCTGGTGATGTGCACCACGAAGAAGGGCGTCCAACACACCAGAAAGGCCCCTGGGGAGAGAGTCTGACGTGAACGGGTGGGTCCCCTCTCCTCCATAGGGCCCCCTTCTCTCCCCTCAAGGGGGGGTCCAACCCTTCCCTCAGCGGGGGAACCCCGCCCCTCACCTCCGTGGGGCGACCTCCCTCCTCTCCAAGGGCTGCTCTACAGGATCCCTCCTTTCTGCAGGGGGGGCCCCTGCCCTTCCCACAGCGGGGCCGCGCCCCTCCCGTTCATGGGCCCCTTCCCCTGAGGGGGGCCCCCTCTTCCCCTCCACGGTCTCTCCCCTCCATGGGCCCCGCCCCTCCGCAGGCTCCTCCCCTCACCTGTATGAGCCCCTCCACGGCCCACCTCCTTTCCCCTCCGCGGGAGGTCCTCCCCTCTGTAGGGCTCCGCCCCTCCCCTTCTGGGGACCCCCCCCTCCCCATTCCCTCCGCAGGGGTCACTTCCCTTCCCTCCGCGAGGCCCGGCCCCTCCCCTTCATTGGCCTTTCCCTCTGCGGGTTCCCCAGGCCTCCCTTCGCGCCCTGCTTGCTACCAGGACCGGTACACACCGACCACCACGGGCAAGACCTTCATGGCCTTGCGCTCTCGGCCAGGAATCTTGGCGCGCCTCCTCCTGCGGGCTTGAAGGGGAGGCGGAGGCGGGGGCGCGCCGGGGGCGCTGCAGGGGCCTTGAGGGTCTAGGGGCGCGCCGCGGGTGCTGCAGGGGTCGTGAGAGTTTAGGGACAGGCAGAGGTCCTGGAGGTCTAGGGGCGGGCCGGGAGTGTTGCCGGGCCCCTGTGGTTCTGGGGGCGGGCTGGGGGCGCTGCCGGGCCCCTGTGGTTCTGGGGGCGGGGCGGGGGCGCTG
>NW_006399876.1:657346-666940 GCF_000299155.1 Elephantulus edwardii | reverse complement strand
CGTGGCGCCGATGAGCAGCAGCTGGCGGTGGCCTCGGCTCTGGCGGTTGTAGCTCAGTGGGACGGTCACGGCCACGAACCTGTGGGAGTCACGGTGGCGGGGAAAGGGGGGAGGAGCGGGGACACGGTGAGCGGGGGCGGGGTGGGGGAGGAGACACGGTGAGCAGGGGAGGCAGCGCGGGGCACTCACCTGTCGATGCTGATGGCGCAGAGGTTGAAGATGGAGGCGGTGCACAGCATCACGTCCAAGGCCATGAGCACATCGCAGAGGCTGGGGCTCAGCAGCCACACTCCGCCCTGGACCTGGGCCGCGGGCGCAGCAGCACGAAGGGACGCTGACGGTTACCCAGCGGTGGCGGGCGGACGCTCAGCGCCTCTAAGACGAGGGCTTTTTCATTTCACTTTGGGGCGACTGAATATCAAGGGAGGAGCAGCCAGATCCCCCCACAGCCCTGCCCTGGACACACGTCTGGGTCTCCTGCCCCCCATCATTACTCTGCGACTTTAGAACAGAGAACACTGGCGAAGGGTCAGCACTGGCCCCCAGGATACGCTGATCTCTGCTGACCCAAGCTCAGGGCACAGAGGGTCACTGGGGTGGTGCTGAGGAGCTCCCGCCCAGGCAGACTGGTTCTCTGGACAGGCCTGCAGCCAGAAGCTGGCAACTCTGCTGCAGACTGTCCAGTTCACTTGGACGTTCTCGGACGCTGCACAGGCCAGTCCTCACGTGTACAGTAAGGGTGGCCACAAGAATCCTGTCCTGAAGGCACTGAGTTCAAGAGTGCAGAGAGCTCGGCCAGGGCCAGGCCCCCAGGGACAAAGGCTCAAACCCCCACTGCTCTCCTAAATCCCCTCCGGGTCGTTTGGGACGATTAGGAGCTTAAGTCATTACGGTGACGTCTGCGTGTGGGGGAGGGAGGGTGTCCTTGTCCTGCTGGCCTCTACCCCAGCCAGGCTTGGACAGCCAGGGCGGCATCCACCTGAGGAAGCCCCGGCTCCCCTCCCCCACAGCTAGGACGACGCGTCCCCATCCAGGCTTAAGCCGCTTTTCTCTGCTCAAACT
The DNA here is from genome assembly GCF_000299155.1 of Elephantulus edwardii. Classification (NCBI taxonomy): domain Eukaryota; kingdom Metazoa; phylum Chordata; class Mammalia; order Macroscelidea; family Macroscelididae; genus Elephantulus; species Elephantulus edwardii. The sequence goes on along the minus strand of NW_006399876.1, from coordinate 665,878 downwards.
CGGAGCAGAGGGAGGCAGGGCCCAAGGTGGACTCAACACAGACAAGACCTGGGCTGGGGGTGGACGCCCCCGACCCCTCCTTACCCCCTCCCCACCCCTGGCTCTGATGCCTGTCCAGATCTCCCCTCTTCCGCTGTGGTGTGTGTTCATGTGCCTCCTTGTTAGACGCGCGCGCGCGCGTGTGTGTGTGTGTGTGTGTGTGTGTGTGTCCAGCAGGGAAGCCAGGCCTGGGGGCAAAGCCTGCATCTGCCTGGCTGGCTCCATTAGAGGTGAATCCACGGGGAACAAGAAGGGACTAGGCAGACAAGGTCATTTGCTCTTGGGGTGCCTGGCTAGACAGGTTTTTCTTAAGTCGCACAAGCTCCTAGGGAGTGAGGAGAGGTATGGAAGAGGAAAGGGGAGCAGCCACCCCAGCCCGGACTCCGAGAAGCCCTCCGGCAGGTGGAGGCGGCACAGACCAGCCGAGCGCTCACCTCGGAGTAGACGAAGAGGGGCAGCACCAGTAGTGCGAGGAGGAGGTCGGCGGCCGCCAGGCTCACGATGAAGTAGTTGGTGGGCGTCTGCAGGGCGCGCTCGGACGCCACGCTCACGCACACGAGCGAGTTCCCCGCGAGCACAGCACCGATGAGCAGCACGCCCCCCACCAGTGCCGCCACCGCCCCCGGGGTCCCCGCGCCCTGCGCGCGCCCCGCCAGCAGCCCGGCCTCGTCCGCGCTGCGGTTCACCATGGCGCGCCGGCCCCATGCGCCCCGCAGGCGCTCAGCACCTTCACCTTCGACAGCGCCCGCCTGGGCGAACCGGCGGGAGCCCCAGCCCGACCAAAGCCTGTCTCAAGAGCCCCGCCCCCGGAAAGCCCCGCCTCCCGGAAGCCTTGCCCTCTAGTTGGGCCACGCCCCATGCAAGCCGCTTCCCAGATCAGCCCCGCCTCCTCACAGGTAAAGCACGTTCTCTCTGTAAACCCCACCCCTGGTAAGCTCCGCCCTGGGTAAGCCTCTCTGGCCCCTCCCCAGGACTTTTCACCCTGGTCAAGGCCCGCTCTTGCCTTGGCCTCTCTTCATAATCCTTCCCCCTTCTGTAACCTCCTTTATCTGGCATTTCTCATCTTGGATGTGGGTCTGGAGAAATGGTTCAGAGAGATAGGAATGCAGAAATTGAGCAGCTGTGTGGGCTCAGCTGCGGAGGGTGGGGGACCAGGAGGCCAGGGCCCTTCCTTGCCCCTTTTATTGGCTAGAACATGTTATGAAGTGTTTCAGCCGAATTTGATTACTTAAATTTTTATGTTAGTTTGCATACAGAATTCGCATCCGTTTTGTTTCTCATTGTATTCCATATGATCATTCCCATGCACTGTGATTTTATAAAGTTTATCAACTTTGATATATGTCCAGAAAGTGATTACTTTTTTATAGAAAAAGATGCCTGCAGCAACGCTCGTTCCTTAATGCTTTGAACTCTTGTGGTTTGGTGGTAAGGAGTTGCACTGCCAGCCTACAGGCAAATGGTTCAAATCCACCAGCTTAAGAAAGATGTATAATCTTTTCCTATGGATTTACTTGGAAGGAGGAGTGGCGTCCACTTCCGTAATAGCTTGCCTCTGGAAACCCTATGAACCTGGAGAGAGGATGAAAGGAACCCAAGCATAGAGGACTCTCCTTCACAGGGTGGCTATGAGTCGCCTGCGACTGGACGGTACTTAACAACAATGGATTTACAGGCTGTGAACACTTGCCGGACTGTCAGCCATGAGTCAGTTCTGACTCAGTGGTCCATAACAAGTTGGTTATAACAACAAAACCAATTTTTCTCCACCCGATTGATGTGCACATTTATAGAAAGAAGACTGAAACTTTACACTCATTTTCTGACAAGCTCTGGTCACTATTTTCCAATTACAATGAGCTTCAGGTCACCTGCTTTCTTCCAGAGCACCTGCTATCTGAACCCTGTCCTGTCCGGCACCACCCTCCACTTCCTGACACACTGGAGCCCATCGCAGCGGTCATCATGTCAATCCACCTGGCTGAAGGTCTTCCTCTCCTTTACCGACCTACTCCCTTCCCAGCATCATGCCCTCCATGGAATCACCCCTTCCTAGCAACATGCCCAAAGTATGTGAGGTGAAGCAGCGGCATCTTGGCCTCTAAAGAGCGCTCTGGCTACACCTTCTCCAAGACGTATCTGTTTGTTCTTTTGTCAGTCCGTGGGGTGTTCAGTAATGTGCTAAAGTGTGCTTCTGAACCTGTATCAATAGCTCTTTAGAGATATGAAGTCAAAGGAAAGAGAAAAAGAAAAAATGTTTGCTTATTATTACTAATGAATAATTCACAAAGTTGAGGGAGACTTAGGACCCCCCAACGAGGTAGGTTGCCATGGTGGCTGCAGCTCACGTAAGTCGGAGCTGAGGATGGCGCAGGATAGAACAGGGTTCAGACTGCTGCACGCAGCGTCGCCATGAGTGCGCTTAGCTCGATGACACCTGACAGCGTCAGTGTAATGATTCAGTGTATCACTATTCGGAAGAAAAATTTTGTTAATTTAGTATTCATACAAGAAAGAATTCATTTAAGCAATTTACAATTATATCATATGTATTCTCTTTTTCAAAGTATAATCTCCATTTCCTTTTCTTAAGGATGAGCTTCTTCAGCCTTTAAGGAATCAGATTTGTACCGGCCTTGGAGGTGGGCGTGGGGCAGCATCACAGGCCTAAACCTGGGTGGATGGCCAAGCATCCCGGCTTCCCAGAAGTGTTCTTCACAACCTTGCTGGGAGGTGGGGCAGCTCCCCAATAGTGCAGCTGTTCACAGTGCAGGCGAGGCCCGTGTGCATCAGACACTTGCTTCAGAAATGTCCCTGACACAGATGCACAGATGCCTCTGCTGTGCTTCCAGTGACAACCGTCCTCCTTGCCTCCTCTCTGGGCAGCACTGGGAGAGCAGCGAGGAGGCTGCACATGGCCGCGGTCCCTTTTTGGCCCCTTGCTCTCCCTTTATTCGTCATCTTGGAAGCGAGGCCCTGAGGCTCTTGGCTTAGTTGTTGTTATGTGCCGATGAGTTGAACCGACCCGTAGCTGAGACTCCAGTGGATTTTCAGAGGCAGTAAATCCCACAGGAGGAGACTGCTGGTCCCTCTGTCAAGGAGCAGCTGGTGGATTTGAACCACATGCCTTTGAGGTGGCAGTGCAGCTTCTTGCCACTAGGCCACCAAAGCTCCCTCTGTTTATTATTCTAGAATTAAAATTTTCCATCTGTCCAGAAAATGTTATTTTGACAAAATTTTCATTTTATATTGGTTTACTTACAAAGATCATATACCTCGTGTTTCACGCTAGCCTTGATTCACGTTGTGTTTCATGCAATCATTCCTGTTCATTATGGGAAAACATTGATAAAAGCATGCGGTGGGTCAACCCTTACCCTTAGTTTGCTCCCCCCGCATTGCTGTTGTTGGATAGCGATCCTATGAATATCAGCTCTGACCCTGTGCCGTCCTCACCATCTCTGACACACTCGAGCCTGTCGCTGCAGTCACCATGACGTCATCCAGTTGACGGTCCTCTCCTTCACTTGCCTTCCGTCCTTACAGCCTTGTGTCCCTCTCCAAGAAGAGCCTCTCTTAATATCATGCCTGAAGTATGTGCCAAGGAGGACTCTGGCTGCCCCGGGAGGTAGCGTGAGACCTCCACGTAACGTCCCAGAGTCATGGGACTGTCACATGCAGGGTGCTATGCAGTAGCCACATGGGACTATTTTTTGGTTTTGAAAATTTTATTTTAAAAGTGTCATACTAAGGGAGCTCTGGAGGGCAGTCCACACGCAGTTGTGCTGCTGACCCCAAGGTGGTAGCTTTGACAACAGGAACTACCAGCATGTCCACTGGGGAAAGATGGGTACACACGCCCACACACATTTCCTTTGCCATTTACGGCCTTGAAGCCCCCTGGAGAGTCAGCTCAGAGTCAGTTCTGATCGGGCGATGAGCTGAGAAGGGCTTTCTAGGGGACACCTGGTGGCACAGTCCTAGTTAGTTGTGTTGCTAACACAAAGGCTTTTCATCTCAGCTGGTTCGAATCCACCAGCTGCTTCTCAGGAGAAGGGTGGGCAGTCTCCCCCGTGGGATTTAAGTCTGGAGAACCTGCCGGAGGGTGCACGTCTGGGGAAGGTTCTCACAGACTGACACAGAAGGGAGTCGACGTCGAGTGTCACCAAACCCAGAGACCCTGTGGACAGCATCCCTCCTGGACATGCTGCTTCCTCTGCCTTGTCCACTGGCCTCGAGACCTGTGGCCATTTGGCCCTGTGAGCCTTGGGTGACCCCTCTAGAGCCTGCAGGGTCCTGTCCCTTCCAGCATGTCCACAGACGAAGGCAGCACGCACCCAGCCCAGCCTCTGTGATGGTCAGCGCCGTGGCCCTGGAGTTCCTTGTCGCACTGCAGTGACCACAGCCGTCTCTGCTCTGGTTGCTTGAGCCCCAGCTTCTTGGAGAAGAGGTTCCTAAGCCCCACCTCCACCTTCCCCACCAAGAGTTCATGGTCACTCGCCCTCCCCTGGTCCTTGGACACTAGGCCCATCGCCTGCCCCCTCCAAAGGCTGAGCTGGGGCCACTTTGAGTACCATCTGCCAATGGTCACTTGTCAGAACAACACAAAAGGTGGTGCAAAGCATGGGCAGGGTTTGCACCGCAGCGCCTGGAGGGCTGAGCTCAGTTCATGTACACCCAGCATTTGCATGAAAAGTTTGTACAGGACAGAAGGGCCATAGAAGGTGGTAAAAAGGAGAATTCCCACTAGAGTGCATCGGGACAAGGTTTTGCCTGGCACTTTATAAAACCTCTGTGGCATGGGCTGGCAGGAGCTTTTGCTCTAGCCCTGGGTCTAAAGGGGCCTCAGAGTGAACCAGCCATCACGTGGCCTCACACACGGACCCTCCCCTTCACGTCAGAGCCATTTCCCTTGGGCAGGACACTCGGGATGTTAGAATCAAGGATTCGGATTCTGAAGCTCTCAGAGACCCAGGAGCCAGGCTCCGAGGCCCCAGGAGGTGAGGCACACACAGCAGTACTTGTATTTACTGATCTCTAGAGAACAAAGCCACTTTCATTTCAGGAGACATATTGCACTAGGCAAGTCCACTGCCAGCAACCTCTCCTGAGTACCAAGGAGCAATGATTTCATTTTGAGAACCAAGGTGCATCTGATCCAGACCACAGTCTTTTCAGTCACTTGCCATGCTGCTGAGACCTGGACAATAAATAAGGATGACAGAAGAAGAAATAAGCCTTTGAACTGTGATGTAAGAGAAGTATGCCAAGTTTCGCATGGACAGCCAAAAGAACAAACAGCCATGTCTTGGAGAAGGTGCAGCCAGAGTGCTCCTCAGAGGCAGAGATGGTGAAGCTTCACTTCACATACTTTGAGCATGTTGCTAGGAGAGGCTATCCCTTGGAGAGAGACATGAGACTTAGAAATGTGAAGGTCAACGAGAGAAAGCCCCTTGATGAGATGGGTTGACACAGTGGCTGCAGCAATGGGCTCAAGTGTGTCAGCCGATGAGGACGGCACAGGACAGGGTTAAGGTCTGCTGTTTAGAGCACTGCTGTGAGTCATACTCAACTTGATGGCATCTAACCATAACAACAACAAAGAAGAATTTTGTTTCCCACCACATCAAAGAGTCTGCTGCACAGTGAATCAGGCATCTGTGTCTCTCCTCACCCTGCAGCAGCTTCTGCAGCATCAAAGTTGTGTTCAAATTTATATCCCAGACAGAGATGGAGCAGCCAGGCAGCAGGGTGAGCGGGGCTCACCCCCTATGCTCAAACCCCAAGATGAGAGGAACCTGAGTTGCTCACTGCAGATTACGAAGACCCTGCCTGCCTGGACAGGGAGTCAGAGCTGGGCTGGATGTAGGAGACAGTAAGGACTCCAGGAAAAGGCACAGAGCACATGGCACTTAGCGTTCTGTGCTCCGTCAGTGTTCTTATTCCATGCTTTCTTCCACAACTTACTTCAGCTGGGGCTTGATCTGCTTTTTTACCTTTTCCTTTTACTTCAGGTTCCAAAATCATCGTCTAGATCTTACAGCTTTGTTTTCTGGTGTGTCAGCTGAAGATGCTCTGGGCTCTGTCCTGCCTCATCCACCGTCTTACCAGGAGATGACTCTGCAGACGTTCTTTATGAGAGAAACCACCATCCCGCCCAGTTGTGAGGCGGCTTCGGGGCCCCTTGGCTTAGGGAGGGGAGCTCACCACAGCAGTAGTGCCAGGCGTGCACCCAGCCTCATGGCCCCACAGAGTCTGGATCTGCTACATCAAGGTGAGCTTCTCACTGTGGTCACTTCCCCGTTTGATCAGATCTTGTCTATAGAATCTGGGACCTGTGCACTTGGAGGTGATGCCCAGGCACCACCCAGCTCTCCCAGTGCCACAGCAATGGCTCATGAAGACAGTGAGGTCCACCCCATGTTTCCCCACCCTGTTCCTCTTGGGTCTTCTCCCTGTCTGCTCTGTCACCGTCTGCCTTGTTATATATTTTCACATTCGGACCTCTTATAATTATCAGATATAATTATCTGTGTAATTTCTATGACCAAAACTGTGCTTGACCTGAGTGATGAAGCTTGAAAAGGTGGACCTATTCAGTAAGGAATAAAGAAGACCAGAGGGGAGCGGATGGCTTTGGCTATGGTACTAGTGACAGAGACCAGAACAGGCAAATCCACCAGGCAGCTCCTGACAGCGGAGGGTGGAGAGGGCTGTCTCACACATGCTAAGCACATTATCAGGAGATACCAGCCCTGAAAAAAGATGTGGGGAGGCGAGTAGTCAGTAGTGGTGGGCGCACGAGCACAGGCGTGGTGGCGAGCTGGCAGCACACAGGAGTCATGAGACCCACAGCCCAGGCGCCATCGCCTAAGAGAAACGCTCTGCAGGATGTCTGCTCCTCAGAGTCTGTGCAGGTTTGAGCCACGGTGTGCGCGGTCATGTGGACTGTGTACACTGGCCTTGACAGGATGGGCTCTGCTGTGGTCCACTGGGTGGAACAGGCCTGTCCATGCGGTCAGGGTGCTGGCGCTCACACATTCATGCTGGCTTGTGTCTGTGCCTGAGAAGAAGAGATGCTGACCACCTGGTGTGTGTGTCCATCGTTCTCCTCTCACTCTGCCCCTTGTCTCTTTGTGAACTTGAAGAGAAATCATAAGGTCCTCCTCTCATTTGCTGGGGCTGCCATACAAACTACCACAGGCAGGAAAGTTTTTAAAAAACAAACCCAGAAATCTATTTCCTCACAGTCCTGAAGACAGGAAGTCCCACTTAGGGTGTCCACTGTGCTGACCCTTCTAGGGGCTGCGGAGAGTGCCTGTCCCCCTTCTTGGCCTTCTTTGGCTGCCACCTCAGCTTGTAGAGATGTTCCTCCCTCGCCACAGCCTGTCCTGCCTCCGCATGAGGCCTTCTCTCTCACACAGCGCCGCCCAGCAGGGATTAGGGTTTCATCCGTCCTACTCCAACATGACACTTAACGGGTCACATCTGCAAAGAAAGCTCACTCATGGTCAGTGAAGCAGGATCCAGGCACACTGTTAGCTGACACAGTTCAGTCTGTACCAGGTACCTATGCAGGATTGTGCGTTTCTGGGCCTGAAAGTAGAGTCTGGTTATCACACAGGAGAATTTGGTGGGACAATGGAGCTAGGAGTGGCTGCCAGAGTAAACTTACTTTCTGAACCTCATAGAACCTCGCATGAAAAGGAGCTGTAAATAACCTCTATAAATAAGCTCAAACACATTGCCTGAGCCGACTCATAGCTCAAGCAGGCAGTGGACCGCTGGAAGGGTGCCCATCTGTTTCTCATGGTGGGTTGAGCTGCCAGGGCCACCTAGCCGGGAGTGTGTTGTTGTTACGTCCCCATGGGTCAGCTGGGGTTTACCGTGACCGTGTGAACAGATCTGAGCCTCGCCTCTGCTGCACGTCACCACCATGTCCCGTGCACTCAGGAGCATTGTTAGTGTCACCACGCGATCTTTTGAGGATCTTTCTCTCTTTCTCTGACCTTTCAAGTGAGACATTGCTTTGAAAGACTGGCCCCTCCTGACATCAGGCCCAAACTATATGTGGCGCCATTCCTCCACCCTCACTTCCAAGGAGCACCCCGGCTGCACTGCCTTCAGGACAGACTTGCTGGTGCTCTTGGCAGCCCACGGCATCTCCGATATGCTTCTCCAGCAGGACAACTCACTGTCACATTTTCAGATGCGCAGGAAGCATTTGAAAATCCTTGACTCAGATCAGGCGCATCTGGGTCTTTAAACGGATATGCTCGCTCTTCATCAGTGTGGAAAGGTTCCTGATATCCCCACGCAGCAGCTTGAGAACCCTCTAGGCAGAGCCGACCCACAGCTGACCCTCCAGCTGGTTCTCAGAGGCAATTAACTCCACAGGAGACTTCCCATCCTTCTCCCATGGAACAGCGGGCGGATTCAAACCACGTGCCCTCAGGATTGCAGTGCGGCTTCCACTAGGCCACCAATGCTCAT
>NW_006399876.1:653602-656498 GCF_000299155.1 Elephantulus edwardii | reverse complement strand
ATAACACAGATTGTTGATGAATCCTCCACCAATCCTGATATATATAGATATATATATATAATTTATATATTGTTGTTGTTCAACCCTATGAACAAAGATCTGAACACAAATAACTTCCATCGTTTCTCCAAGTTCATAGAGTTTCTGGAGGCAAGCTATTTCAGAAGTGGATGCCACCCCTGCTTCCAAGCTAGTTTTAATCAAGGAGCTCCACCAAACACCATCTGCAATGGGTAACCGTTATCACATTTGACACATCAGTGTCACAGTGTTTAGCATCACAGCAACCATGAGTTACCCTTGTATAGTAATGCACAGCCCAGTACTACACCACTTAGAAGAATGTTTGACAAAAACCAATTTAAACCAGGCCTGAGGGCCACAGATTAAAATCACCCACCTTTGGCTTGGTAGCATCGCTTTCTATCCACTAGGCCAACAGAGCTCTCTCTATGACTCACAGTAGTTCTATGAACAACAGATGTAACCCTTGCCCTATGCTATCCCTACAATCTGAGATATGCTCTAGCCATTGTTATAGTCACCGTATCAATCCATCGTGTTGAGGATCATATAAATTTATATGAGGAAACTCTGGTGGCCGAGTAGCAAGAAGCTATACTGCAATCTCAAAGGCACAGAGTTCGAGGCCGCAGGCCACTCCACATGAGAAGGATGGGCAATCTCCTGTGCAATTAACTGCTTCTGAAAACTCGTCAGAGGGTCAGCTACGGGTCGGTTCCCACTCTATGGTACACAACAACAAATATATATATATATTCAAAAGACATAGGAGAAATTAGCTACCAAGGACCTCTCCAATGCACTAAAGAGCAACAACGTCAATTTAAAGACTAAGGTGACCTGATCCGAGCACGCATGGTGTTTTCAGTTGCTTCCTGTGTTTCTGAGAGCTGGAGAAAAGAGTAAGGATGGCAGAAGAAATGATGCCTTTGACGTGAGGTGTTGGAGAAGAGCACTGAACATCCGAGGACTGACAAAAGAGCAAACAAAGCTGTCTTGAAGGAATTGCATCTCTAAGTGCTCCTTACAGGTAATGGTGGTGAAATTTCATCCCACTTTCCTTGGGTAAATTTTCAGGAGGAATCAGCCTTTGAAGAGAGACATCATTCTGGAAAAGCTAGAGAGTTGGCAAAGTAGAACCCCTCAGCACAGTGGACTGCCGCAGCGGCGTAGGCACGGCCTGAGCACAGCAGAACGTGCTGACTGTGCAGGGCAGGGCCAGGCCAGGCCTGTGAGTCACCGATGGCTCTGCACCTCCTGACAACAACGGCACCAGAGCTTGCTGCACGTCCAGTAAATGTGGCTGCCCTTTGAAATCTTCAGTTCATCCCTCTTACTTCATCGTTCTTCCCTTTAGGAAAGAAACAATAAATTAAGAGCCATTAAGTCATTCATATTAAGACTATGATGATACCACACCTATTAAAACAGCTAAAGTGAGTCCTCAAAAGCTGACAAAGGTCAATCACGCATTGCAGGTGGACTGGAATGACATGGCCAGTTCTGGAAAGTCTGAGTAGGTAACCACTGTATAGACCAGCTCGTGAGCTCCAGGATGGGCCTGGACCCAAACAAAGGGAGGCTTTTATGCACACAAAAATGAGATTCCAAACCTTACCCACAAGTGTGCCGACTGGAAGCCGCGGAAGTGGTTTGAGGTAGTGGCTGAGCCTTCTGCACGCACGTTGGGGGGCCCTTCTCACCGCCAAGGGTCATCTCAAGGACCATGCCTTGAACAGGCACATGAACAGACATGAACCTGCACAGACACGTGACCCAAAGGGCCTGGGTGGAGAGCAGATCCAGGGTGGGGTGGCAACAGGGTGCAGAAGGGACAGCTCTGTGAGCATCAGTGTCTCCAGCATGGGGGATGGCGCAGAACTGCATCCGCCTTCCAGTGCAATGTCCGCAGGGGAGCCGGGAGGCCGACTGAGTTAGTTTTGCAGATTCTTATAATTCTATCATTTTTTTTTAGTTAAAACATTTTTAAGGATACAAAGACTAAAACGGGTATTCCACCCATGAGGTACATGTAGAAGAGTAGCGAGCACAAGAGGCCGGCTGCCCGTCCGCAGCCCTGATGCCTCCAGCGGCGAGGACCTGGGTCTGACTGATATTGATTGAACTTCACTCCCTATTGAAGGCTGCAGCCCTGGACCTTCAGCAAACACTTCAGCTGAGCAAGGTTGTGTCATCTGCAGGTTGTTGATGCGTTCCCTCCACACTCGACATTGAAAATGTGTAATGACAGGACGCATCCCTGACACACTCCCCTGATTTTGAACCAGGCAAGTGTTTCCTTGCTCTGTTCTGATGACTGCCTTCCTGTCCAAGGATAGGTTCGGCATGAACACGATCAAGTGTCCCAGGATTCCCATTTTTCTCAGAGTCAGCCATAATTTGTTGTGATCCACACAGTCAAATGCCCTTGTACAGTTGATGAAATACAATAGACATCCTTCTGGTACTCTGCTTTCTACCAAGGTTCCTCTAACCTCGGCAATGATATTCCTGGTGCCACAGCCTCTTCTAAACCCAGCCTGCACTTTTAGCATTTCTCTGCAGTATACTGCTCTTGTCATTTTGGGATACTCTTCAGAGAGATTTTGCTTGCATGTGATTTAGTGATATTGTTTGATAATTTCCACATTTCTATTGGGCCACCTTTTTTGGGAATGAGAATAAATGTGGATCTCTTCCAGTCAGTCAGCCAGGTAGTTGTCCTCCAGATTTCTTGGCACAACCTACCTGGTGAGCACATCCAGGCAGCATCTGGTTGTTGATATATGTCACCTGGTATTCTGAGAAGAATGGGAATCCCAGAACACTTGATCGTTCTAATGCGAAACCTATACTTGGACCAGGAGGCAGT
>NW_006399876.1:645190-652747 GCF_000299155.1 Elephantulus edwardii | reverse complement strand
GATAATCAGTATGGGAGTGTCAGAGACAGTGCAATTGGCACAGGACAGAGCGGAGTTTAGGGCTGTTGTACATAGGGTCGCTATGAGTCACAAGCAACTCGACGGCACATAACAACAACAACAACTACATTCCATCAAACCCTTCAGGGCAGCTTGAACGCCATCCTTTATTACCATTGATTCTGGATTATATGCTGCTTCCTGAAATTGGCATTCCTTTTGGTACATTGATGCTGTGTATTCCTTTCTTTTTTTTTTAAATTAGTGAGACGTTTTATTATTGCTTTATTTGTTTTTTTAAATGAAATATTCCTGGATGGTCCTGACTCCAAACAAGTGGGCACTGACCAGAGGGAAGGGGGGGACCAGTGGTGTAGGGAGGGTCTTCTCCACAACATTCTGTTTACACCCAGAACCTCACAGACAAGCACAGAATCACTACTATAGATGAAATTAATTGGTGCCTGGAAAGGGAAGGATCAGGTTAGGACTGGGGGTCTCGTTAAAAAAATTAACCCTTAGTTCAGATCCACCAGATGCTCTGCCGGGGAAGGAGGGACAATCTCCTTCTGTACCAGTCAGATCTGATTTGACGGTACACACACACACGCACACACACACTAAAATAAAAAGAAATTTTAAAAAAAAATTACCCATTAAACTGTGCTCCCTGGGAGAACTTTATCTTGTCAACCCAAGAGGAGTCAGAAAATCAAAAGAATTTGGGATGGCCAGAGTTATAGAGGAGGAGGAAGGTCCAGGAGGTGGGGGCTGTTTGGCAACTGGAATGAAGGGATGGCCCTCCCCCTGCTGGCTTCCCCCAGTCTCTCCAGCCTGGCAGGAAGGGGGCAGCCCGCAGTAGCCGCTGCCACAAGGCGCAGGTCTGAGGCTGCCAGATGCTCTAGGCAGGGGCCTGGAGGGGGCTCACAGGGGAGTGCCCTCAGGGGAAATGACACCATTGCGCCCAGCTTCTCTGCCAGAGCAGCGGCTTGACCTTATAGCAGTTTGCTGAATTTGTGCTTGGTCCCTGTCAGCTGCTCTTGATGGCATCCTCAGAGCTAACATGGATCATTTTGCTTTTAAGGGGTGCACACTGAGGAGACCAGAAGCTAAGCACCTGGTCCTCCTCCTTGCTCTCGGTGGTCATGTCATCCAGGTGTAGTGTCTTTCCTCGTCCAGCAGCATCTTGACATTGCTGCAGTCACTGTGGAAATCCACCAGCTTGAGGGTCTGACCCTTTCTCTGACCCTCCGTTTTTCCAAGCAGGCTGTGTCTCTGCAAGGAATAGCCTCTCCTAGCATCATGCCCAAAATCTGTGAGATGAAGCTTTGTCATCTTTGCCTCCAAAGAGCACTCTGGCCACACCCTCTCCAAGACATTGCTGTTCTCTTGGCCGTTGAGGACTGTTCAGAGCTCCCCTCCAACACCACATCTCAAAGGCATCAATTCTATCATCCGTATTCACTGTCCAGCTCTTAGGCGCATAGCAAGTGATCAGAAAGACCACCGGCCTGAATCAGATACACCTTAATCCTCAAATGGACATCATTGCTCCCCAGTAATCTGAAGAAGTCCCTGACGGCAGCTCTTCCCAGTGCAATGTGTCTCCTGATCTCCTAACTGCTGGTACCAAGGATGTTGATTGTGGGTCCGAGTAGGTGAAGCTCTGGACAGTTTCAATCTTTTGCTGCTGGTCGTTCGGAATATTTACATGGAAGCCAAGAGAACTGTTCTGTTGGGGTTTGCAGGTTCTAGTACGGTAATTCTGGAAGGAAGCAGGTCACAGAGCCATTGAAAATGCCTCCCAAGGGCATCTCATTTTACACCTGGGTCTGGGGGTTTCCTCAAAGGTCTTCGGCAGGATGAGCTGGCTGGAGCCCACCAGTCCTCACTCCTCCTGTCCACTGAGGCCAGTGGGCCACCCTGCTCCCTCCCCAGGCACCAGGGCCATGGCCCACTGGTTCCTGCCACAGAGCACGGAGTCTACCCTCACTCCTGGCACTCCTGGCTCCTCTGGGGTCACAGTGACCCCAGCCACCTCTGAGCCCCTTGGGTCCCCAGCGCTGAGCCTTCCTAAGAGGGGGTCACGGTTCCCAAGGCACACATTTACTGCCCTCTGCCTAGACCGTAGTGGTGACCATGCCGCGTCCCTCTTCCTCCCAGACCCCGCCACCAAGGCGCTTCTGCATCCCAGTGCGGATGTGGTGGATGGGACAGGCAGCCGCCAGGTGACAGCTGAGGGGGCGGCCTTGACCTTCTGCGCTATCGATGTGCCCGCCAGCCAGCCGGGAGCCCTGGCGGAAGCCCCTCCGCCCGCCTCTGCCCGGCCTGGGGTTATAAAGCAGACAAGCTCCCTGGATCCTGCTGCGAGCGCCCCAAAGTGGCCATGGTCCCTCCACTGCGCACCGTGATCCTACTGCTCCTGCTGCTCGGTGTCCCTGCCGCGCCCCTCGAGCCCCTAAGGTGAGCCGTGACCCCTCCGCAAACCGCACCCCGTGCCCTCAAGGTGAGCCGTGACCGCCCCATAAACCGCTGTTTCGGGGAGCCCGGGCAGCCCTGACCCCCGCTTTGCCCTAGGGCCCTTCGACACTCGGATGGCACTTTCACCAGTGAATTGAGCCGTCTCCGGGAGGGTGCGAGGCTGCAGCGTCTGCTCCAGGGCCTGGTCGGGAAGCGCAGGTGAGGGGGTGTGCCCCGGAGGGTAGAGGGAAGCTGAGCACGGAGGGGGGCGCCTCCGGAGGCAGGAGGAGCGGGGGAGGGGGTCAGAGAAAAGTGGGGCAGAGGGAAGAGGAGGGGCACAGGGAAGAGGCGAGCAGGGGTCAGAGTGAAGGGGAGCGGGAGGCCGGCCGATGCCCCCAAGAGAGGGAGCTGCGTCGCCTTGGAAACGGAGGGAGCACTATGAGAGGAAGTGGTGGGCGGGGGGAGGGGGAGGGAGGGAGAGAGCCACCAGCCTCCCAAAGCAAGAGGGGGAGGGCACCCCAAAGCCTGGAGGGGAAGGTGGGGCAGCTCAGAGTGGGAGGGAGGGTGTCTAAACTGGGGATGGGGCACCCCGATGAGACGTGCTCCCTCACTCCCACCCACCCTGCAAGGCTCCAAGGGGACATTCTGACTGGGGTGGGGGGAAATGTCAGTGAGCAGGACCTTGAGTCCGACACTGACCAGACCAGAGCCTCTACTCCCTGTGCTGTGGGCCCTCCTGTCCATCCTGCAGGCCCAGAGAGTGTGTTCCCCAGGTGCCCCCCAGTGCGGAGCACTGACCACAGGAGCCCCTGCCTCCCCCATGGGGGCTCCAGCCAGTGCTCACATGGCCCCTCTCTGCAGGGCGCCCCTGAGGACCACAGGAGGTCTGGCCTGGTCTCCAGCCGGCTGCCCCTCAGCCAGACTTGTGTCAACAGAAGAATCCCTGCGGTCTAGTGACGCTGGAGGAGGAAGGCCATCTGGGACCTGACCTGGACCAGACACCAGCGGGAGGGACAGGTGGGGCACCAATAAAGAGGAATTCAGACCCTGGTCCAGAACTACTGTGTGCGCGTCTGGGGGCACTGAGGCCGGGTCCTCGGCTGAGAGGCAATGCCAGAGAGAGCAAGACCAGCAGGGATACCCATCCCACACGGTGACCCCAGCTGACAGCCTCTAAAACTGGGCCTGCCAGCCAGCCAGTCTCCTCCCTCGCTGTCCATCAACAATGAGGAGGCCTGCACCCCAGTTCACCAACTCTCGGGCCTTCCCCACTGTGTCACGGGGTTGTCTGTGCAGGAGAGGAGCCCAGCTCTGTGAGAGGCCACTGGGCTCCAGAGCTGGCTGCCAGGCAGCTGTGTGGACCACCCTGAGCCTGGGTGGGGGACCAGGATGCCAGTCCCAGGCAAGAGTGAGGAGACTAGGGGAGGAAAGAGTGGTGCAGCCAGAACACAGGACTGGGACAAGTTCCTAGACCAAGGGTCCAACCCGGTCCCCACCGGTCGCTGGGTCTCCGCTCAGCTGCTGAAGGGCAGGTGTTCCCAGTTTGAGAAAAGTGATCTGGGAAGGAGATGAGGGACAGTGATGGTGATCTTGAAGTGATGAGACAAGGACGGGCAGGGGATGGTGACACCTCAGAGATAGGGCAGGTGAGATGGATGATAGTGACCCCCCAGAGGTGGTCAGGAGGGGCAGGGGAGAGTGACCCCACAAAGGTGGACAGGAGGGGCAGGGGAGAGTGACCCCACAAAGGTGGACAGGAGGGGCAGGGGACTGTGGCCCCACAGAGGTGGACAGGAGGGGCAGGGGACGGTCACTCCACAGAGAAGAGACAGGAAGGGATGGGAATGGTGACCTCCTAGTGATGGGGCAGGAAGGACGGATGACAGTGACTCCACACTGGTGGACAGGGTGGCCTGGACACTGTGAGCCCACAGTTGTCTCCCAAAGCTGGTGCTGCTTCACTGGGAAGGCAGGCATGATTTGCACAGTTGAGACTGGAAATCATATCCAGGGAGTCAGCTCCAGGCGACACTCTCTCAGGGGCTTCCAGGGTCCTTGGCTTTCTCAAGCTTCTGCTCCATTGTGACCGACCTGTGATAGCGTTTCTTCTGCAATCTCCACTGGGTCATCACCTCTAGATATGCCCTCTGCTAACCCTGTGTCATCAACAGAATGGTGACTCCCAGCTGGGATAGAAGCAGAAACCCCACTGCCACCAGCGGTTCCCCCTGGGCCACACTAGAGGACAGGGCAGAATAGCCCATTGGATTTCCCAGGATGCAATCCCTAAGGACGCGGAAGACAGATGGGCAGGCTCCTCCCCGATGCATTACAGCTCAAACTCCCTGGAGGGCCAGCTCTGAGTCACCCCCCTCAGCAGGGCCTCTGACTGTGATCGCTAAGGGAGTCCTTGCCTCACCTGGCCTTTTGCCAGTGCCAGTAGGTCTCAGTGGCAGCACATGGGACCGACTTGCAGCTGGCCCTCCAGGGGATTTTCTGGGGCTGTGAATCACAGGGGGTTTTCCCACCCTTCTCCCACCCTAGAGAGGTGCAGCCCCACCCCTCACCCCGGGCTCCCAGCACCCGCACAGAGACTAGGATTTCTTTACACACATCAGGAACACCCTCTCTAGCAGGATCTCTTCCATGAAGACCTAGGGTCTCCACCAAGTTGTGCCCAGCCCCACCCAGAGGAAGCTGCCTGGGTCCAGGAAGCCAGGTGTGGTGGCCACATGCAAAAGGGCCTTTCCTTCCGCCCTGCTACCTGGCAAGGCCCCAGGAGGCCTTGGGAACTTTGTCCCCAGAGAGTCTAGGAAGAGCAGAGACAAGCAGGGACCGCTGGGGCCAAGAGGGCCAGGGTGCAAACTGATGAAGGAGCAGGAGACAGACTCAGAGACCAAGGGTCATGTCACCCCAGGCCCTGCCCCTGCCCAGTGACCCCCATCCTGTCCCAGCCCCTGCCAGTGACCTCATCCTGAACCAGCCCCTGCCAGGGACCCCCATCCTGTCCCAGCCCCTGCCAGTGACCTCATCCTGAACCAGCCCCTGCCTCTGTCCAGCAAGTCCCTCTGGCCTCAGACTGTCCAATGCCTCTCTATGTCATCCCCACCGAAGTGGCCCCCCAGGCCCAGTCTTGTACCCTTTCACACCCCCCAATAATATCTGAACATTTGAGGGGGAGATGTCCAACTGAGGACAGTGCCCACTGTGTCCTTCCTTTGGTTGCCTGGTCAGTCGGCTGGCAGGAGCCCCCTTGGCAAAACGGGCTGTAAAGTCATAAAGTGGGCGGTACCTGACGGGAGCGAAGGTCACTGCCAGTGACGGTGCTGCCGTCCAGAGGGTCTGGTCGCCCGGCCAGCCGGCTGCCAGGATGAGAGCTGAAACCCTGCTGCGGCCACTGCTGCTGCCCCTTCTGCTGGGGCTGCTGTGTGGCCCCTGGCGGACCCAGGCCCAGGCCCAGGGTAGGTGCGACAGTGGAGACAGTGGGCGGGGCCACTTACTGGGCCGCAGTGGGGACAAGGCAGGCACTGGGCCCTGAGACACCAGCTCTCCACTCCATAGCCTGCTCTGTCAGTAACAATCATGTCGAAGTGGAGGAAAATCAGAACATCACGAAGCCACTGGTGACCATCTCTGTCCCTGAGGGTCAGCGGGTGACACTCAAGGCCTTGCCCACCTCCTCCGCCTTCCAGATCCGGGAGAACAAGCTGTTTCTCATCATAATTCCTGACTATGAGGTGCAATGGATGCCTGGGGGCTTCTCCATGGGGCCTGTGGGGTGGGAGCTGCTGAGCCCTGGTGCCCCCTGGACTTAGTCCCACCCCAGGTCCCTGGTGAGCCCTGGCCTCCAGACTCAGTCTTCCCATCTGTGAAACAGATGCCAGGGCTGCAGCTGGGCAGGTGAGTCTGACTCTATCCTGTGTCCGCAGAGGGACCAATGGCTGGAGGCACATATTGAGTGCTGGCGGGGGGACAGCATGGTAAGCTTCCTTACACCCCTCCCTTCCTGCCCAGCTCCAGCTTCTGTTCCCATGGCCCCTCCCGGAATGCCCCACCGTCCTGGGCCCCTCATCACACACTCCCTGCCCCATACCCATCCGACCCCTTCCTGAATCCACATCACAGCTCACAGCACAGCCACCAGTCCATAACTAATAAGCCCAAGCCCTCCACTGCCCACCATCCCATCCACTAGACCCACCAAGGTAAAACTCTTCATTCAGCTCAACAGCCCACCCATGGCCCCTCCCAAAGCCACACACTCCTCAATGGTCATCTTCCAATCTCACCTACCATGCTGTGCCCAGTGCTCCAGTGGGCATTCCCTGGTCCTCCAGGGCTCAGAACAGACCCACCAACCCCACTTTACAATCATCATCTCCACCACAATTCTACAAAAAAAAAACACTTCCCCACCACCTGCTTCGACTCCCTCACAACCAACCAGCCCCACTCTTTAATATTTCCCCACCCCCCCACCATCACCCACCACCCAACACTCCCCCAACACCCCCTACCATCTCCCACCACCCAGCACTACCACCTACCACTCAATCAGTCCCACCACTCTCCCACAACCTCTCATCCCCCACAACCCCTAACACTCCCCCACAATCCCAGTCCATCACCTCCACCACTCCCACCATCACCTCTTAACACTCCCTCACTACCCTCTAACACTCTCCTATCACCTACCATCCTCACTAACCTCTAACACTCCCCACCACCTATCATTCCTTACCATCCCCTAGCTCTTTCTTCCACTCTCTACCATCCCTAACCCCACCCTCATCTCCCCCTTACTATTTTATATTTTACATTTTACACCTGAACCCCTCCTCTCTTATTCTCCCATACATTCTCACTCTTAACCCAAGTTAATCACTTTAAACCTTCCATGAAGAAAATTCCAAGCATACAAAATAGAGCTCAAACCCCATGTGAGCTTTAGGATCATGCCAACATCTACAACTGAACCTACTCCCCTCAATTCTCAGGCAGTAGGTGTTTAATGGAGGGAGGATAAATGGAGAGGTAGAGGAAGGGTGGAGGGAGGATGGAGGATGGAGGGAGGGCGGAGGGAGGATGGAGGGAGGA
>NW_006399876.1:617233-644547 GCF_000299155.1 Elephantulus edwardii | reverse complement strand
GGATGGAGGGAGGAGGGAGGATGGAGGGAGGGTGGAGGGAGAATGAAGGGAGGATGGAGAATAGAGGAGGGAGGATGAGGAAGGATGGAGGAGGGATGGAGGGAGGAGGGATGGAGGGAGGATGGAGGGAGGGTGAAGGGAGGCAGGATGAGAGAAGGGAGGATGCAGGGAGGGAGGGAGGGAGGATGGATGGAGTAAGGGAGGATGGATGAGGAGGGAAAATGGATGAGGGAGGGAGGAGGGAGGAAGATGGATGGATGGATAAGTTGGAGGAGGGAGGGAGGAAGGAATGAGGAATGAGCCTGAGCAGGGCCCCAGGGCTCAGGTCCACGATGAGTCAGGCACCTGCAGGAAATGACTCCACCCACCCCTTGCTGTCTCAGGTGACTCAGCTGCTTGTGATAGTTTCTGTGAATGATGTCAACGATAACGCCCCCTTCTTCCCCTTTAACATCACAACTTTGAATGTGAGTGAGGTGAGTTCAATGGAGCAGGGGATGGGCACGTGGGATGGGCACAGGGCACCGAGGGGCATGAATGTGGCAGGAACAAGCCCCTTCTTCATCCTCAGGATGCCAAGATAAACTCCGTTGTCATCCCTGCGACAGAGCTGGAGGCTCAGGACCCAGACCAAACTGACACCTCCTTGTTCTACACCCTCCAAGAAGTCACCCCGGTCCGTGAGCCCAACAGTGCCCCTCAAGTCTGCGGCCTGCCTCCCCACCTCCCCCCAGGGTCTCAGGCTGGCCTCCTCTTCCCAGGGTGCCAGTGATTTCTTCTCCTTGCTGAGTCCAACCAACCCCTCCCTGAAGCTGGACAAGCGACTGGACTTTGACAAGTGTCCAAGCATGACTTTCCGCCTGCTGGCCCGGGTGAGCTGGTCACTCTCCCCGAGTCCTGGACATTCGAGTCCTTGTCAGAGCTGCCTTAGCCTGGCCCCGGCCTGACTTTGTGTGTGGTGGGTATTACAGGACACACAGGAAGAGAACGTCACTCCTAGCCACACGGCCACTGCCACGCTGACCCTGCGCATCCTGCCAGCTGACCTGCGCCCACCCTGGTTCCTCCCCTGCTCTTACTCTGACGGTTTTGTCTGCATTCAGGCCAAATATGAGGGGGCAGTCCCTACAGGACAGATACTGGTAATAGGGGTGGCTTAGGCTGGTGGCTTCTAAGCACCCTCAGTTCTCAGGGTCCAGGTACATCAGGGAGTGCTGTGGGCCAGCGCTGAGGTCTATTGTCAAATGGTCACTTTCCTCCACTGGCTAGCCTCTCCCACTTCAAATCCCTTCTGGACTCCTGCTCGAGCAGAGGAGGACCCTAGCTGTCCTGGGAGGTGGAGGTGGGGGTGGGAGGTAGCCTGGGGGGCCTTACTTGCTTTGCTCAAGGGTGAAGCTCAGCAGTTTGACACCCACTTAGACACTCCCTGGGTTGAAGCACCCAGAGGCCCACGTGGCAGGTGGGGCACCTGAGCTGGGGGGCCAGGAGAGATGGAGAGGAGACCCCCATATTGCGGGCAAGGTCTGCTCCAGGTGGTGATCTATTTCAGAGCCCCTCAAGGTGAAATGAGAGGAATGGCCATGCTGGGCCACCAGCACCAGCTCACGCCCCCTCGCCCTGTCCCACATTCCGCAGCCAGACCCCCTCACACTACGTCCCGGACCCATCTACGCCGTGGACGGAGACTCAGGAATCTCCCAGCCCATCATTTACAGCATTGTGACGGGTGAGTCTTGGCAGGACAGAACCTGATCCCACTGTGGGCTCATGCGGGCTGAGGACGTCCATGGACCCCAGGCAAGGGGCCAGGACTGAGTAGCTGGCCTCCCCCAGGCAACCAGGATGGCGTGTTCTTCATCGATGCGGACTCTGGCAACCTTACTGTGACCACAAGCATTCCCAGGCCCACGACCTTCCAGCTGGTGGTCAGGGTAGGTTTCGGCACAGGACTGGGGGTGGGGTCTGGCTAAGTCTCCACTGCCCAGCAGTGGGGTCCAGACTTGGTGTTGAGTGCTGCCTCCACTCCCAGGCTGAGCAGGTAGACAACGCAGACCGGTACTCGGTCACCACTCTCTTAGTGAAGGCCCTTGCAACTGCTGGGAGTCCCCCCAGATTCCCGCAGAGCCTGTACCGTGGCACCACGGCCTTGGGCTTGGGCATTGGAGCCGTCATCAAGAATGCTTCCAACCCCTCGGAGCCTCTGAGGGTCCAGGCTCAAGACCCCGACTTCCCGGTAAGAAGTGTTTGTGAGGATGCCCAGTGCTGGCTGAGAAGGGCCCTCCTGCCTGTGTGTGGGACTTGCATATGACGAGTGCATGTGTGCGTGTGACTTCCTGTGTGTACACAACAGTGTGCATGTGTGTGCACATGTGTGTATACACGTTCAAGTGTCTGTGTGCGATTCCATGAACATATGAACGTCCATGCATGCTGTCTGTGCCCATACGCGGTGTGCTGACTGTTCCTGACCCCTTGCTACTCACCTCCAGGACTTCAACTCTGCCATCACATACAATGTTACCAACAGCTCAGTCTTCAGGATGGAAGGGGAGACCATGGTTACCAGGGTCGCTGTGGAGGCAGAGGGAGTCTTCTATGTAGAGGTGCGGGGGGAGGCCTTGCTCCTTGTTCAGAGAGCCTGGGTCAGGAGTGGAGAAGGAGGTACAAACAGCTTTCCCACCCAGGTGGAGGCCAAAAACATGGGGACTTCCGCCAGGGTGACCACTGTGGTGGAAATACAGGTTCAGGAGCAGGTGTCCACTCCAGGTGAGCTCCTTAAGGGGGTCCCCCAGTGAGCTCTCTGAGGGCAGCTCAGGGCTGGCTCCAGCCCAAGGAATGGGTATTGGGCTGAGGCCCCACCCTGTCCTGGCTCCCAGGGCCCTTCACATCCCCCACACCCTCGGAGGCCGGAAGAACAACAAGCATCTCCAGCAGCACCACCATGGAAGGCTCCAGGCCCCCAGGACCCACGCAGGAGCCCTCCCCCGGGCCCCCTCCCACCGGCTCTGGGGGGAGCACGGGCCCGCCCCCACCCTCAGGCACAACCCTAAGACCAGCAGCCTCTACTACTGTTGGAGGCCATCCCAGCGTGGGAACCAGCAGGCCTCTCCCTCCAGCCACACCCAGCAGTGGGAGCTCAGAGTCAACTCCAGAGCTAGGACCCTCTCCTCCAATACCCCCCAAGCCCACGGGGCCCCCTGGGCCTTCTCAGGGCCCCCCTACAAGCAGCTCTGGTGGGGGCACTGGTCCACACCCACCCTCAGGCACTTCTGTGAGGCCCCCTGTTTCCACCACACGTGGGGAGACTCCCAGTGGGGGAGCCAGCACCTCGTCCTCACCAGGCACGCCCAGCGGTGGAGGCTCAGCACTGACCACGGAGCTCAGACCCTCTCAGCCAACAACCTCCAGCTCCAGCACGTCTCCAGGATCCTCAGGTAGCCCCTTCCTCTTTCGTTCTGGACCCTAACCCTGCAGTCTCTGTAGCTCCGCAGCCTGACCTCTGCCAGGCATGCACTGGGCCACTTCTGGTCTGGACAGGGTGGGCAGAGACCAGATACGGGGCCCAGCACTCGCTGCCCCGCAATGCTCCTCCCTGTTACATTTGGGCGCCTCCTTGCTGGTGGGTTGCAGGAGTGAGGCCCTGCTATGAGCTTGGCCTAAGAGGCATCGCTGGGTGCCTGTTGTCCTCAGGGCCCCCTGGGAGCGGGGAAGGCAGCACTGCAGGAGGTGATGGCCCAGGCGGTGGTGACACTGAAGAACAGGGCTTCTCAGTAGTTGAGATGGCAGCCGTTGGTGGGGTGCTGGGTGCCGTCCTGCTGCTGGCTTTGCTGGCCCTCGCTGTCCTCATCCACAAACACTACCGACACAAGTTCAAGTGCTGCTGTGGTAAAGCACAGGTGAGCCAGGGCTGGTGGAGGGGGTTCTCCAGGGGGAGGTGGAGAGACAGACATGGAGAGGGAAGGACGCAGATGCCAGGGCTGGGGCAGAGAGATGGGGCGTGGAGGTGAGAAAGAGAACAGGACATGAGATGCTTTGGCGCTGGGAGAAGTGGAATGTGCCCCAAGGCTTCCAAAGACAGACAGCAGCAGAAGAGCTGAGGACAAGGGGCCACCGCAGGTGTCTGAGGTCAGGTGGAGGGCGCCGAGCTCCGGGCTCTGGCTGACCTGCACGGCTGTGGCCTCGCCCACAGGACACGCTCCCTCTAGTCTTTGACAACCCAGTTTTGCAAACTGACAGCGAGGCCAACTGGGCGCCTGCCCCCAGTCCACCCCCGCCGGAAGCCTCGCCCCCGCCCCCGGAACTCCAGCCTCCTGCGCCAGCCAGCCTGGGGCACGCTCGCCAGGCAGCCCCCAGCCCTGAGCCCCTGAGTCCGGGGGCCCCCAACCCCGCAGCGACGGCGGCGGCGCCTGCAGGGAGCAGTCCCACTGCCGTGAGGTCCATTCTGACCAAGGATCGGCGGGCCGAGGGTGGCTACAAGGCGGTGTGGTTCGGTGAGGACATTGGGGCCGAGGCGGATGTGGTGGTCCTCAACGCGCCCACCTTGGACGACGGCGACACGGGCAGTGAGAACAGCGACGACGACGACACAGGCCCGGCCGAAGCTGACTCCACCTACATCTAGTGAGCCCGCCCATCGAGGCTGGGCCCCCACATCGCCCCCTCCCAGCCGCACACAGAATAAAGTGACGTTTCCAAGTCGCTGCCCAGGCTTCCTCAATACCACCTGCTGCGGTGCAGAGGGAAGGAGGGCGAGTGTGGGGCGGTGGGCCCCCCCCGGACCAGCTGCGCCGGTGGGAAGTCCCTCTCCGAGTCTAGCCACAGCCCCTGGAAAAACGACTCCCTACCCAAAGCCTGAGGGACCCCGCAACCCCGTAGAGAGGGAAGGGCTTCCTTCTGAGGCGGGGTCTGGGGACACTTCTGTGGCCTGGGCAGGGGGTGGACAAGGTGGGCCCTTGGCCGAGGAGGGAGCGGGCTCGCGGGGCGTGGAGCCGAGGGGTGCGCGGGGCAGGGAGTGGGGCCCAGGTGCGCTGGTCAGGGGGTGCGCGGGGCCAGGAGCGGCAGGGGGACACCAGCATTGGACACTGACTCACGCCTCCTCCGCCACCGAGACCTCGAGGCCCCGCCCACGGCGCGCCTCTCCTATTGGCCCCGCCCACCACGGAGGGCTCCCTCCCTGTCGCTCCACCCCCTACCGTACGGCCCTGCCCACAATGCACAGCCCCTCCCCGCATAGCCCCGCTCCAGGCCAGGCCACGCCCACTAAGACCTCTCTCGTGTGGCCCCGCCCCTCCCGCGCGGCCCCGCCCCGCCGCTATAAAAGCCACCTGCTCTGTTAGCGAGCAGGAGACACTTTCCCCGAGCCAGCGCCTCGGGTATCCAGGTATCAGGGAACCCTGGTCCACGCGGGAATGCACGGAGGCTAGACCTCCCGTGGGAGCTATTAGAAGGGTGGGCGCCTCGGGAGCAGAGGGACGGGAAACCAGGTACTTGCAGGTGGAGTGGCGGGATCCGTGAGATTGAGAGAGGCCGGAGGTCAAGTGTACAATGGGGGTTATGGACGGAGTGCTGGGTGTTGAGGGGTTCGGCGATCGGTCGGGGCTGAGAGGAGGCCTGGAGCTGAGGATCAGAGGTGCGGCTTGGGCAGCGGATGGGGGGTGGGCATCGGATGGGGGGTGAGGATCAGAGGTGCGGCTTGGGCAGCGGATGGGGGGTGGGCATCGGATGGGGGGTGGGCATCAGATAGGGGAGTGGGCATCAGAAGGGGTTGGACATCAGAAGGGGGTGTGTATTGGGGGTAGGGCATTGGAGGGGGGTGGACATCGGAAGGGGGTGGGCATCGGATTAGGGCTGGACACCAGGGCCGCGGAGGGCCTGCTGCCGGGAGGTCAGTATTGTGGGATGAAAACACTTTGGGGCGACCCCCCCCCCCCCACCCTCCCTGAGGGCGGAGACAGCACTGGGTGGTGGGCAGGAGGCCCTGTCAGTCTCACAGTTAGGTTTCGTTTTCCTGCGACCTCGCGGTTTCGCTTTCTGGCCTGCCTGCCCCCTTCCTCCGCGTGACTATTCCCCGTGTCTGTAGGGTCCACTGGGTTGACCGCAGCACCAGGCTGGACTCTGGCTTAACAACTGTGACCGCACATGTCACCACTGGCCACATCTGCAGTCACATCCACAGCCACCTTTGCCAGGAAGTCCACCTAGGCAATGTCCGTGGCTGCCCCTGCCAGTCCACGCCTGTGACCCCACCCCCCAACACCGCGTCACTCCTGCGGTCACAGCCCGACCACCTGAACACACAGCCGTCACCCAGCCCACTCGGTCTGCTCTGTCCCTGCAGAGGGAGCAATGGCCGCGGTGTCGGAGAGGTTAGTCCCGGGGCCTCTGGGGACCTTTCGGGCGCGCCATGCCTGGCCTGACGCCCCCTCCTGCCGGCAGGGCGGCCCCGCGTGTGCTGTTCGGAGAGTGGCTTCTGAGTGCGGTCAACAGCGGCCGCTACGAGGGGCTGCGGTGGCTGGACGCTGCCCGCACACGCTTCCGTGTGCCCTGGAAACACTTCGGACGGAAGGACCTGGACGAGGCTGATGCGCGCATCTTCAAGGTCCGGCACCGGCTGGTGACAGAGGGCGGCCTGGGCCTTCGAGCACTCGGCCCACCCACGTCTCCTCCTCTCTTCCCTCCCAGGCGTGGGCGGTGGCCCGAGGCAGGTGGCCGCCCAGCCACCACGGGACTGTTCAGCCGCCCCCCGAGGCCCCAGAGCGCGCCGGATGGAAAACCAATTTCCGCTGCGCCCTGCGCAGCACGCAGCTGTTCCAGATGCTTCAGGATAACTCGGGGGACCCCACAGACCCGCACAAGGTGTATGGGATCAGCCCTGCCCCTGGACGGGGAGGTGAGGACGC
Organism: Elephantulus edwardii; assembly: GCF_000299155.1. Taxonomy (NCBI): domain Eukaryota; kingdom Metazoa; phylum Chordata; class Mammalia; order Macroscelidea; family Macroscelididae; genus Elephantulus; species Elephantulus edwardii. The sequence continues at coordinate 637,648 of NW_006399876.1, read as the reverse complement.
ACCCGCGGGGCGCCCGGGAGGAGGGTGGGCCAACCGGAGGAGGCTCGGTGCTTTGTCCCATTGAGTGTTGAACCCACCACTTGATTCATGGGAGAAAGAGGCAATCCCTTCCCATAGAAATTTATGGCCTCCGAAAACCGCTGGGGTGGGAGGCGGCCCTCAATGGATTCAGAGCAGGACAACAGCGGCAGGGAGCGACAGCAGGAAGTTCTCACCCCTCCACACCTACGCCATGGGATCAGGGTCGATGGTGGTGACAGAGGGAAAGCTGGTGGACAGAGGACACACCACATCACTCTCATTGTGGTCACTTAGGGGTGTGTGGTCTCAGGTCCTGATAACCTCTTTCCCAAGGTCCAGGCAGCACCAGGAAGGAAGAGGCCTCAGTAGATGGCTGGCTTGTGAGGGTAAGGTCCCTGCAACTCTGGTTTCCTGGGCACCAGGACCACCTCTCTTACGTGGGCTGGAGTCTGCTTATGCTGGCCCCGTCTCCCTTACAGGGCTCGCCCTCGGGGCCACTCCTGGGAGGTGGAGAGAGGCTGGAGCCCGTGCTGGACTGGGCTGGGGCAGCAGGGCAGGATTCTGAGCCCTGCACTCCGAGCCCTTTTCCCATCCTTGCTGATGGGACCAGAGATCTCTTGCTCCAAGCTGTGCAACAGAGCCACCTCGAGGACCAGCTGCTGGAAGTGCCATGGACTGTGGACCCAGCCCCTCAACAAGCTCCGGGTGAGTGGAGGCGTTGGGGGGCCGGAGGAACAGGGGAGGAAGGGAGTGTCCCAGAGAGGCAGAGACATGGACTCGGAGCAATGTGGAGATCACGCGCTGCCCACCAGGGTCTCAAGGAGCAGGTGTTAGGGGGATGACCTTCAGAAGTGGCAGCTGCTAGCCACAGGGCAGTGGGACCGTGATGAGGGTCAGTGACCTCCATATTCCTTTCCTCAGGCCCAACAGTCGCCCTCGGGGAGCTGGCCGCACAGTGGGCAGCGGAGGCGGTGCCCAGTGGTCCTGCCCTGCCCCAAGCAATGACAGGTGAGTGAGGCCTGAACTATGGGCCAGAGGAGGCGAGGCACTAATGTCAGGGAGCTCCTCCTTCCGTAGATGCCGGCCCAAACCCCGCCCTGGAGCCGACGAAGGAGGTGTGGTCACAAGCCACGCCCTCTCCCTGCTCCTGGGTCCGGCCAACAGGTGAGCTGTCCAGGCAGGAGGCACAGCGAGGGCGGGGCTGGGCCCTCCGGTCCAGTGGCTCACAGTCTGCTTTGCAGAGCCTAGTCTGGTGGACTTGGAGGTGACCATCATGTATAAAGGCCAACCGGTGCTGCAGGAGACGGTGGGCCCGAGCTGCGTGATTCTGTACGGCGCACCCGGCCCCACTGCCAAGGCCGCAGCAGGGCGAATGGTGACATTCCCCAGCCCCGAGCAGCTCTCTGACCAGAAGCAGCTGCACTACACCGAGACGCTGCTGCAGCACGTGGCCCCGGGGCTGCGCCTGGAGCTGCGCGGCCAGTGCCTGTGGGCCCTGCGACTGGGCAAGTGCCACGTGTACTGGGAGGTGAGCAGGCCGGGGAGCAGCTCCTCGGGCTCCAGCCTGCTGCCGCGGAACACCGAAACCTGCATCTTCGACTTCGGAGTCTTCTTCAGGGGTCAGTGGTGTGTCAGCCCCAGGTTGTGGGGCCCTTGGCAGGGGGTGGCGGCCCTGCCCTCCTGCTCACTGGAGCCCTCGCCCCTGCCCGCAGAGTTGATGGACTTCCGCGAGCGACGACGCCCCAGCTCCCCCCAATACACCATCTACCTGGGCTTTGGACAGGACCTGTCCGCTGGGAGGCCCAAGGAGAAATGTCTGATCCTGGTGAAGGTGAGGACCACCAGCCCGCCCCCTCCACGGCTCTGTTCCCCTCCGGCTGACCGCTCCCCACCCTCTCCCTCCTGCAGCTAGAGCCCTGGCTCTGCAGAATGTACCACGAGGGCGTGCAGCGTGAGGGTGCGTCCTCCCTGGACAGCAGCAGCCTTGGCCTCTGCCTGTCCAGCTTCAACAGCCTGTATGAAGACATCGACCGCTTCCTCATGGAGCTAGGACAGCCCGCCTAGCTTCGACCCAGCAGTCCCCAACTGAATAAAGACCATCTCAAGAGCCAGCCGTGTCAGGGCTGGCCAGTACACCTCCTTCGCTTTCAGAGCCAATACAAAAATAAACAGGCCAGAGGGAGGGGCTTCCAGGGTCAGAGAAGCCCACCTGCTGGCCTGTATCCTGCCCAGCTCCTTATGGTGATGTCTCAGGAAAGGCCAATCCCCAGAGAAGGACGTCATGCTGGACAAAGCAGAGGGTAGGAAACAAGAGAAAGCCCCCCCCCCCATCTGCGAGGAACTGATGGCGCTTGCAGCAATGCGCCACCACAGCAAGGGCTGAGGAGGACACAGGCCTGCATGTCCTGCGGCTCCAAAGCACCTCGGCAACAACGATCCCGCCACCAGAGATCCACCGCGCATGCGCTCAGCCACACTCAAAGCTTCACTCGCTCAAATACCGAGCCAATCCACGTTGTTTCTAAAGATAATCCGTTTTTGATAAATTAGAACACAATGGAAACAGTGTATCTCTATAATATACATTAAAAAAGTCCAGTTTGAAAGGGTGAGCAGTCAGATCTTCAGAGCTGGGGCGGGGCAGGCTAGCAGGTGGCCTCAGCTCTCCACCTCCTGGGCAGGCGGCCCCTCCTCTGGCTCGGCCTTCTTGTGTTTGCGCATGTGCCTGTACTTCTCCACGTAGGCCTTCACCAGGTTGGCCACCTTCATGGGGTTGATCTCACCGCTTTTGCTGTGGCAGATCTAAGGGGTGACACACAGTGACATGGCCTTGTCAGTGGAGGGTCCCACAGTCCAGGCCTTGGAATCCCCACGTGCACCCTGTCTTTGCAGAAACCCCTATTAAGCCCCTAGTGCTGACACCACTCCCACATTCTGTCTGTAGGAGAAACAGCAGGGCAAGTAGTCAAGCAAAGGAACTTCCCTGCCACTTTCAGGGGACGGGGCACCACCACCTGGAGTCTGACCCTGACACCTGAAGGGCTCCACCCCTGGTCCCAACCACCCGGTCCACGGGCCCTGGAGGAACCTTCTGCACGGCCTTGCGCAGAATGTCCTTGTACTCCTCCTTGGTAATCTCCCGCTTCTGGTAGAACGGCTTGATGGCCAGCTTCACTTCCTCCACTGCACGCTCCTGCATGTGTAGCTTCTTCATGTACTAGAAGGAAACACGTGAGGCCATGGAGGAGCAGCCACGGGGAGGTGGCCACAGAGGTGCGGCCATGGGGAAGCAGCAGGCTTGGGCCTCTTCCCACCCAGGAGGGGCTGGGCAGGCAGGCCTTACCTCCTCGTTCTTGGCCTTCTCCACTGTGGGTTTGGGAGCAGCTTTCTCCTCTACATCATTGGTTGTGGGGACTGGGACTGGCTCTGAGACTGTGGTCAGGGTGGTGGGAACCGAGGCCTGGGCATGGACACCCCCACAGCCTGCCAAAGGGAGGCTGCTTGGCAGGAAAATCTGGACACCGGGCTGGCTGACTGGTGCATGGGGTGGGCCACTTGAGGGCAAGGCAGGGCTGTACACCTGGCAAGAGGACAGAACATAAGCCAGACAAGGCCCTGCCCCCAGCTCACCCTGCCCGTGAAGGGAGACCCTCCCTGGAAACAGCTGAGCAGAAAGGTTGAAGTCTCACTGCCCCCAGCCCTAGCTGACTGTCTCTGTCTCTCAGGGTCCTCTCACACACTCACCTGAGCAGGGTCGACCTCAGGGAACACAGGTTCAGGAAGCGCCTGGCTGGAAGGCAGCAGGTCTGAAAAGGGCAGAGCCTGGTGTTCCACCGCAGGCCTGGAGTCCTCTGTCTCCCAGGGTTTCTGTGACCTGGTCAGCAGTGAACCTGAGGCAGAAGTTGTAGTGGGTGCTTGTTGACCACCCAAATCAGTCCCAGAAGCAACAGTCCCCAGCCATAATCAGCGTCCAACCCCCCTCCCCCCAAAAAAACAAAACCCAAAACGCTAGGTCCTCACGTTCTGCTCGGCCTTCGCTGGCCCCCTCCTCCAGAAGGTTCCAAGTGACTCTCTTCACCGGTGCCTTTGAGCGCAGCAGGGACGTCTGAGGGGCGGCTTCCTCTAGCTTGGGCCCCTCGCCTACTCTAGACCCCACCTCCTTCACAGTAGACACCATGCCCACTGTTCCGCAGTCCCCAATCCCATCTTGCCCAAGGGAAACCCTGTCCGGGGCGCCCTCTGTCAGAGATGGGGTCTGTGGGTCGTCATCACCGTGGATCAGGGACACCTCCCGCTGGATAACCGCCAGAGCTCGGCTGGTGTCCAGGTCCACATTGTGTGGCTGATACGGTGCGGGTAGGGCTGGGGACAGGGCAGGAACCGGCCCGGGTGGGGCTGGGCTGGGCAGGGCCCGCTCTGGGGAGGAGTCAGAGGTGCTCTCGGGGGAGGGTGGGGAGCTCATGTCGTCTAGCTGGAAGAAGGCCGTGTCGTTGGAGAAATCGTCGAAGACATGGCCCGCTTCCACCGAGTCCACGTAGTCCATATCATCAGGCACCATCTCCACTGGTGCCTCCGACGCCGCGGGGGCCTCCGAAGGAGCCTCCCCTTCCTCAACCGCGGGCACCGGGGGCAAGGGTGTGGCTGTCACCAATGGCTGGGCCGAGGCAGACGGCCCAGTGTTGGGATCACGGTCCTGCCCTGGCACATCGTGCGCAGGCGGCGGGGACGCCTCTTTGGCAGGCAGCTTCCTGTCTGGGGAGCGGGTCTGGGGCTGCCTGTCGCGCGACCGGGGCCGCCGCTGCTCCCGGAACCTGTGCTCTGTGCTCGACGACCGGGCCCTCCACTTGCTCCGCTCCCGGGACCGCCGCCGCCCACGTGGACGGGAGGCCCCATCCTTCCGATCGCGGCTCCGCTCCCGGCGGCGCTTGTGCCTCCGCGGACGCTCCAGGCTGCTGGGTGGGGAGCCCTCGCGGCCCCGGGATCGGGACTTGGAGCGGCGCGCCCTCTTTTTCCTGCCCTCGTGGTGCTCGTGGGCCGAGCTGCCCTCGCTGGGCGAGCGGGACCTCCGCCGGGCCCGGCCCCCCGAGCCCCGCTTCCGCTCGCGTGCCTTGGCCTTCTTGCGCCTGACCCGGTCCCGGCTGCTGGAGCCCTCGCTGGAGGAGCGCCGGGCGCGGGCCTTGGGCCGGTGCTTCCTGGTGGGGGGCTCACTGGCCTCTGGCGAGGCTGACCGAGAGCTCCTCTCGCGGGATCGGGACGCCGAGCGGCTGCGGGACCGTGTCCTCCTCCGCTCCTTGGTGGCCTCCTGGCCCCTCTGGGCCCCCTTCGGACCGCAGGCGCTGCTCTCAGAGTCGGGAGGGGACGGTGAGCGCAGCTCTACAATGCGGTGCGTGGTGGCCGCAGGTGGGTCGGGGCTGTCAGGCGCCTCGGGCTCCACCACGCAGGTGACGGTGCGCGCCTCCGAGTCGAAGAATGCGCTGCGCCGGGGCGCGTCCTCCACGTCCTCATCCTCCCCGAGCCTGGCCGCCTCTGGCCCCTCGGCCCCTGCACCGCGGCAGAGACGCCGCGCACTGGACGGTGTCCCGCGGGCGGGCTCTGGCTCCCCGAAAGCACCCCTGACCGTGTAGGAGGTGACACAGCGCACAGTCTGGCAGGCTGGCGCCTTGGGGCTGTGGATGGAGATGGTGCGGGTGATCTCTGAGGGCAGGAGGCCAGAGCCCAGTCTCTCGGGGCTGCTGCCAGGGGAGCTGGAATCAGAGCCCGTGGGCTCAAACGGGTCATAGATCTCACTCTTGAGCTGCTTGGGCTTTTTAAGTGAGAAGAGAGGCGCTGGGTTCTCCTTCCTCTGCACCTTGTTGTCTACAGGCCGGAAGGTGTTACAGAACCCAGGGCCAGGGAGGCGGCTGGAGTGGGCTGTGTTCCCAGGAATATTAATCCGAAAGCTCTCGAAAGTCGACCCCATGCCCTTTCCCCTCATGGCCCCAACAGGGGTCAGGCAGCTGTGGGAACTGGGGGCTGTGGGCTGGGGTGCCCCTGGCTCCTGCAGGCCCTGGCTCCTGGGCTGACCTTCCGCACGAACCCCACGGCCTGGCTGTGCCGGGCCCTCCCTGCCTGTCAGGTGACTGATGCAGGAGCTGGGGAAGCCCACACTCTGCCCTTGCCCGCGGGAAGGGGTTGAGTCCACTTGTCCACTGCTGTCATCTCTCTTGATCTTTGGTATTCTGGGTAGCTCAGAGATGTCCCTTCTCCTGGGAGCTGGCCTCAGGGGGCACCCCACTGCTGTAGGCCTGGCTGAGGAGTGAGAGTTTCTACTGGTGATTGTGGGAGATGTGGACCCTGGAGAGACAGCATGTTTGCCGTCTCCATTAAACTGGGGTGGGACACCATGAGACGAGCCACTAGTACTGCTGACCAAGCTCTGAGTTTGGACGACTGTGGCGCTCGGGAGTGCTGAGGGCCTCAGCCTCACAGGTGGCCTGGCTGGCTGTGCAGGGGCTCTGGGGGCCGGGGCCGGCGCCAGGACGGGCCCGCTGTGAGAGGGAAGAATAGAGCCCTCGGGCCCACTCCTGGTGAGAGCGCCCACTGGGGTTCCTGAGGGCAGCACTGAGGGCTGCGGGTCAGCAGCCCCAGAGGCTCCAGTCCCACTGGATGTGCTGAGGGAGCTGCGCTGGAGAGCCACAGGAGCTGAAATGAGAGGGGGACGGTGAAAGCTAGAAGCAGGGCCCCAGGCACATGACCTCTCCCAGATGTAGGGCCCTCCTGGCCGAGGCATGGACGGTCCCACAGCCCTACACACTTGCTACAGCTGGAGGCCCCCTTGAGTCTACCTCCATGCTGCTGAGGCCAACAACTTGCTGGAGAAGGGTTCTGAAGACACACTGAGCTGTGAGTACCTTGCATGGAGGTTTCAGAGGGTTAGGGTTAGGGGGTGGGGATGGCCCCGGGGGAGGAGACAGACATTCTTCCTGCACATGAGCAGCTGAGAAGCTAAGGGGGGCCAGAATCCAGCCAGCATGTATCTGTAGCAGCATGTTTTTTCCAGAGCCACTATGGTGGACACCCTTTAGCGCAGAAACTCACCTGCCCGCTTGGCACTGAGGGAGCCGTCTCGGTGGATGACAATGTCAGAACTACCCATCATTAGGAAACTCTGGCTGCAAAGGATGCTGCCCAGCAGGTCGGGGACAGGGGAGGCCTCCACTTGGGGCTCTGGAGCGGCAGCAGCAGCAGGAACACCCCTCCTGCAGAGATGTGAGCAAGCCCGCCACTGTTACCCAGCCTACAGCATGCTTAGGGAGCAGAAGCCTTGTTGCACTGCTGCCGTGAGGCGCACACAAGGTGGCAGAGCAACAGGAAAAGAAGGGATGAGACCACCATGCCTTGCTGCCCAGGACACCTCAGCCACATGCTGGCTTGGATCGTCCACATACTACCTTGTGAGGAGTCAGACCAGCCTGGCAAAGGGCCCAGGAGGCCTGGCACTGTGGTGCTCAGCCCCAGCTGTGACCCAGGAAACCCAGCTGTCACAGACACTGGGACACAGTCCAGTGCCTCAGCTGCAGGGTTTACAGAAGCCCTCCCTGAATGCCCCTTTCACGCACCTGGAAAGCGCCACAGAGACAGGCCGGGCTACTGGCTGGTGCGAGCGCAGTGCTGACTGGGAAAGGGCTCTCCGCTTGGCACTCAGAGGAGAAGCCGGTTGCGTGGGGATCTCTTCACTGCCGAGGGGATACAGGACAAGAGAGCAGGTGACCGTGTGGTTCACACCCCAGGGTAGAAGCACTGGCTTCTGTGGCCCCCAGGTGCTCAGTGGGGACATGCCAAGAGCCAGCACAGGGCCAGTCCCCTCAATCCTGTCCCTGCCTGTCCCACAAGTGACTCACCAGGACCTAGCAGTCACTGGTGTCCAGAGCTTATCCTACACGGGAGGGGCTGGGAAGGGGGAAGCTGCACCTAGGGCCAGTCACCTGTCGAAGGGGTCCAGCTCGTGAGGATCTCCAAACAAGGACAGTGATGCAGCCCCAATGTCAGCCCTCATCAGCCCCAGCGAGGGCTCAGCAGGTCTGTATACAGATGGAAAGGAGGTACCCAGCACTGGCCTCTGGAGGCCCAGCGTCCTGGCGATGCGAACACGGGCTGTAACCTCCTTTCTGACCTGAGTGACAAGGAAAGGGAACAGGTAACAGATTAGAGCCAGAAGGTTCTGGAAGGGCCGCTGTTGTATGTGCCATCGAGTTGCCTGTGACTCATAGCGACCCTATGTACAACAGCCCTAAACTCTGCCCTATTCTGTGCCAATGTCACCATCTCCAACATACCTGCCCCCGTTGTTACTCCAGTCACTGAATCAATCCCTCATCGAGGGTCTTCCTCTCTTGTGCTTTCCCTCCACCCTACCAAACATGATGTCCCTCTCCAAGGTCCCTCCTTGCAACATGTCCAAAGTATGTCAGACAAAGCTTCAGAATCCTTGCCTCCAAGGAGCAGCCCGACTTCACCCTCTCCAAGACAAACCTGTTCATTTTCTTAGCAGTCCATGGTATATTCAATACTCTTCTCCAACACCACTGCTCAAAAGCATCAATTCTCTATCATCCCTAGTCACTGTCCAACTCTCCGATACATAGCAACTGACTGCAAAGACCATGGCACGTATCAGGAGCACCTTAGTCTTCAGACTAATTAACACTAAAATTAGGACAAGGTCTTTATACATTCAGCTTTTACTGAACCTCCTAGACCATCAACTAACCTCAGCAACCCACAGAGCACAGCACTGCTGCTGGGAGGGCGCAGTGCGCCCTCACAAAGCCCTGTTTACAGCATACACGCAGAAAGAGAAATTGAGCGCAGGCCAAATAACAGCTGGGTTTTTTGTGTTTTTTTTTTTTAACAGCTGGGTTTTTAAAGCCACTTGGGGAGTTGACATAAAGGTCCTCAGCAGGCATCATCTCAAAATTTATATATAAAAAAATGACACATTCACTGTGGTTTCGATGGCCACCTCCCAGGAGGAGTCTTTCCTTGGAGAAATGACCAGGCAAGGCTGCAGCTGGAAGGCTGGATAAGAGAAAGTGAACCTGAGGCTTGGGTCCAAAAGGGACAGCACAAAAGGACAGATGGCAAGAGGGACACCCACTCGTGACTAGAGCTTCAGCTTCTACTCAGGGAGGGAAAAGCAGTGTTCTGGCCGAGCTCACTCAAGGATGCGGCAGGCACACAAACGAAGGTGCAGTCAGCTTTTTACAGACTTTGGTGAAATGTTCTGACCCACAGCCAGAGCAGGGGCTTGCAGGGAGCCCACAGCTGAAGCCGAAGGAATGGAGGCCTGGGCAAGGCCAGGGACGGTGACCCTGGTCTGTGTAGTGTGCCGTGAACAGACAGAAGAACCTAAGCATCCTGGCCTTGGCCCATCTCCGGCCTGCTGTCCAGCGTTGGTTTTGTCGGCAGACAGCAAAGTAAACCCAGGAAGGAAACCTTTACTGTGACACATGGCACTGACCAACGCCACACGCACCTTGAGCTTCAGCCCCTTCCTCTTCTTCACACGTGCCTGGCGTCTCCTGGATCGGGCCCCAGAGCTCTTACTTCTCACAGAGGATTTGGATGGGCCTTTCCTTCTTCCTGACACTTTCTTCCGCCTTCCTAAAGTGAAAGAAGAGAGGGATGCCCAGTCACGTGTACCAGTAGCATGTTGGGGTGCATATACCCAGACAGATGGTGCTTGTGAGAGAGAGGGTGCCCAGGGATGGACAGTGCCCGCAGGACAGACAATGCCCAGGGATGGACGGTGCCTGCAAGACAGACGATGCCCAGGGATGGATACTGTCCGTGGGACAGACTGTGCCCGGGGACGAAGGGTGCCCACGGGACGGAGGGTGCCTGAGGGATAGACTGTCTGTGGATGGACAGTGTGTGGAGATGGACAATGAGGGCAGAACATGGCTCACACTACTGAGCACCCGCTCACATGGTCCACTCGTGCGAGCACAGCTCTCAACAATGTGTTCTGTCGATTCCACTTTTGAAACCACAAGATAAACCAAAAAACCAAGAAAAATTAAAGGAACAAATCCTGATCAAGACTCAAAGTGGCTACCCTGGAGATGCGTCCAGTAACACAGACTCTGAACATCAGAGAAATGAACTGAAACTTTAAGTTGCAAACTTCCGGAGTCTTAATGGTCATCAGCTACTGAGCACGGGAGGGCGGGGACCAGAGGACACGGGAAGATGGGAGGCTGGGGGCCACAGGAGAGCGGGAGGCACAGGATAGAGGAGGACAAGTGAGGCCTCCTTCGTGATTTCTCTAACTACACAGACATGGCAGAGCACCCTGTCCACACAAGCTGCTCCCTTAACAGCTGCCCCCTGTGAAGCCACCACAGGGAACCTCACTGACTAACCGTCCACCCTGACCCAGGGCAGCCTCTGCGTTCTGTTTGAGGCCCAAGGCTGTAAATCGTACTGACACTGCCCATCTTCTTCTGAGGGAAGCACTGCTGGTTGAGAACTGTCAAAGAGACAAAGGGGCTTTTGGAGAGCAGGACAACTTGTCATGAACTGTCACCAGACCTCCTGAGCAACACACGAAAGGAGAAACGGCACCACATAATCCACACTCAATGAAATCCTGGGTGATGGTAAAGAACAATGCAGAATCTGCGAAACACCTCATGGTACAGATGGGGAGGACGTTATGTGAAATCAATCCAGTGAAAGGATAAACACTGTCTGAGTTCCTGCTATGAAAGCTTCTGGGGAGTCTGACAGCAGGAGGAACAGTCCTTGATGGTCTGCAGTGACAGAAGTGAATGAAGGGCCAGGAGCAAACAGCAGGAGTGAGGAACACAGCACTGAGCTGACAGGAAGACACAGCAGTGCAGAGGGACAGGTACACAGGCATCTCACCCTCCAGGGGGTTAAGCAGACAGGAAGACACACGGCAGAGCACGGGCACACATGCACCTCATCCTCCATGGGGTTTGGAGGCAGCAAATGGCAATAAAGAGCCAGTTCATCTGTTTCCCTTAGAGCAGCTATTGAATTTGAGCTGCCAAGAGGTGCCGGCTTTGGGTCCGTGAAACTCCCTACAGACACAGCAAGGCCTCTCTATTCAGTGGACCCTGCCGGACAGGCGAGATGAGCAGTGTGCAGTGAATGAGTCACAGCAGGGACCGGACAAGTGTAGCAGATGGTATTTCTAAATCCATCTCTACGTGCTATAAGCAGGCTCACATACACAATACAACACATGAGGCAGAACAGTGACACTTCACAGGAATAACCAAACGCCTTGAGCAAATGAGCCATTTGGTCTGGGACCACAGGACCATGACCACAGAGGACATTAAGGTCAACTGAAAGAACAAGCCATTAGGGAACAACTACTGGTCTCTCGCCACTCAAAGCAAAGTTGGTCAAAGATAGTGTCCATAGGACTAAGGGCCACATCAACTTTAGTCTCCATGATTTGAGATGAGAGCTGAATGGTGCCCACCACCGGCTCTGGGTCAGTGCAACTCCCTATGGACACATCAAGGCCGCTCCTCAGTGAGAGGAATCCTAATAGATGGTCTTGGATAGAAGGGAAGAAAACCGGAGAACACAACTAAAAACCACGCAGACCAGGCTTCCTCGTCTAGCAAGGTGGAGTTCCAAGCAAATGGCCCTCAGGAAGCTTTCTAGCTTGAAGATGAGACAGACCCCATCATTGAGCTTCCGGCCTGTCAGTGATGAGGAACATCCAGGAGGCTCGTGATCCTCAGGACAATCAGTAATTCAGAGACAAGGGGCAGCACTGGTCCAGACGCAAAACTCCGGAGGCAGAAAAAGAAGGAAAGGATAAGCAGCAAAGGCAACACAGGGAAAATATGGGAGATGTTACAACGCAGGGATTCCAATCACTGTCAAGGACCTCAACGTGTGGGAACTGTCTGTCAGTGTTAAAACATGGGGATTTCAGTCACTGTCAAGGACCCAGACATGTGGGAACTGTCAGTGTTACAAAGCGGGAGATTCTAGTCATTGTTAAGGACCCTGAAGTGTGTGAACTGTCATATGGGAAATCAATTTCCTCTATAAGTTTTCTCTCAAATCACAAGAAAACATGTAACAAAATAATCAGGAGTGGAAGACAGGGAATCACTACTGACACTTCAGAAAATAAAAGAATTTAAAGAGATTGTTATCAACAAAGTCTATGACAACAAATAGGTAATATGCCATGTGAATAAAAATAAGTTATTTTAACATAGATTAGACAAAGTCTTAAATATATATTAGATATATCAAGATATTATAATTAAAGTGTGTGTGTGTATATATGCTGCTGTTGTTAGGTGTCACTGAGTCAAGAACGACTCACAGTGACCCTACGACTGAAAGATCTGAACCCTGCTCTATCCTGTGCCATCCTCATACTTCCTGATACACAAGAGCCCACTGAAGGAGTCATAGTGTCAATCCACCTGGTAAGGGTCTTACTCTCCTTCACCGAACCACACCCTTCACAGCAGAATAGCACCTTCTAGCAACATGCTTAAAGTATGTAAGGCGAAACCTCATCATTCTTGTCTCCAAAGAGCACACCAGCTGCACCCTCTCCAAAATATATCTGTATGTTCTCCTGGCCGTCCATGGAATGTTCAGTGCTCTTCTCCAACACCACAGCTCAAAGGCGTCAATTCTTCTGTCATCCTTATTCACTGTCCAGATCTCAGATATACAGCAAGTGATCAGAAAGACTCTGTCCTGAATCAGACGCACCTTAGTCCTCAAACTGACATTCCTCCTCAATAATTTGGAGAGGTTCCTAACTGCAGATTTTCTCAGTGATACATGTCTCCTTATTTCCTGTATGTATGTATGTATCTATAAATGTACACAGAGCGAGCGAGCGAGCGTGCGCACAAGCGAGCAAATCACCAAAGTAAACACAAAACTTGACTACAAAACCTGAATAGAAAGAAACACACTAGCTAGTCCTGGGACTTCTCTGAGGGCTGGACCAACAGACATCTGCAAACACTTAAAAGGAAAGTCTGTGATCATTCTAGTTCAGCACTGTTCTGACGCCAACATGAGCACACAGTGGACAGCTGTGTCCAGGTTCAATTCAAGAGCACAAATGCAAGAAGCCTCTGGTTTCCTCAATCATCCAGCAAACTTTTTTTTTGCCATTCACCTATTTTACTCAGATAGTAGGTTTTTTTTACTATGTTTGGAAGTCAGTTCTTGCTGTGGATTAGGGCTTCCAGAGTTGCTGCTAGCTTTCCTCTGATAAATTTTATAGTCTTTGGTTTTACTCCTAGGTCCTTGATCCACTTTTAGTTTTTGTGTGAGGTATGAATCTTAAGTTTTCTGCAGATGATTTTCCAATTTAGTAGGAGATAAGAGAACTAACAAAAACCCAACTGCATGTCTGTACACTCTCTCATTGGCAGGGAACTGAAACCACTCGTAGCTGACCCTCCAGCCGGTTTCTGAGGCTGTAAATCACAGGAAGGAGAATGCCCACCTTGCTTCCGACGAGCAGCTGGTGGGTATGAACTGCCAGAGGCTCAGCCATGAGGTATGCAGTGCAAATCCCTACACGCTATACCATCAGAGCGCCTTTTCTAGACAACTCAGCTCACTGTTACCAGTTAGTGCCTACTCACAAATCACCCTCCAGTGGGTGTTCAGATGTTATAAATCGCACCAAAGGATAAACTACTCCTTTTCTCCCAAGGAGCAGCAGGTGGACTTGAACCACCTGTCTTTGGGTTGGCAGTACAACTTCTTACTATGTCATCAAAGCTCCCTTATTTCTAGAGACTGTTGTTTTTAAGCACCATCAAGTCAGCTACGACGAATAGCTGGTAGCCCTGTGAACCCTGCCTCCTGCCCTGTCCTGCCCCATCCTCATGACCTCTGTCATGCTCAAGTCCACTGTGGTAGTCACTAGATGGACCCATTCCACTGAGGACCTTCCTCTCACTGAGGGATTCCACTCCAACTCTCTAACTTTCCCAGCATAATGTTTCTTTTCTTTTTTTTAATTTGTTATATGTCATCAAATCCAATCTGTCTGGCACAGGAGGAGACTGCCCCTCCTTCTCCAGCAGAGCATCTGGTGGATTCGAACAGCCCACCTTCGGGATTGCAGGGCAGCTTCTTACCACCAGGCCATCAGAGCTCCCCTACATGTTTCTTTTTCCTTTTTTAAATTTTATTATTTTGTGTGTGTCTGTGTACTGTTAAATGGGATCTGACTGGTACAGGAGTTTACCCCTCCTTCTTGAGCAGAGCATCTGGTTGATTCGAACCACTTACTTCTGGGATTGCAGTAGAGCTTCTTGCCACTAGACCACCAGAGCTCCCTACCAGCATAATGTTTCTTAAGGACTGGTTTCACTGAAAAATATGCCCAAAGATGAAATTCCACTTTGCCTCTAAGGAGCATTCTTACCGCACTTCTTCCAAAACAGATTTGTTTGTTCTTTTGACAGTCCATGATATTTCAGCACTCTTCTTCCACACAATTCAAAGGCATTAATTCTTCTGTCATCCTTATTCACTGTCCAATTTCAGATGAATCATGTTGTTATGTGCCGTGGATTTGCTTGCGACTTCTGTACAATCCTATGTACAACATATGTACTATGTACAACTATGTACAACAGCTCTGAACCCTGCTCTATTTTGAGACCTTATTGTCTCTGACATATCTACCCCTATTATCCGAGTCACTGAGCCAATCCATCTCATCCAAGGCCTTCCCCTCCTGCGCTGTCCCTCCTCCTTCCCAAGCATGACGTCCCTCTCCAAGGACTGGTCCCTCCTTGCAATATGCCCAGAGTAAGTCAGACGGAGCTTCAGAATCCTTGTCTCCAAGGAGCAGCCTGGTTTCACCTGTTTGTTCTAGCAATCCATGGTATATTCAATATTCTTCTCCAGCACCACAACTCAAAGGTATCAACTCTTCTATCATCCCTAGTCATGGTCCAGCTTTCTGATGATGCACAGGAAACAATGAAAAATGCCATGGCTTGGGCCAGGTGCATGTAAGTCTTTAAACTACCATCTTGCTCTTTGGAACTTTGGAGCCTCTGACAGCAGATCTCACTAAAGCAGTAAGTCTTTTGGTTTCTTGATTGTTGCTACCATGGATGCTGATTGTGGATCCAAGTAAAATGAAACTGCCAACACTTTCAATCTTTTTTCCATTTATTATGGTGCCTACTGGTCCACTGAGAAGATTTTTATTTTCCTGATGCCACATTCTTTATCATAAAGCCCAGCTTCTCGAATTCTTGGCTCAGTGTAGAACCCTAACACACAGCTTTCCTGATTTTAGGCCATGCAGTGTTCCCTTGTTCTGTTTAAACAATAGCTTT
This sequence comes from Elephantulus edwardii, assembly GCF_000299155.1. Taxonomy (NCBI): domain Eukaryota; kingdom Metazoa; phylum Chordata; class Mammalia; order Macroscelidea; family Macroscelididae; genus Elephantulus; species Elephantulus edwardii. Next base: position 622,250 of record NW_006399876.1, on the reverse strand, counting down.
TTGGTCTAGGTTTCACAAGAGCAGAAGTGAGTGTTCTGGGATTCCCATTCTTCTCCATGTTACCCATAATTTGTTATGATCCACAGAGTCAAAAAGTCTTCGCATAATAAACAAAACACAAGTACAACTCTGATAGTCTCTGTTTGCAGCCCAAATCCACCCAATAAGGGGTAATGCTATATATCCCTATGCCATGGCCTACTGTTTTTTTGTTTTTCCAAGGGAGCCTCACATATTAAATTTTTAACTAGATTCTCTGAATTCAAAGTTAAGGGTGAGCAGAAGAGGCACAGGTCATGGGTTCTGTGCCTGAAAACAAAACCACTGAGGCCGTCCTGCAAATGAAGTGACTTATGTCTCTTAAGAAAAAAAGTCCTTGCAGGGTGGGGGGAAGAAATAGGAAATCTCTGAAGTTTTCAAAGGCATAGTATCTTCCCCATGTTGCTCTCTTGACCTGGTGCATCCAAAGAAGAGAGTGCTCCAGGGTTCAATCTTCAAGGACTCAGCTTTTTAAAAATTTTTTTTAATTATTATTTTTTGTGCATGTACCGTCAAATCACATCTGACTGGTATAGGAGGAAACTGTCCCTCCTTCTACGGCAGAGCATCTGGTGGATTTGAACCATGTACCTCTGGGATTGCAGTACAGCTTCTTGCCACTAGGCCACCAGGGCTCCCCTAGGACTCAGCTTTTTTAAAATTAAGATTTTAATGCAAGTTTATAGAGAATATGGATTTCCATTCATTCATTGTTCCTCATTTTTGCTCCTGCCCACCCACCCCTAGTTTGCTTTTCTTTCTGAAAAAAATTCTTTCATTTTTGTAGAATGTTGTTGTGCCCCTGGAAGGATTCAGCTTTTTGCAAACATATGCAAATACATTCCTCATTAGAGTTTCAGGTTGTCTATTTTTTTTAGTTGGTTGGTTGGTTTTTGAGATTAATAACAAGCAATATGCTTGGATTACAGGTTCAAGTTCCACTGGAATGCAAAGTTTCTTCTCCTCTTCTGGCAGTGGAAAGCCATCTTTTAAAGACCAGGAAATCATGAGCTTCTGAAGTGGAACAAGGTGGTGTTCTGGTTCAACTGAAAATACCCTTTTAGATTGGCTGGTAGGTGGTGGTGATGATGATGGAGTTCCTGTAGCTGGGCCTGTTTGCATAGGGGTCGGAGCCTGGCCAAGCCAGCATGGGGACAATCTGGGCCATGTCCCTCACCATGTTCCCAGGGATGTGGCTGGTCCACTTGGAGAGTGCTTCTAGGTTCACAGGCTTTATGATCTGCTCTGTGGACTTCTGGATCTTGGACAGCAAGATGCCATTCCACCCGGCTTGCCGATGAGGTCCTCATGGTGCAGGACTGTGTTGCTCCAGGTGACGCCCAGAAAGTTGAGAATGAGTCTGAGGAGCACTTGGGGTGCAGCACCAGTTGCTTGTAGACCACCAGCAGGCACTTGTCCCTGCTCACTTCCAGGCACTGGGCGTACATCACATCTATGGCCTGGTTCCACCTGGGAAGGCAGTCCCAGTAGCTGCTGAGGTCGAAGCCTGTGATGGTGACCTTGCGTGTAATCATGGAGCGCACCGAGGCTCAGCCGTCATGCACCATGAGCAGGAACTTGGAGTTGGGGAAGAGGTGTGACAGGCAGATAGATGACTTGAACATGAAGGGGTCCTTGTTACACAGCACACAGGCCCGCCGTGTTTGGCAATCACCTTGAGTATGAAAGCCTGCATGACGGCGCCTAGAACCTCGTTCATCATGCCGGCCTCCAGCCTCATCTTAGCACCTCGCCTGTCACACTGGCCTCGTCCAGCTGCAGCTTCTCCTGGCTTGACTGAGCCCAGGCCTGGCCCATGGACAGCACATGCGGGATGATGGGCATCTCCTGCCTCAGTGACCCTGCAGGTGCGAGCTGAGCATGACGCACATCAGTGTGGTCCTGCTGCAGGGCACACTGCCCACGAAGGTCAGCAGCATGGCCTTGCTGTAGCGGTACTCCACATGGGTGGTGCCTGCCAGCACCAGCTCCTCCTGCCTGGCCACATGGACCGCCATGGCTCCACCAGCCTGCCTGCACCAGCAGGCTCCGTACCAACAGGCTCATGCTCGGGCCATGGCCTCTTCTGAAGCAAGGTGGAATGTCTGTCAGTTCCCTGTTGTTCTATATACTAGTAGTGGTGCAATCAGGAAATGACATGAATAATTCCAAGAATTAAATAATAAAAGCCCCCAATTTTTGAATACGTTTAACAAAGAAGTGTAGCTGTATCTCCTGAAAACGACTTGATGGCTCTGGGACATCAGCTGTCAATCAGCTGTGAGGAGGCCCTTGTGTTGCACTGGGACTCCACACAATGGAGGTGGGAGTTCTCCCTGAAGCAGTGTCTACACGATGCATTTCTCTCCAGCAGAAAGAAAAGCTCATCCTGAAGCCGACAGTCAAAATAAACCAGATAAGAACAAGATCTTAGCTTGGAGTGCTCGCCCTCTGCAACTGCTGCCCGCCAACGTCCCAGTGGCATAGGGAACACAGAGGTGAGAGCAACACAACGGTCATTTCACAAAAAAGTTATGAACAACTGATTTTGTACCAATCTACAAAGCAGGTTCTTCAGAAGAGTAAAGATGAATTGATGCTTTTGAATGGAATGGTGGTTTTGGTAACTGGCTATCTCATGGGCTGCCAAAGAAACAAACAGATCTGTCTTGGAGGAAGTGCATTCAGAATGCTTCTCACTGGCAAGGATCTGGAACTTCCTCTCCTGTATGTTATCAAAAGAGGCCAGTTCCAGGAAGGACATTATGCTAGGAAAAGTTGAGCATTAGCAAGAAAAGACAAGACTCTCAAGAAGACAGACTGACAGAATGGCTGCCACCCTGCGCTTGAGCATGGTGCCAGTTCTGAGGGCGGTACAGGTCGGGACGGTGCAGGACGGGACAGTGCAGGACAGGGCAGTGCAGGACGGGGCGGTGCAGGACGGGGCGGTGCAGGACAGGGTACACACAGAGTTGGTACCAGGAGGAGTCAACATGACAACAGCAAAGTGTGGGAAGACAGAGCAGTCAGTCAGTTTAACAATTGGACCTCCATGTGCAGAAGATAAACTGAGGTCTTTAATGCACTGACCAGCACTTAACTGTCAGTGTGCTGTACCATGTGGCCTTGGTGTCGCTTGATGCTGAGAGTTCTGCCAAACACCAGAGGGGTCACTCAAGGTGGACAGATTTTAGCAGAGCTTCCAACGAAGAAGCAGAATCAACCATCTCCTTATGACAAAACAAGCCCTTGGAAACCCTATGAGCATCAGACCGTCTCAGGACAGTGCTGGGAGATGAGTCCTTAATGGGAGAAGTATTCAAGAAGCGAGCTGGGAAGATTTACCTCCTCAAATTAGGGTCAACCTTAACGACACAGATCAAGTCATTCACCCAATAAAAAACCTTTATTTGCTGATGTTGCAAAATGAGGACAGCCAGCTGCAAACACCCATTAATAACTGGAGTGTGGCATGCACAAAAGAATGAATCTAGGTCTACCTGAGGAAATACGAAGAAATCAAACAGACTCTGTACAGAGAGGGTGGAGAAGCTCAATATCAGCAGTCAAACAAAGCCAGGGCTGACTGCAAAACAGGCCAGCTATTACTCATGTGCAAGTTCAACTGAAGCTGAACAAAATTAAAATAAACCATGAGCGACAAAATACAACCTTGAGTTTATCCCACCTGAATTGGAAACCCATCTCAAGAACAGATTTGACTGAAGACCAGATGAATTGTGGGAATGACATCAAGAACGACATTCATGAATAAAGTAAAAAAAATCACTAAAAAGAAAGAAAAAAAAATAGCTGAGCAGAAGATTTCAAAGGGCAGCTCAAGAATCAAAGCAAAATACTAAAAGTCCAAAACCAAGATACTCAAAGAACTTCAGTTAGAAAATTAAAAGGGAAAAACCAGCTGAAAGAACCAGAGCCAAGTCAAGCTCTGAGCTTGTACTACTGCAGGCCCCACGGAAAAAGTGCTGAGTGAGTGCTGCGAGAAGTATCAAGAGTTAGAAGGAGTATGTAGTCAAGTGTGCCAACATCTGGACTGACTGGCACCAGTCAAGGAAGCAGCATATGGTCAAGAACAGTCCTGAAAGAAGCGTAAGCCATATTAAAGGCATTGGCAATAAAAAGCCCCGAGGAATTGATGGAGTACCAACTGAGGTATCCGAGGAAACAGATGCAGGCCTAAATGTGCTAACCAGTCTGCTAAGAAATTTAGAAGACAACTACCTAGCCAACTTGTTCTAGAGACCTATATTTGTTCCTAGTCCAAAAAATAGGAGACACAACAGAATGCGGAAGTTATTGAACAATACCATTAATACAAGTAAAAGCTTGCTTTTGCATTAGCACAATCAAATGTTCTGGGATTCCCATTCTTCTCAGAGTCAGCCACAGCTTATTGTTATCCACACAGTCAAAAGCCTTTGCATAGTCAATGAAGCACAGAGAGACATTCTTCTGGTATTCTTTTCTTTCTGCCAAGATCCATCTAACATTAGCTATAATATCCCTAGTACAAGGACCTCTTCTAAATCCAGCCTGCACATCTGGCAGTTCTCTGTTGACATATTCTTCCAAACATTTTTGGATAATTTCCAGCAGAATCTTACTTGCATGTTATATTAATGATATTGTTTGATAATTTCCACACTCCATTGGGTCACCTTTCTTTGGAATGGGAACAAATATCAATTTTCTCCAGTTAGTCGGCTATCCTCCAGATTTCTTGGCACAACTTACGAGCACATCCAGGGCAGTGTCTGTTTGTTGAAATATGTCAATTGGTATGCCGGCAACTCCTGGAGCCTTGGTTTTTGCTAATTCCTTCAGAGCAATTTGAACTTCCTCCTTCACCACCATAGGCTCTTGCTCATATGTCATTTCATGAAATTCCTCTGTGTCAGCCAATTCCTTCTGATACAGTGACTGTGTATTCCTTCCATCTTCTCTTCATTCTTCCTGG
>NW_006399876.1:591950-615644 GCF_000299155.1 Elephantulus edwardii | reverse complement strand
CAGAGAATTAACTGATGCCTTTGAGCTGTGGTGTTGGAGAAGAGTGTTGAATATACCACGGACTGCTAGGAAAACAAACAGATTTGTCCTGGAGAGGGTGAAGCCAGAACGCTCCTTGGAGTCAAGGATTCTGAAGCTTCGTCTGACATACTTTGGGCATGTTGCAAGGAGGGGCTGGTCCTTGGAGAGAGACATCATGTTTGGCAGAGTGGAGGGGTGGCGAAGGAGAGGAAGACCTTCGACGAGATGGACCAATTCTGTGACTGGAGTGGTGGGAATAAGTGTGTTTGGGATATCTAGGTTGGCACAGGATAGAATGGTGTTTAGAGCTCTTGTACATAGGGTCGCTATGAGTAGCAAGCGACTCGATGGCACATAACAATAACAAAAGTTTGCTAAATATTTTAACACAAAACCAACTAGAGCTCATGACAGGAACTGCCAGAAATTAAAGCTGGATTCAGAAAGGATGTGGAATAAGGAATATGACTGCTGATGTCAGATAGATCTTGGTTGAAAGCTGAGAATGCCAGAAAGTTGTTTCCTTGGGTTTTACTGACTACACAAAGGGATTCAACCATGCGGATCCTAATAAATTATGGATGACTTTGAGAAGAGCGTGAAGGATATCCAGAACTGTGGTCATGTGAAAACTTTATGTAGCACAAGACGCAGTCAACGGATTAAAATAAGGAGACACTGCATGGTTTCAAATCAGGTAAGGTTTATATGAGGGTTGAATCCTTTATCTGTGCCTATCCAGTACGTGTGCTGAACACTGTGAGAAGCTGGACTTTGGGAAGAAGAGTTGCAGTCGGCTCAGTGCTCATGACGACAATGATGCATGGAAGGAGAGAGGGTTTCAACTTGACCGGGGTCCACAAGCAATGCTCAGGGAGGCAACGGTCACATGTCTTTCTACACTGGCTAGATCAGCTGCGAAAGACTTCTTCACAAGTGCTACAGAGCAAGGGCAACACTCTGAGGACTAAGGAGAGCCTGACTCAAGCCATAGTATATTTCAGTCAACTTATGCAAATGAAAGGCAGAAAATGTCCCACCAGATGGACAGGCCCAGTGGCTACAACAATGGGCTAATGCTGCGAGTCCCGAGATGCTATGCCTTTATCACTGCTCCTATTCAATATACTGATGTCCTACTCAGAGCAGTAAGGCAAGAAAAAGAAACAAAATGCATCCAAACTGGCAAAGAGGAAGTAAAGCTCTCTACCTGCAGTTCATATGATTCTCTAAGTAGAAACTCTCCAAGACACAGCAGGAAAATGACTGTAACTGACTGACTGAGCAAATGGCAGGTGCAAGAGCAACGTCCAAAATTATCCTGATTCCTTTAAAATAATAAAGAGAATTTTGAAAAGGAAATCAAGAAAAATGTACAACTGATTGAAAATAGATTAAAGACCCAGGGGTAAAACATAAAACTACAAATTTATCAAAGAAAAGAATAGGAAAAACTTAAAAGCCCTCCTCAATGCCATAAAGAGGCTAACAAATATAACGGAAAAGGTACCATCAATGGAGGATAAGCCCAAGAGGAGCCTTCTAAAGGTTCAGTCAACATGTGCACCAAACTTGTTAACCGTCCTCATTAACAGAGTCAAGTGAGCTTACAGCTGAGTCTCCAGCAGGTTCCTGGAGGCTGTAAATCGCACAGAAGACTGCTCATCTTTCTCCCCTAGAGAGCGGGTGGACTGAAACCACTTGTCGTTGGGATGGCAGCACAACTCCTCCCCCACAAGGTCACAAAAAAGCTGTTTCCAGATGGGGGGAAATTTGTCAATGACATATCTGACAAAACACTCAACTCTCAAATTTCTAGAAAACTAACTTTAACAAGGAAAAGACACATAATCTAATTAGAAAATTAGCAGAGGACATGAATAGACACTTCACTAAAGACATTCAGATGATCAATAGACACGTGAAGGGATGTTTAAGATCAACAGATATTAAGAGAGATCCAAATCAAAACTACAAGAGCTATCCTTTCACGCTGACAACAGCAGCAAAGCTCAACAGGATGCAGGACAACCAGTGCTAGTGAGGGTGTGGTGAGACACTCTGCCGACTCAAAGGTTGCAACCACCAAGGAACGCAGCTTGGCATAGGAAGGGCCGTCCTTAGGGAGCTCAACTACCAGCCCGAAGGTGACAGCGGCACACCTCTCTGGCAGTTCAAATCCACCAGCAGCACAGTGAGAGAAAAATAGGCAAGCTCCCTCGATGCAATTTGTTGTTCTCAAGTGCATCAAGTTGCTTATGACTCATAGTGACCCTACGTATAACAGCTCTGAATCTGATCTATCCTGAGCCAACCTCATTGACTCTGAAACCCCCCCCCCCGTTACCCCAGTGACTGAATCAATCCATCTCATAGAGGGTCTTCCTCTCCTGCACTGTCCCTCCATCCTCCCAGGCATGATGTCCTTCTCCAAAGACTGGTCCCTCCTTGCAACATGTCCAAAGTATGTCAGACAAAGTTTCAGAATCCGTGCCTCCAAGGAGCAGCCTGGTTTCATGCCCTCCAGGACACACATGTTTGTTCTCCTGGCAGTCCATGGTATATTCCACATTCTCCTCCAGAACCACAACTCAAAGGTATTAATTCTCCTCCTATCATCCCTAGTCACTGCCCAGCTTTCTGATGCATGTTGCTGTTGTTATCTGCCGTCAAGCCGCTTGTGACTCATAGCGACCCTATGTGTAAGAGCCCTAAACCCCGCTCTATCCTGTGCCAACCTGTCTCCGACACACCTACTCCTACTACCCCAATCACTGAATTGATCCATCTCATCTAGAGTCTTCCTCTCCTGCACTGTCCTTCCACTCTCTAAAACATGATGTCCCTCTCCAAGGACATCCTTCCTTGCAACATGCCCAAAGTATGTCAAATGAAGCTTCACAATCCGTGCCTCCAAGGAGCAGCTCGGTTTCACCCTCTCCAGGACAAACTTGTATGTTCTCCTAGCAGTCCATGGTATATTCAACACTCTTCTCCAGAAACACAGCTCAAAGGCATCAATTCTCTATCATCCCTAGTCCCTGTCCAGCTCTCCAATGCATAGTACACAATTGCAAAGACAATGGCCTGGATCAGGCGCAACTTAGTCTCCAGCCTGACGTCGTTGCTCTTCAGTGCTCTGGCGAGGTCCCTCACAGCTGACTTTCCCAATGCAATATGTCTCTTGATATCCTGGCTGCAGCTACCAAGAGTGTTGACTAAAAAAAAAAATTTTTTTTTTAAAAAGAGTGTTGACTGTGGAGCCAACAAACTAAAATTGTTAACTATCTCAATCTCTTCACCATCCATACTGATGTTGCCAATTGGCCCAGTGGTGAGAATCTTTTTTTTCTTGATGTTGAGCTTCAATCTGTATTGAAGGCTGCAGTCCTTGACCTTCTGCAGCACACACTTCAGGTACTCCTCAATTTCAGCAAGTAGGGGTTTTTTTAATATTTTTTATTTTATTTTATTATTTTTGTGTGCGTGTACCGTCAAATCAGATCTGACTGGTACAGGAGGAGATTGCCCCTCCTTCCCCGGCAGAGCATCTGGTGGATTCAAACTGTGCACCTCTGGGATTGTAGTTGCAGCTTCTTGCCACTAGGCCACCAGAGCTCCCCCCAGAAAGGTTTGTGTCATCATTTGCATAACGCATGTTATGGATCAATCTTCCACCAATCCTGATGCCACATTGCTCCGTGTACAGCCCAGCACTGGATGATTTGTTCTGCATAGACTGAAAAGGTATGGAGACAGAATACATCCCTGGCAGACCCCCTTCCCAATTTTCAACCATGCAGTGTCTCCTTGCTCTTTTCTGACGCCTGCCTCTTGGTCCAAGTATAGGTTTCACATAAGTATAATCAAATGTTCTGGGATTCCCATTCTTCTCAGAGTCAACCATAGCTTGTTGTGATCCACAGTCAAAAAGCCTTTGCGTAGTTAATGAAGCACAGACAGACATGATCCATTTCACATCAGCTATAATATCTCTAGTACACCATCTCTTCTAAATCCAGCCTGAACATCTGTCAGTTCTCTGCTGACGTGTTGCTCCAGTCATTTTTGGGTAATTTTCAGCAGAATCTTGCTTGCATGTGATATTAATGATATTGTTCAATAACTTCCACCAAGTAATTATGAAGGCCATGGCCTGGATCAGGTACACCTTAGTCTCCAGACTGACACTGTTGCTCTTCAGTACTCTGGAGAGGCCCCTGACAGTAGCGTGTCTTTTGATTTCCAGGCCGCTGATACCAAGAGTGTTGATTGTGGAGCCAAGCAAACTGAAGCTGTTAACAATCTCAATCTCTCCAGTGTCATGATGCTACCAATCAGCCCAGTGGTGAGAGTCTTTGTTTTCTTGGTGATGAGTTTCAATGCACATTGAAGGCTTCAATGCTTCAGGATCTCCTCAGTTTTAGCACGCAAGATTGTGTTATCTGCATAGCACAGGTTGTTGAGTCTTCCTCCAATCTTGATACCACACTCCTCCTCATAGAGTCCAGCCTCCCGGGTGATCTGTTCCATATATAGGTTGAAAAGTTATGGAGATAGGATGCATCCCTGGTGTCCACCTTTCCTGATTTTGAACCAGGCCAGACAGTGTCTCCTAGCTCTGTCCTGACAACTTACTCCTAGTCCAAGTAAAGGTTTCGTATAATCACAATCAAGTGTTCTGGGTTTCACATTCTTCTCAGAGTTAGTCACAGTTTGTTGTGATCCACACCATCAAATACCTTTGCGCAATCAATGAAACACATATAGACATTCCTCTGGTACTCTCTGCTTTCAGCCAAGATCCATCTAACATTAGCTATAACATCCCTAGTACAATGGCCTCTTCTAAACCCAGCCTGCACATCTGGCAGTTTTGTTGATGTGCTGTTCCAGTTGTTTTGGGATAATTTTCAGTAGGATCTTGCTTGCATATGGTATTAATGATACTGTTTGGTAATTTCCACATTCAGTCAGATCACCTTTTTTGGGGAATGGAAACCAATTTAGACCTCTTTTAGTCAGTTGGCCAGGTATTTGTTATCCACATTTCTTGATACAACTTGGTGAGCGCATCCAGGGCAGTTTCTATTTGTTGAAAATATGTCAATTGGTAGGCCGTCAATTTCTGAGGCCCTTCCCCCACCCCAATTCCTTCAGAGCAGCTTGAACTTCCTCTTTCAACACCATAAGCTCTTGATGACGCGTTGTTTGATGAAATTCTTCTGCATCAGCCAATTCTTTTTGGTACAGGGATAGTATACAACTTAACATCTTCTGTTAATGCTTCCTGGGTCATTTACTACACTACCCACAGCATCCTTAAGTATTGCAACTATCCCAGAGAAACAAGCTATCACACAAACTGACATACACAAGCCTGTGTTTACAACATTTACAATAGCAAAGAGCTGGAAATGACCCAAGTGTTCATCAACAGATTAGTGTTTAAGACATGATGGTCCATGCTCACCTGGTTTATTATGGATTACTAAAAAGTGATCAAGAATTTGTGAAAAGCTAAATGTGCAACAATGAATGAATGAAAGCCCAATCTTTCTGGAAACTTTCTTTAAAATCTTAATTACAAAAAGGGGGGAAAAAAAGGATTTGTGAAAAACTGTACAACTGTGGGTGAACTAGAATAAATTATACTGAGTGATCTAAGTCACAAAAGGACAATTATGGTATAAAATTACAATTACAAAAAGCTAAAAAAAGTTTATATACAAGTGAACCCATCTTGGAAGAATGAGAAGGGAGGAGGAGGAAAGGTTAATAAATATACAAGTTGGGTAAAGGACGAGACAATATATAGTAAGGGTTGGCTTACACATTCCAGAGTCCTGGTAGTATAGTGGTTAAGGAGCTCGGCTCACCCACAGACAGGTGGTTCAAATCCACCAGCTGTTTGTTCCACAGGAGAAAGACGGGTAATCTCCTGCGTCATTCACTGCCTCTCTGAGGATTAGCTAAGTCGGTTCTGACTCGATGATGATGAGGTTATCTGAGTTGTTACTGTAACTGTTGTCAAGTACCATCGAGTCAGAGCTTGCTCAGCTCACCTTCCAGCAAGTTTTCCTAAGCAATATCTACCTATCTATCTCCTTCCCTCCCTCCCTCCGAGCAGCTCATAAAACAAAATGATCATGTGAAAAATCCTGTAAAAGAAATACAGACAGACATTTAACAAAAAAGGATGGTGTGGGCCAGGGCAGTGTTCCTTCTGCTGTGCCAGCATCTCACAAAAACAGAGTTAACACCAAGCATGGAGGGGCAGGCCAAGCAGGGCTTGGGCTGCTGTCCACAGGATGCCCAGTGGGAAATGCCCCAGGACTCGGAGCACCGCACTAGTAGTTCCACAAAACACAAAGCCCAGAGGAACTTCACGTGTTGATGAAGCAGAGTGAGTGCATGCCAAGTGCTGGAGGACTGTGAACTGATACCACCTTGCCGAGCAGGGCTTTGGCACACGTGCTCCTCTGCACCTTCTGACCCCAGGAATAAACAAGACCACATGGCAGGACGGGAGGGCTTCGGTGTGGCCAGTGGTCTTGTTTGAATAAGAACATCAACAGCGAGCACACACACAGCACAGGGAACTCTGGTGGATGGCAGGTCTGTCTGTCACACACACATGCGGTGTCGATCATAAGGCCAGGTTGGCTTACCTGTCTTTCTCTTGCGTCGCACCGGTGCCCTGGGACTCAAAGGTCGCTGATATACAGCCGTGCTCAGCCCAGAAGCAACTGCTTCAATTGTTTCATCAAGCAGAGACGACATCAGGTACCTTGGGACATGCTACCCAGAAAAGGAGAGAGTGTGCCGTCACCAGGGTGGCCATCTTCTTCATGTACCATCAGGCACTCACCCAACAGAATGCTCTGAGGTCACAGGTGGGTCAGAGGTGTGTACTTAACCTGACAGTGAGGATCAAGCCCAGAAAGGTGTGATGGCTGACAACCCTGGACACCTCCTGAAGAGCAGGTGGTGAGCACTTCACCTCCTGGCCACACTCTCAGCAATAGGCAGGTTTGCCAGGCCTGAGAATGTAGGCCACAGGGTACTCTCCTTCCAGCCCACAACCTGTCCTCAGGGCACGTGTGGCCTGACCTGGTAGCCCTGCCCTGTTCCCCTTCCTGCATCATCGCCAGGAAGGGCAAGCCAGCTGCGTCCCACACCTTCTCTCAATGGTGGAGCCAGGGGAGGCCTGGGGTGCACCCATACAGGTCTGGCACAGAGTGGGCCCAAGAAGGGCACGGTGCCCAGGTCAGTGGAACTAAGCACCCACCTGGATCCTCCTGGCAGTGGTGATGCGGTTCCGGTTCACAGTGGCCCTCACTCGCTCGCTCTGCCGTGTCCTGGCAATAGCCCGGGTGCGTACTGTGCTGGGCCGCAGCCTGCTGCTGGTAGGCACCACGTCGGCCAAGAGCAGAGAGACTTCCTCCTCACTGATGTGGTCTGGGTCTGGTGAAGAGTGGAGGCTTGCAGGCCACATGCCAACACATAGCACCCTCCCATGTTCCCTGGCCTAGCTACCACAGGAAGAGGATGCCCATGGCCATTAGGCAGGGCCCAGGGGGCAGACTCGCAAGGGACCCCGCACAGCCCCTACTTGTGTTGACACTTGTGCCCAGCAGCCCCTCTGAGACCACTGCTTGCCTCACCAGAGCCAGTGCCTGGAGCCGCACACTCGGGGCAGAACCACTCATCCACCGGTACCTCCTGGAGTGGGGGGTCTAGACATTCCATGTGGTACCTGCAGGAGCAGAGGATAGAGTGTGTGGGGGTGTCAAGGTACGCCTAATGAATGCACCCCAAATCTGGAGTGCACCTGACCCACAAGATGGCAGAGGCTGTGTTCCAGAGGGCTGACCGCTGCTTCCACCTCTCAGGCTAGGGCCACCAGGCCCACCAGGTCTCAGCCTCCTAGAGGCCTCTCCTGAGGAGCGTGCCAGACACAGCTGCGGGAGAGCAAAGCCCTCAGACCTGGGGCATGGTGCTGAGCAGGAACGTAAGTGGTCTCTCCCATGTCTGAGAGATGGGTGCTTGTGTGGGGACTACCTGACTCAACGTCCACTTGAGTTGGCCAAGCACCCAAGCGGTCCAAACTCCCTAGACAGAAACCCAGGGCTAGAAGACACTCTGAAGCATTTACTGAGGCACACAAAAACAAACAGGAAAAGATAGCCAAGACAACACGTTCCTGCAAACCAGACCCCTAACGCAATGCACCCTTCAGTCGATCTGTCCTGCCATGGTGGTCTTCATGTTTCTGTAATACTAGAGGTTATGACATCAAGGACATGAAGAAAGCAAAAAGGTCGCATTCTAAGTTTAGGAAAAAAAGAAAATAGAAAAAATGCATATCAGGAGAAACTCTAAAACTTGCTCCAGAATGGAAAGTAGCAAAAACAAACAGAAATAAGTATGTAAAAGAACTGAATAGATCTGAAAAGTAGCTTGAGAAGACAAAACAGAATATGAAAGTAAAATATAAAAAGACCTGGAGAAAGAAAGCTAAAGGAAACGCCTCAGTATTTCTCATGTGGAAAGGGTAAAAAATATTCAAGCCTTGTTTATATACAGTCATGGTTTGAATAGACATGGTAATAAAATCATTTAGAAAAAAAGTCAACTGCAATTAATGTTACTTAGAAAACAAAGTCAGGGTTTTTATTCTTTTTTTTTTAATGCCAGGGGTTGTTTTAATGGAAAAATTACTCTCCTTCCTTCTTGCTATCCCAGAACACCCAAGAACAAAAGACCAAACCAAGAAAAGGATGCTCTAGGAATACCAGTCGATGGCACATAACAACAACATGTGCCCCAATGAACTCAATACTGGAAACAGGCACCGACAGCAAGACAATCAGAAGTCAGCCATGTGACCAGCTGACTGCAAGAGATCAGTATTCCAACCCATTCCAAAGAAACGTTATCTAGCGAAACATGGACATTATTATCATATTATAACATGCAAGTAACATTTTGAGGCTAATTCAAATTCGATTATGGCAGTACATCAACAGGGAACTGACAGATATTCAAGCTAAATTCAGAAGTTGTGGAATGAGAATATCAGTACTGATGTTAGATGAAAATTTTGAAGGCAAATTATAAAGGGGTTTGCCTGTGTTTGTCAATTATACAAAAATACCTGACTGTGTAGGTCTGAAGAAATGATGGACGCCACTCTGTAAAAACGAGACCTCCCGAACGCTTCCATGTGCTCCCATGGAGCTGCACACAGAGCAATAGGCAGCGTTTTAAGCAGGAAAAGAGCACCCTAGAGTTTCCAATCAGGAAAGGTCTCACCCAGGCTGTACCCCTGCACCACCCCTACCCAGCCGGTAAGGTGAGCAGAGCATTTGAGAAGCTGGCCACTGAAGAAAGTGGCCTCAGGCCTGGAGGACAGTTCACCTGGGCTATGCAGACACGACGCCCCAACACTGGCTGCTGCCGTGAAGAGGACTGGGAAGCACTTGCTGGTGAAGAGCAAAGGCTGCAGCCTCTAGTACGGACTCCACTTCAACATACAAGCGCGTCTTCACTGGTACAGGCGGCAAGACAGTGAACAGAGGAGGATCGTGGGCCTGTACATTGACAGGAGCCTCCGGGTGATGCATCAAGGAGGCCATGAAGCAAGTGGGGCTCGACTCCCTCCTCAGCCTTGTGCTGGATGGCACCACTGGATACCTGAGAGTCCCCGAAGACCAGTACAAGCTGACCGAGGACACGAGGCTGCTGGGGTTGGTGGTGAGGTAGGGCACATCTGTGGTGCTCAGCTGCCTGCAGGACACCACAGAGGCCATCCCCAACCCTTTCATCCAGCAGCAGGATGCCTGGGGATACGGTGGGGATATCCCCCCACAGAGGCCATCCTCAGCCCCTCCATCCAGTGGCAGGATGCCCAGGGGGAGCACAAGAAGAACTCACCCCCTACCCAGCAGTCCCACCAGATAGAGCTCTTTTTCTTTTTGTCTAGTTTTAGGGGTTTTTGGTTAATAAAACTGCAAACACACACACACTCACTCTGCTTACATCAAAAACCTGAACGTCATGGTAAAGTGAAAAGTGACTGGAGTTGTCAAGATGTCACTGGACTTGCATTTACTTTCAATGTTCATGGAAGTGGTAGTCAAGAAATCAAACACCACACTGCAGTGAGGAAATCGGCTCCCAAAGATCTCATAAAAATGTTAAAAATCAGCCTTTTCGTTCTCTTGGCACCACCATGGCAGTTGGCAAGAACAAGCGCCTTACAAAAGGTGGCAAAAAAGGAGCCAAGAAAGTGGTTGATCCATTTTCTAAGAAAAACTGGTATGACGTAAAGGCGCCAGCAATGTTCAATATAAGAAGTATTGGGAAGACATTAGTTACAAGGGCTCAAGGAACCAAAATTGCATCTGATGGACTAAAGGGTCATGGTTTTAAAGTGAGCCTTGCTGATTTGCAAAATGATGAAGTTGCATTTAGAAAATTCAAGCTGATTACTGAGGATGTTCAAGGCAAAAACTGCCTCACCAACTTCCATGGCATGGATCTTACCCCAGACAAAATGTGGTCCATGGTCAAAAAATGGCAGACCATGATTGAAGCACATATCGATGGTTATTTACTTTGTCTATTTTGTGTTGGTTTTACAAAAAAATGCAACAATCAGATTCAGAAGACATCTTATGCTCAGCACCAACAGGTCTGCCAAATCCAGAAGAAAATAATGGAAACCATGACCTGAGAGGTGCAGACAAATGACTTGAAAGAGGTGGTCAATAAATTGATTCCAGACAGCTTTGGGAAAGACACAGGAAAGGCTTGCCAGTCTATTTATCCTCTCCATGATGTATTTGTTAGGAAAGTAAAAATGCTCAAGAAGCCCAAGTTTGAATTGGGCAAGCTCACGGAGCTCCATGGTGAAGGTGGTAGCTCTGGAAAAGCTACTGGAGATGAGACAGGTGCTAAAGTTGAACGAGCTGATGGCTATAAGCCACCAGTTCAAGAATCTGTTTAAAATTCAGACTTTTAATAATTACAAATAAAAAGGATTATTTGTGGGAAAAAAATGTTAAAAATCAGAGTTGTCATTTGCAAAGCTAAGGTGCATGTGATGCTAACCATGGTGTGTTCAGTCCCATGTGAGAGCTGGACAATGAATAGGAAGACCAGAGTAAATGGGTATCTTGAATTGTGCTGTTGTCAAAGGGTAGAGAATAACCCATGAACTGTCAAAAGAACAAACACTGTGTCTTGGAAGAAGTTACAACCTGAGTACTCCTTAGAAGCCAAGGATGGCATGACTTAATGCTGGGGACTCCAGACATTTTCTCCAGAGTGACCAATTACTGGAGAAAGACATCATGTTTCATAAGGTAAGAAAAGACCCTTCATGAGATGAACTGACACAACAGCTTCAACAGTGGGCTGAAAACATGGCAACAATTGTGAAGGTGGGAAGAACAAGCTAGTGTTTGTTCTGCTGTGCCAGGATCTCTACAAGTGGAACTCTACAAATCCCCCTGAACAAAGAGCTGGCACTGCTCAAGAGCTAGGCACCCAGAGGGCAAAAGGAAAGCTCATGGCAGCAGTTCTCCATAAGCAAGACACTGTACACGGTGGCAGGGGCCCTCCCTGCGGATGGAGTGGTTACATATTGTGCTAAATAAAAGGTCACCAGTTCAAATCTACCAGCTGATAAAGCAGACTGCTCTCATTAAGATTATGGTCTTGGAAATTAAATGGAGGGTCACCAAGAGCCAAAAGACCCCACAGTGAAGGGTAAGGTTTTTTGGTTGTTTGCTGTGTGGCCCCTATGTGAGAAAGGCAGAAAAAGGCCTGCAGAGAGAGGGGTGTGCTCACCCTGAGAAACAGAACCCTCTGTTACACTCCACACCATCAAATAAAAGAACCAAGAAGCCAACATGTTTCACCCCGGGCTTCTTTAGGAACTTCAGTGACTGCAGGCAAGGTCTCTTCCAAAAGACCTGCTTGCATCAGAGGAGAAACATCAGACCCCACAAGGCATTGGGGTAGGCAGTCCACAGGGGCCCAGGAATGAGCCAGTGGTCTCTTCCTGACTCCACATGATGGGGCACGAAGGCAGTGACAAAGGCTGTAATCTCAGCCTGTCCAAGAATTTGGAAGTGGGCCAGAGGGGGGTTCACTGCAGGGCTGAGCCGCCACAGGGTGCATAGGTAAAGATGGAGTCTCAGGAAGATGAAGACTGTCCACTGGACAAACTCCTGAGACCACGAAGAGGGAACTGGTGAGAAGACATGGGCTGAGCTGACGACTACGGTGCAGGCAGTAATGGAAGTGGGTCAGCTGTCATCAAACGACTGGTGAGGAAGTCACAGGACACCTGCCAACCACAGTAGCCATGGGGAGGGCAGAAGCCCAGGCCCTGGAGGCCCACTCTGCTAGGCCAGCTCCAATCACTTGGCTCAAGCCTCTGGCTACTGTGAAGCCCAAGTCTTGAAACTGTCAGTTTCTGCCCAAGAGAACGTTTTAGATATACTAGCCTCACCTACTTCTTTTAAAGAGTTTTGGGGAGCCTGTATCCTAGAGGAAAGGTATTTCAGTATCTTTACACCACAATTTTATAACTGAAGAGACACTCAAAGTGTCTAACAACAAACGTGAAGGGTGTTTAATGGGAGAGCGTTCAGTCAAGTGGGACAGGCCTGGTGGTAGGGAGCCAGAGACCAGTCACCCAGTGGCCATGACCAAAGTACCCACCAGTTGCCTCTGCAGAACCTCTAAGTACGTCCCTAAAAAAGGCGAGGCCATCACAACAACCTGAGATGCCTGCTGCCCCCTGGCAGGGTCTTGAGACCCCACAGGCTGCTCCATGATGGAGGAGCATCTGACAACCCTCTCCTGGGCGAGGCTCGACACCCTAGCCACAGCCCCAGCCCAGCCTGAGCCTGTGGCTCTGGAGCCCTTACCCAGCATCACAGCGGTCACACAGGAGAAGGCGGTCCTCCCGGTCACTGTGACCACACACCTCACAGAAGGTGGGATCATCCTCCTCAGCCTCGGGGGCTTGGGTGTTCTCCACTGGGATCTGCAGAGACAAGGGTAAGGAAACTGAGATGCAAACCAGCTTGCAGTTCTGGGACAAGTCAAAGCCCAGGAAGCAGGCCCGCAACAGCAGATCTGGAGAACCACACCTGCAGAAGCCTGAGTCCAGCTTCTGCACTCAGTGGCTCCGTGGACTCTTGCAAGTGAGAAAGACAAGTATTTAACTGCAAAACCCACCCCACTGCCTTCTCCAGCATCTAAGACTGCATGCACACGCAGGCCTTCCTAAAGCTTTCAGCAATGTGAGGTACGTCATCATCTTATCCCAGCCGAGAAAGTGGCTGTGGATGAAAGAGGCTCCGCCGTTCAAGAGAGTGTGCCATGACAATGCTAAGAATTACACAAGGGATGGGATTGAGGTCAGGAGTAGGTATGACATGCCACCAGTGGACCGGCCTCCCCGGCTAGGCCCTCCACTGCAGGCCTGCACAAGGGTACCCAGTGGATTCGTGGAAAGCTAAGGGGCGTTAGTGCCCACCTTGTACAGGCTTCACGCGTACAGCTGGATGTTTCAACTGACTCCCAAAGCATTTCTAATCCACACTCAGCTCGCCTCCTGAAACCTACCCAGGGACCCAGGACCTAGGTGGGAAACCCTGGCTAGCAGAGGCTCTCAGCTGTGTATGCACTCACCTTTCTCAAGATCTTCCCACCAAGTCGAGCTCGGACACAAATGCACTTAAAGACCGTGCGATCCACTGGGCAGGAGGTGGCATTCTGCAATAGACAAGACCAGGAGCTCAGCTTCAGGAGCCCTGTTGCACAGTGGATAAGGTACCCGGCTACAAACCACAAAGGTGGTGGTTCACACCCACAGCTTCCCTGTGAGAGGGAGACGGTGTGGTCTGCTTCCTTGGTGAGCCCTAAAGGTGGCCCTACTCTGTCCATGGGACTGACTCAGGGGTGGCTGGCTCAGTCTGGATTCCGGAGAAGCAGCCTCACCATTAATGCCACACTCAACACAGTCAGAAAAGAACTGATAATAACAGCAAAAATAAAGAGAAAATGAACCACTGCACATCTCTATCTACCAAGCCCTGAGCTCTGCTGCAAGGAATGCAGACAGAAACAGCAGTGAGCAAAAAAGCAGTGAGTGTTCCTCAGGGGGACAGCCCTGGTCCATGGGGCCAATGACCCAGGGGGACAGCCCTCACCCATGAGGCCAATGACTCGGGGCAGCCCTATTCGATGGGGCATACATCCTGGAATAGAGCCATGCTCCATGGGGCTGAGCCCAGGGTAGACAGCCCTGCTCCATACAGCTGACGACTCAGGGGGGACAGCCCTGCTCCATAGGGCTGATGTCTCCTAGGTCCTTTCCTACTGTGTGACAGCTGCTATGCTGTCTGCACCAATGAGGCAGGAATTAACCCTGTACCTTCAGGTGCAGGCGGAGCAGGTACGTATGCAGAACAGTCTCAGGAAATATCACTTGCTTTGTGTGTGATGCTTTTAGGACCTCTGCAGTCAAACCTTGATGGGAGTGGAACCTGCTAACCTCCATACCCAGTAAATGAGACAGCATGCCTTAGGGGGCTCCCCCAGTCCAGGAAGCAACAGACATCTGGGGCAGGCTGCTGGGACCACATCAGTCTACCAGTGACCTCCAAGCAAGGCTGCAGACACAGAAAAAGTCCTGGCCACCAGTATGGAGGGAGGACTCATAAAGGAAGCAGGAAGGCCACTCACCTTGGACCATTCCAGGATGCAGTCCAGGCAGAAGTAGTGGGCACAGGTCTCCGGGGTCCCCACAGCCTGGTCTCGAAACACATTGAGGCAAATTGGGCAGCTCTCAGCTTCGTCATCAGAGCTGAGAACTCGGCCTACTGGTGGCTGCTGCTTCTGAGTGTTGGCTGAAAGCACCACAACCTCGTCCTCAGAGTCCTCCGTACCTGAGAATGAGGGGATGGTACACCACTGCTTTAGTGGGCTGATAGAAGGGAGGGTGCCCGGTAAGGGAAGGAACCGACAGCCTAGCCACAGAGAAGCCAACTTGTAATGCCAGAGACATGGGCCTGGCCTATGTAGAGGACACACAACAATGACCACCGTCAGGAGATGGCCAAGAGTGGACCTATTCAGTTTACAGCAAGGTCCATCCCAACCCCGCTGGCTGACACCCCCCATAGTGCAGCCCAGCTCTTCAACACCACACCCTCGTGTGCAGAGCCCCAACCCTTGTGGGGACACAGGCCAGCTGACACTAGACAGCTCACATGACAGTGAGCTCAGAGTTGATAAACCCATGGACACCGAGGTGACTGCTGTGCTGTCCTGAACCTTTCAGTCTGCAGCAAGAGGAAGTCAGCCAAGATGTCCACAACCAAGTGCCAAGCAAGCGGCAGAGGAGGCCGCTGACCCAACTTGCTGAGGGGTCCAAGACCAAAAGAGCCTCAACTCAGTGAGGAGCAGCCCAAGATGGAAAGGGGTCTGGAAAGGATTGTGAAGCTCTCCAGAACACTGGGCCACATCTGCCTCTCCCTGCCCAGAAGATGACTGCAGGGGCTTGCTTCAGAAAGGCAGATGATGACCAGGATTGCCAAAAGACCCAGGACCCCAGAGCTGGATCCTCATGGTCTATGTGACAGCAGGTATGATGGCGAGCAGGGAGACACCCACCATGTCATCACAGACAAGCCACTAGGATCAGCACTCAGCAAGCTGCCCACACCAGCCAGTCATCCTAGCCGCCAAGCAGCCAGCCCTCACCAGGAGAGACTTGCTACTTTGTGTCAACAAACCCCACCTTGCAGCTCACAGGGTCCTCCATGCCCACACATATCTCTGCGGGGGCAGGCGACCTGGGAAGTGAGGCTGGTGCACAAGATGTCCTGCACCCCTAACCTCTCTGGCCAGGCCCCAACATCAGCAAGAATGCCTGTGCCCTTACCAGATCTGTCTCCCTGGTCCTCGTCCTCGGACATCTCGTCCTCGTTGTCTTCAGTGCTGTCCCCATGCTCACTGCTCGTGTCATCTCCAGTGTCCCCGCTGTTCCCATCACTCCTCTCCTCTAGACAGACAGGGTGAAAATACAGCCCAAGGTGAAGTGAGCACAGGCTCCAGGTGGCTAGCACACCATCGGGCACTGAGGTGACGTGGGCCAGGAGCTTCCTAATCTACATGCTATGCCGCCCCTTAGAAACTAAATACTGGACTACTTCTGCACTGTGCCAGGAGCACAGCTACCCTCAGAGGAGCTCAGCTTCTCCCGGAGAGAAGAGGAAGCCAACCCCCGGGGACAAGTGCACATGGCCCCACACAATGGGGTAGGCCAAGGCTAACTTACCAGCATCACTGGCCGGGCCAGCAGGGCTGGGCCATAGGTGTCCACCAGGCTGTGCAGTCCGCTCTGTAAGCTCATCCAGGCTGTCCTCATCCATGTCTGGGCATCGGAGCTCAGCTGTGGAACAAACCAGACCCCAGCAGTTTTTAACTGTACTCAGGCTGCAAGCCTCCCCACAAGTCAGACTCTAGTGCCACCTGTCCACTTCTGCAGGTTAAAGATACTGACACCTACTAATGAAGCCACAGGCACAGCAGGAAGCAGCCTGGAGGAACCCTAATTAACGAGGACTCTGACTCAACCAAATGGCTCGGAGGCACTTCTTTGTGTGCACACCCTGCAACCTCAGGACCACACAACCCACTCGTGGCACCAGTACGACCCCAGCGCACCCTGAGAGGCATGTCAGTAGGGCTTTTCCCACAAGAGGCTGCCAGGGGCCTGTGGACAAGTGTGTTGCTCCCTCACAACCACGCCAGGTCACTTCCACCACGGGGTTAGGATTAGCCATGCCCACACCCAGGAATGGCGAGCAGGACGCTGGTCCTCTTCTCCGTTCCATGTCCACGGCAGGTCTCTCCTGTCCACAGGAGAGGCTAACGTGGAAACTTAAACAATGGCCTCCCCCCAATCACTCGACAACTAATTCCACACCAAGGCCTCATACTCCAGACCAACCAGCGCCACAACTCTCTTATAAAAACCACCCCTTCATTTCCTAAGTGGTTCTCAGGACCAAGTCCTCCCTATGAAGACCACAATCAGCAGGGAGGCCCATGCAGGGCACTGAGGGCAGCATGGAAAAAAGTCAGGACAGAGGTCAGGCTGAGGCCATGGGGCGCAGGCATCTCGTCACTCCTCCCACATCCTGATGTCCCAGGATAGATGACCTAGGCCTCCAGGATGACAGACAGGGAGACTTTGGCTTGGGAGTGGGGAGGGTAATGTTCTATGTGGGGACAACAGCAGGACACTGGTCTGCAGAGCATCTAGCCACTTGTCAGTCTGCATAAATCCTGCAACTGGAGGGAACTAACCCCTCTCTCCAGAGTACAGATGCCATGGATTCCCTGGACGCTGTGTTCCTGGACCACAGGGCTCACAAGGCAGGTGAGCACTGAAAGCTGTCTCCCCATCACAGCTGTAACCTGAGGCCTGCTGGAGGCTCTCATGGAGTGTCAGAGGGCACAGGCCTTGTCACCACCTGACACTGGATTCCCTAGCCCAGTATGAGGAGGTTGTTGTTGTTACGTGCAGTCCAGTCGCCTGTGACTCATAGCGACCCTATGTACAACAGCCCTAAACCCTGATCTATCCGGTGCCAATCTCACTATCTCCGACACCCCCACCCTGATTACCCGTCACTGAATCAATCCACCTCATAGAGGGTCTTCCCCTCCTGCGTTGTCCCTCCAACCTCCCAAGCATGACATCATTCTCCAAGGACCGGTCCCTCCTTGCAACATGTCCGAAGTATATCAGACAAAGCCTCAGAATCCTTGCCTCCAAGAAGCAGCCCGGTTTAACCCTCTCCAGGATGAACCTGTTTTTCTTAGCCCATGGTACATTCAGTACTCTTTTCCAGCATCACAGCTCAAAGGCATCAATTCTTCTTCTATCCTCCCTAGTCATTGTCCAACTCTCTGATGCATAACAAGTGATTGCAAAGACCATGGCCTGTATCAGGTGCACCTTAAGTCTCCAGAGTGACACCACTGTTCTTCAGTACTTTAGAGAGGTCCCTAACAGCAACTTTTCCCATGGCAATACGTCTTTTAATTTCCAGCTACTGGTGCCAAGAGTGTTGACTGTGGAGCCAAGCAAACTAAAGCTGTGAACAATCTCAATCTCTTCACCATACATTCTGAGGCTGCCAATTGGTCCTGTGGTTACAATCTTTGTCTTTGTGACATTGAGCCTCAATCCATATTGAAGGCTCCAGTCCCTGACCCTCTGCAGCAAGTGCTTCAGGTCCTTCTCAGTTTCAGCAAGCAGGGTTGTGTCATCTGCCTAACGCAGATTATTGATGGATCTTCCACCAATCCTGATGCCACACTTCTCCCCATAGAGCCCAGCCTCCTGGATGATCTGTTCTCCATGAGGAGGTAGCAGGCTGAAAAATGGTGACACACTCCCAAAAGACTACCACACTTTTATCTGGAAATACCAGATACCATGTCAGCCACCGGCTGGTCCCACAGAGGTCACCAGATGTGCTGGTGACAAGGCTGTCCAGGCAGCAGGTGCAGCGCTGTGGGACACCCTCTCTGCGAGGCCCGCAAGTCCAAGCCCAGCAGTGGGCTGAGCTTTCAGGGGAGAGAAGTTGCCAGGACAGTCTCAGCTGTGCTCACTGTCATAGGTCCCCACGTGGCACCAGCTCTAGCTCTACCCCACCCCCACTGGGAGCAAAGGGCAGGCATGCTTCTTGCTCTGGAGAGCACAGGAGGGATATATACTCATGCAAACTGGAATCATCCTGTGACTATGGAGGGGCCAGAGAGCTGAGCAGAGACCTCAGGCCTGACCCTCCTCTGAAGACACCCATTTCTCTGGCGCTGTGGCCTTAGCCAGGTCCTCGATCAGTAAAGAGACAGCAACAGGGCCTACCTTAGGGCAGCCACCAAGACACCAGGGAAGGCCTTGCACTGAGTCCTGAGGTCCCTCTGTTCAGTGCTAGAGTTAGGTTACCAGCTGTACCGTACCCTCTCCAAGATGGTAAGGACACAAGTGCTGTGGCAGCAACAGAGGCCTTGTTCCAGGCCAGGGAAAAGGAGCCAAGCGGGCCCTGAAGGTGCAACACCAAGAAGATGGCACCTGGGCCAAGCAGCCACAGAAAACCTGTCTCATCACCCAGGGACAAAGGAGCCCCATCTGAGGCTCCAGCTCCAAGAGTCTGGCCACTCTGCCTCAGCACCCTACCTCTGTCAAGGGGCCAGCTGGCTGCTCCTGGCAGACAGCCACGGTACCTCAGGGCCAAGTCCAGTGGGAGCACTAGGCTGCAGCCTGGCCTCCAGATTCTGGACTGAAAGAAAGGTGTGACCACAGGAGCAAGCGGCAGGCAGTCCAGCTGCCACCTGTCACTTATTCACCAAGTGGCATTCAAGTGGGGCACTGAAAACAGCAGCAACGTGGGGTCTGGGGTCCGTGGATGGCTAGCAGGCACACACTGGGAACCACACTGCAGCATCAGGGTCCAGTGACTTGTTCACTAAACAAAAACAAACCCACCAAGTCTCTGGTGGAAAGAAGGCAGGCAAAGTCACTGTGGTCTCTGCTCAGGACGGAGGAACAGCGGTGGCCACCAGCATGAAAGCCACCACCAGCTCTGAAAATGAGGGATCGGACCACTGACCATCTACAAAAGGGATGTGCAAGCAGGCAGCTCCAACACTGCACAACACGTCCACCTGGACTGACCTGTCCCCCGAGAGTGTGACCCGTCCCCCTGGAGTGTGGCCCGCCCGTCCCCCTGGAGTGACCCGTCCCCCGAGAGTGTGGCTCGCCCGTCCACCTGGAGTGACCCGTCCCCCTGGAGTGTGGCCCGCCCGCCCGTCCACCCGGAGGGCAGGGAAGCTGAACGTCCAGCAGAGGCTGCCGAGAGCCGAGAGTGAATGACCGCGAAGCCGCACATCAGCCGCACCGGCGGAAGCAAGGAGCTGAAAGTGGGCAAAGTCACGGCTTTCTCACAAAAGGCGAGCGGCACGCAGCGCAGGGCCGGGCGATGACCACACAGGGCCCGCCTCCGGGCACCTCCTTTGCAAGCGCGGCCGCACAAGTGCCCGGGGGCCCTGCCCGGCCCGGGGCCTACCCGCCCGGCGCGCGCCGTCGGCCTCACCCCGCGGCAGGTCACAGACAAAGCGCGCGACACAGCGGCCTGTCGGAGGCCGGGACCCCGCAAGCACCGGGGCCCGACGAGACCCAGCACGTACCGTCAACCGCGAACCTCACTGGCACCACCGGGCCGCCGCCTAACGAGAGCCACGACTAGGCCCGGCCGCCGTCGCCGCCGCCGCCGCCGCGCGCTCCCCGACCCGGAAGTGCACACAGCCGACTTCCGGGTCCTCCCGCCCCGCCCGTTGGCGGATGAGGGGAGAAGACGTCAGATGAAGGAACACTCCACTCCCTTCCGTCGGTGGGGGCCTCCAAAAGTTTCAATAGCCCTTATCCCTTGGAAATAAGTTCAGAGTGCAGGGCAAGAAATCCTGTGTCGTGGAAAAACTGAGCGTCTTGCCAGTGGGAGGGCCACCCTCCGCAGCCCGGCCAAGCTTGAACGAGCGAGGACACGCAGGACTTCGCCGAGCCCCGCCCCGCACACCTGATGCCCCGCCTTCCTCGCCGGGAGCCCCGCCCCAAAGTCAGCAGTCCCGCCTTCGACGTATGCAGCCCCGCCTCCCACGTATTCGGCCCCTCCTCCCACGACGGGAGCCCCGCCCCGACGCAGAAAGCCCCACCTCCTACGTACAAAGCCCCTCCTCTGTCAGAAGCCCCGCCTCTCACGTACGCATGCCGCCTCACGTACGCATGCCGCATCACACGTGTAGGTCCACCCTACGCCAAGAACTTTGCACCTTTCACAGCTGTCTAGTTTCTTGCGCCTCGTTGCAGTGTGCCATCAAGTCGGAACCGACCCATAGCTGATTCTCCAGCCGATTTTCAGAGGCAGTAAACTAATCCCTAAGGATGACGGAAGAATTGATGCCTTTGAGTTGTGGTGCTGGAGAAAAGTAGTGAACATAGCGTGCGTGGACCGCCAAGAAAACAAAAAGGTTTGCCTTCGAGAGGGTGAAAACAAATTTCTCCTTGGAGGCAAGGATCTTGAAGCTCCGTCTCACATACTTTGGGCACGTGGCCAGGAGGGCCCGGTCCTTGGAGAAGGACATCATGCTCGAGTGGAGGGACAGCTCAGGAGAGGAAGACGCTGGATGAGATGGCTTGACACAGTAACTGGGGTAATGGGGGTAGGTGTGTCCGAGTCAGTGAGACTCTGGATAGCGCAGGGGGCGCAGGCGACTCGACAGCATACATAACAACTAACTACATGGGAGGAGATTGCCCATCTTTCTCCCAGACTAGCTGGTGGATTCAAGACGCGTACCTTTGGGATTGCAGTGCAGCTTCTTATCACCACGCCATCAGAGCACCTGTTGTTATGTGCCATCGAGTCGCTTGCGACTCATAACGACCCCTTATACAACAGCTCTGAACCTTGCTTTATCCTGTGCCAACCTTATTACATCTGACACGCCTACCCCTATTACCCCAGACACTGAATCATCCATCTCATGGACGGTCTTCCTCTCTTGCACTGTCCCTCCACCCTTACAAGCATGCATCCTCTCCAAGGACTGGTCCCTCCTTGCAAAATGTCAGAAGTATGTCAGACAGAGCTTCAGAATCCTTGTCTCCCAGGAGAAGCCTGGTTTCACCCGCTCAAGGAAGAACCTGTTTATTCTCCTAGCATCCACGGTACATTCAATATTCTTCTCCAGCACCACAGCTCAAAGGTATTCCCCCCCCCATTATCAAACGATCCTTTATTGAAATATTTTCATTAGTAGTTCTTAGCTTGAGTGAGTTCTTAGTTTGAGGACTAAGGTGCGTCTGATTCAGGCCATAATCTTTCTGATCACTTGCCATGCATCTGAGAGCTGGACAAGGAATAAGGATGACAGAAAATGAATTGACACCTTTGAGCTGTGGTGGAGAAGAGCACTGAACACCCCATGGATGGCCAGGAGAACAAGCAGATACGTCTTGGAGAGGGTGCACCTGGAGTGCTCTTTGGAGGCAAGAATGATGAAGCTTTGACTCTCATACTTTTGTGCACTTTGCTAGGAGGGGCTATTCCTTGGAGAAGGACATGAAACTGGGAAGGGCAGGGGTCAGCAAAGGAGAGGAAGACCTTCAACCGGGTGGATTGACATGGCAACGGGCTCTATGTGTCAGGAAGTGTGAGGATGGCACAGGATAGAACAGGATTAAGATCTTTTGTTCATCTGCTCACTGTGTGTCATACTTGACTCGATGGTACCTACCAACAACAGTTCTTAGCTAGCTGGGTATTCCACAGCACCATTGCTAGTGACTTCTATGATGTCAGGAGGGTGGTGGCCATCAAACATTGTAGTGCACAGACTGGGCAGTTCCCAGAGAGTTCTCTAGGTAAAAATTAATGTTACATCTGGTGGGTAATGCTGAGAATCTCATCTAAAGTGATATTGCCACTGTGTTTAATAGTTCTCTGCTGCCTTCTGCTTGAATGAGGGCTTTGATGACCAGGGCAGGGCGGAAGGAACAATCTCAATCCTGGCCTGATCAGTGCCACAGTAACCCTTAGTTTCTTCACCATTTTTAGAGACAGACCCAAGGGACTAATCTTGGAGGCCAGCTCAGATATGGCACAACTTCCCCACCCATTCACCTCAGGTATGAGACGATCTCCTTGGAGTTGAACTTGGGTGGCATGGTAGGGGCAGATAGCTGCTGTCATTTCAACCCAGATGCAGGACAACAAGGAAAGTTGTACCTCAGCCTCCTCCAAGCCGACAGCCAAAGGAGCCCAGCAGCCTTGTTCTGTCACTCACCAGATCCCAAGAGGATCATGTGTGTACAAAAGAGACCCCTACCTATAGGGACGTGAAGGAGCATGGGGACATGGGGAAGGGCATGGGATGTGTGGGGGAGTGTAGAAGTGTGTGGTTGAGCTTGGAGGGTGCGGGGGACTTAGTGGATGT
The DNA here is from genome assembly GCF_000299155.1 of Elephantulus edwardii. Lineage (NCBI taxonomy): Eukaryota > Metazoa > Chordata > Mammalia > Macroscelidea > Macroscelididae > Elephantulus > Elephantulus edwardii. Next base: position 592,523 of record NW_006399876.1, on the reverse strand, counting down.
GGGGAGACATGGAGAGGCTGGGGAGACATGGAGAGGCATGGGGAATATGGAGGGGCGTGGGGGGATGTGGAGGGGCATGGGGGACATAGAGGTTCATGGGAGGACATGGAGGGGCCTGGGGGACATGCAGGAGTGTGGGAGATCTGAAGGGGCATGGGGGGGGCATGATCTTCTGAAGCAAAGGTTTCAAGTCCTCCTAACTTTCAGTAAGCGAAGTTGTGTCTTCTACGTAACATAGTTTGTTGATGAGTCTTCCTCTGATCTTGATGCCACATTCTTCTTCATAAAGTACAGCTTCTCAAATTATTTTCTCAGCATACAGATTGAATAAATATGGAGAAGTGATACAGCCCTGACACGTATGTTTCTTGTTTTTGAAACATGCTGTGTTCCCTTGCTCTGTTTTGACAACAGCTTCTTGATCTAGGCACAGATTTAACATAAGCACAGTCAAATGTTCTGGGATTCCCATTCTTTTCAGTGTTAGGCATTATTATTATCCACATGATCAAACACCTTTGTATAGTCAATAAAACACAAAAAGACATCCTTGTAGTATTCTCTGCTTCCTGC
>NW_006399876.1:582102-589640 GCF_000299155.1 Elephantulus edwardii | reverse complement strand
AAAAAAAAACCAACATGAAAACAAGTCCATGAGAACCAAAATATGATCTTGAATCTATTCCACCTGAATTTCAAAATAATTTTAAGAATAGGTTTGAAGTATTGAACACCAATTATCAAAGACCAAACAAGTTGTGGGATGACATCAAGGATATTATTTATGAAGAGAGCAAAATAGATTACAAAGACAGAGGAGAAAGAAAAAAACTGAAATGAATGTCAGAAGACTCTAAAAATTGCACTAGAGCATCAAGAAGCCAAATCAAAGGGAAAATATACTGAAGTAAAAGAGCTTAATGAAAGATTTCAAAGGCAGCTCAAGGAGACGAAGCAAAGCATTTTAATGGAAGGTGCACAGAGCTGGAATTGAAGAATAAAAAGGGAAGAAGTCACTCTGCATTTCTCAAGCTGAGAGACCTGAAAAACAAATATAAGTCTCGAATCGCACATGTTGAATGATCCAGGAAATGTTACAAGAAAATAGAAGGAATACACAGAGTCACTGTATCAAAAAGAATTGACTGACATTGAAAAATTTCAGGAATTATCTTCGGAGCAGGAGCCAATGGTAATGAAGGAGGAAGTAGAACTGAAGGAACTGGCAAAAGATAAGGCCCCAGGAGTTGATGTGATACCAACTGACTTTTGCTTAACAGACACAGCCCTGGATGTGTTCACCAGTCTATGCCAGGAAATTTGGAGGACAGCTGTCTGGCCAACTGATTGGAAGAGGTACATATTTGTTCCCATTTCCAAGAATGGTCACCCAGCTGAATGTGGAAACTGTCAAACAATATCACTGATATCACATGCAAGCAAAATATTGCTGAAGATCATTAAAAAATGGGTGGAACAGTACACAGATAGGAAACTGTCAGAAGTTCAACCAGGATTTAGAAGAGGCCATGGCACTAGGGATATCATTGCTGATGTCGGGTGGATCCTGGCTAAAAGTAAAGACCAGAAGAATGCCTATTTTTGCTTTATTGACTATGTATGCAAAGGCATTTGATGGTATGGACCATAACAAGTTATGGCTGACATTGAGAAGAAAGGAAATCTCAAAGCACTTAATTGTGCTCATGTGAAACCTGTACCTAGACCAGGAGGCTATTGTGCAATTAGAGCAAGGGAACACCACATGGTTTAAAGTTAAGAAAGAAGAGCACCAGGGTTGTATTCTGTCTCCATACCTATTCAATCAGTATGCTGAGAAAATTATTGAGAAGATCTATGAAGAGGAATGTGGCATCAAGATCAGAAGACTTATCAATAGTCTACGATTTGCAGATGACACAACCTTACTTGCTGAAAGTGAGGAGGACTTGAAGCACTTGTTGCAGAAGATCAAAGAATACAGCCATCAATGTGGATTGCATCTCAACACCAAGAAAACAAAAATTCTTACCACTGGACCAATAGGGAACATCGTGATAGGTGGAGAAGGTTGAAACTGTCAACAACTTAACCTTTCTTGGATCCACATTCAACACCCTTGGTACCAGCAGTCAGGAAATAAGGAGATGCATTGCATTGGGAAAATCTGCAGAGACCTCTCCAAATTATTGAGGAGCAATGGTGTCAGTTTGAGAACTAAGTTGTGTCTAATTCAGGCCATGGTCTTTCCAATCACTTGCTTTCCATCTGAGAGCTGGGAAACGAACCAGGATAACAGAAAAAGAATGATACCTGTGAGCTGTGGTGTTAGAGAAGAGCACTTAACATCCCATGAATGGCCAAACAAATGAACAAATATTGCTTGGAGAAAGAGCAGCCAGGGTGCCCCTTAGAGGCAAAGATGATAAAGCTTTGCCTCACATACTTGGAGCATGTTGCTAGGAGAGGCTATATTGGAGAGGGAAATCATCCTTGTAAAGACAGAGTGTCAGCGAAGGAGAGGAAGACCTCTCCATAACCTCTCTAATTAACCAGGTGGCTTGACACAATGACTTCTGCAATGGCCTGTAGGGATGGCACAGGCTAGAAAAGGGTTCAGATATGTTTTTCATAGTCTGTATGGTTTGTACTTGACTCAACAGCAACTAACAACAAAAGAAGAATATTAAAGTAGAATGGTGTCACATTTATCAACAACAACAAAAAAACCCCAACATTTCGAGGTAGCTTTGGTAACCTAATGGCAAGAAGCTGTGCTGCAATCCCAAAGGCACGTGGTTCGAATCCACCAGATGCTCTGCTGGCAAAGGAGGGGCAATCTCCTCCTGTGCCAGTCAGATCTGATTCAATGGTACACAAAAAGAAAAAAAAATTCTAGATCTATCCTGAAATACCATGCTGTGAGTGATAGGATACTATCCATGCCCACCCAGGGAAGATCTGTTAATACAACTATTATTTACAAATATGCAACAACTACTAATGACAAAGATGAAAAGATTGAGACTTCCTACCAACTTTCGCAGTCTGAGATTTTTACTATATGTAATCAAGATAGTGGCTGGAATGCAAAAGTTGGAAACAAAAAAGGAGGACTGGTAGTTAGAAAATATGGCCTTGGTGAAAGAAATGAGGCTGGAGATTGATAGAATTTCATACAATTATTTATATGTAGTTGTGGTTGCCATGTGCTGTCAAGTTGTTTATGACTCATAGCAACCATATGTACAACATCTCTGAAGCCTGCCCTGTCCTTAGTCTCCAATGCGCCTTCTCCCACGGCCCCAGTTACTGTGTCAGTCCATCTCATCCGGGGTCTTCCTCTCCCACGCTGCCCCTCCACCCTTCTGAGCATGATGTTCTTCTCCAAGAACTGGTCACTCTTGGCCACATGTCCGAAGTATGTGATACAGAGCTTCAAAATCCTAGCCCCCAAGGAGAAACTTGGTTTTACCCTCTCCAAGACGGACCCTGTTTGTTCTCTTGGTCTTCCATGGTATGTTGACTACTTTTCTCCAGCACCATAACTCAAAGACATTGATTTTTCTGTCATCAGTAATTGTCCATCTGTTTGATGAATAGCAAGTAATTGCAAAGACCATGACCTGAATCAGGTGCACCTTAATCTCTAGACTGACATCGCTGCTTCTCAGCAGGCTGGAGAGGTCTCTGACAGCAGATTTTCTCAGTGCAATTAATCTTTTGATTTCCTGACTGCAGGTGCTAAGAGTGTTGATTTTGGATGGCAGCAAACAGAAATTGCTAACAACCTCAATATCTTTTCCATTTATTATGGTGTTGCTGATTGGCCCAGTGGTGAGAATCTTTGTCTTCTTAATGCTGAGCTTCAATTCATATTGAAGATTATAGTCCTTGACTTTCTGCAGCGAGTGCTTCAGGTCCTCCTTAGTTTCAGCAAGCAAAGTTTTGTCATCTTCATAATGTAGGTTGTTGATGAGTCTTCCTCCAGTCCCGATAAAGTCCTCCTCATAAAGCCCAGCCTCCTGAATGATCTGTTCTACATGTAGATTGAAAAGGTATGGAGACAGGATGCATCCCTGATGCACTCCTGTTCTGAGGACTGCTTCCTGATTTAAGTATAGGTTTCCCATGGGCACAATCAAATGTTCTGGGATTCCCATTCTCCTCAAGGTTAGCCACAATATGTTGTGATCCACACTGTCAAATGCCTTTGCATAGTCAATGAAACACAGACTTTCCTCTGGTGCTCCTTGCTCTCTGCCAAGATCCATCTGACATTGGTGATAATGTCTCTAGTGCCTTGACCTCTTCTAAACCCCTCTTATATTTCCCTGTCAATGTTCCAGTTGTTTTTGGATAATCTTCAGCAGGGTTTTGTTAGCATGTGATATTAATGAAACGGTTCCATAATTTTCACATTCATTTGGGTCACCTATTTTTTTTTTTTTGAATGGGAATAAATAAGTGTGGATCTCTTCCAGTCAGTTGGTCAGATAGTTGTCCTCCAGATTTCTTGGCACAACCTGGTGAACACATCCAGGGAAACATCTGTGTATGTTGAAATATGTCCATCAATTCCTCGGGCCTTGTTTTTTGCCAATTCCTTTAGCGGAGCCTGAACTTCCTCCTCATCACCATTGCCTCTTGATCAAATGTTATTTCTTCAAATTCTTCTGTGTCAGCCAATTCTTTTTGACACAGTGACACTGAATACTCCTTTCATCTTCTTTTAATGTTTCCTGGTTAATTCAATATTCTGCGCACAGAACCCTTAAATATTGCAACTCACAGCTTGACTTTGTTCTTTAGGTCCTTCAGCTCATGAAATAGTGAGTTTGGCCTTTTTGATTTTCCAGCTCCAGATCTTTGCACTTTTCATTATAGTACTTTGCTTTATCTTTCCGATCTGCCCTTTGAAATCTTCTGTTCAGATTCTTAATTTCCTGCTTTGTTCCCTTTGTTTTGGCTTCTTGGCACTCTCGTACAATATTTAGAGTCTCATCTGACATCCATCTCAGTCTTTTCTTCCTCCTCTGTCTTTGTAATGACCTTTTTCATTCTTCATGGATGATATTCTTGATACCCTCCCACAGTTCATCTGGTCTTCATTCATTAGTGTTCAAGACCTCAAATCTGTTCCTGAGATAGTTTTTCAAATTCAGGTGGGATAGACTCAAGGTCAAATTTTGATTCCTGTGGATTTGATCTGACCTCCTTTAGCTTTAGTTAGCACTTGCATATGAGCAGGTGATGGTCTGTTCAACAGTAAGCACCTGGCCTGGTTTTCTCAGCTGATATTGAGTTTCTCCAATGATTCTTTCTACAGATGTTATTGATCTGATTCCTGTGCATACCATCAGGTGAAATCCATGTGTATAGTCTGCATTTATGTTTCTTATAAAAGGTATTTGCAATGAATAAAATAATTGATTTTACAAAATTCTGTCATTCTTTCCCCAGCCTCATTTCTGTCACCAAGTCCATGTTTTCTGACTACTAATTCTTCTTACCTGTTGTCAACTGTTGCATTCCAGTCATCCATTATTATTAATGCATCTTGGTTTCATGTTTGATTGATTTCAGACTGCAAAAGTTTATAGAAATCATCTATATCCTCCTCTTTGCCTCTGGTTGTTGGCACTTATATTTGAATGATAGTGGTATCCACTGGACTTCCTTGTATGTGTATGGATATTATGCTGTTTCTCACAACACTGTATTTCTAGATGGATCTAGAAATGACCTTTTTAACTATGGAAGTGACCTCATTTTTTCTCACTTTTTCCATCTCTTGCATAGTAGATCATATGATTGATTGAAAATGTCTTATGCCAATCCATCTCATTCCGCCAAAACCTAGAATGTCAATATTTATGTGTTCCTTTTCTTTATTAACGGTGTCCAGTTTTCCTACATTCATGCATCTCACAATCCACTTTCCAATCATTAGTGTCGGTTTACAACTGTTCCTCCTCTTTTGTGTTTCCAAATTTGAGGGCTCAGCCTCAGTTGTCATATCTGTTACTGTAAGTGTGCTCGACTGTAATAGAGCTTTCGAAAGCCTTTTATTTTGGACGTGGATGGGCAGTCCTTCCTAGTCTATCTTCATATGGATGCTCAACTTTAGAAAAATATCTGACAGACAAGGATTTTACCAAAAAGCAGATAAAAGACACTTCCTGCTTACAGAAGTAACTGATGGATTCAGCATCACTCTTTCCCTACTCCATCACCATCCTATTGCACTCCCGCCTACCCTGTCCCGCACCTCCCTCCCATAGCCAACCCTTGATATGGTGGTTCAAGCCTCAGTTAAGTTCTCTGATGCCTTGTGCTTCTCACTACTGCTAGTCTCTCATGCTATTGCCTATCTTGAATTTAGGAGGCTCTAAGTCTAAATCCCAGGTATTAACTTTATTGTTGATTGCCTTTGAATCGAGCATGACTCATAGCGACCCTATGAACAAAAGGCCTGAAGCCCCTCTACAACTATCGGCATTTATCAACGTTCATAGAGTTTCTGGAGGCATGCTGTTTAGGATTTTTTGTCTGAGGCAGCACTGGGTCAAGTTTCTTCCTGTGTTCCTGCTCTTCCATTTACAACACACTGCTATCACAGTAGGATAATTTCCCAGGTGAGGGTTCTGTCTCCTCTAGATCTGATATGTTGGTGACTGCAGCCCTCAGGCCTGGTGATAGTTTGGGTTGAATGTCTCATCTTGACTTAGATACCTACTATCACCACAGTCCAGTGGAGTTCTGGAAGGATGGACATTACCTGATAAGGGAGGGCAAAAGGTGATTCCAGATGCTTGCCCTGTGAGAAGTTCAGGGGTTCTGGATGCTAGCATCTATTGACATCTTTAAAAACATAAAAAGGACTATGTACTTGGGCCTCATCTGATGGACTATACAGGAATTAGATTGACTATATCCGTGGAAAGAGAAGTAAGTTCAATATCAACAGTTGAAACAAGGCCAGGGAATGACTGTGGAACAGACCATCAATTACTTATCTGCAAATTTCAAATTGAAGGTGAAGGAAATTAAAACAAATCTGTGAAAGCTAAAAAGTTACTTTTATTCTCAACTAAATTTAAAAATAATCTCAAGATTAGATTTGATGCATTGAACCCCAATGATCAAAGATCAGATGAGTTGTGGCATGATAACAAGGACATCATCCATAAAGAAAGCAAAATGCCATTACAAGGACAAGAAAGGAAGAATGTCCAAAATGGATGTCAGAATGACTCTGAAATGTGCACTAGGATGAAGTGACCAAAACAAAGGGAAGAAATATTGAATTAGGACACATGAACAGATGATCTTAAAAGGCAGTTTGAGAAGCCAAAGCAAACTATTGTAATGAAATGTGCAAAGAGCTGGATTAGAAAACCTCAAAGGAAGAACCCACTTGGCATTTCTCAAAATGAAAAACCAGAAGAACAAATTGAAGCCTCTAGCTGGAATACAGAAAGATTCTAATGGGCAAAATATTGAATGATGCAGGAAGCATCAAAAGAAGATGGAAGGAATATACAGTCACTCAACCAAAAAGAATTAGTAGATGCCAAATCATTTAGTGAAATAGCATATGATAAAAAAATCAGTAGTATTCAGCAACAATAGCAAAGTTCAACAGGGCAGCAAACAATATATGCTGGTGCAGTTGTGGAGAAATTGAAACTCTTATTCACTGCTGATGGGAATGTAAAATATGACAACCACTGTGGAAGGTGGTCTGGTACTTCCTCAAAAAGTTGGCTATAGACATGCCATTTGACCCAGCAATTCCACTCCTGGGAATATACCTGAAAGAAACCAGAGCCATACTCAAATAGATTTATGCATATCCATGTTTATTGCTGCATTATCACAACAACAAAGAGATGGAAGCAATCCAAGTGCCCATCAACAAACAAATGGCTAGAAAAACTATGGTACACTCACACAAAGGAATATTTTGCAGCACTGAAAAAAATGACCTCATAAAACATTATACAACATGGGGTAGTGTGCAGGATGTTATACTGAGTAAAATATATCAGTCACAAAAGGACAAATACTGCATAATACCACTGTTTAAAATAGGACAGACAAGGAGCGCTCCGCTGCGGGGGAGTCCATGGCGGAACCTTCCCAGGCTCCCACCCCGAC
>NW_006399876.1:579569-581402 GCF_000299155.1 Elephantulus edwardii | reverse complement strand
TAATATAGAACAGGGTGTCCTGAACTTCGTGCAGTACAAATTCAGCCACCTGGCTCCCCGGGAGCGGCAGACAATGTTTGAGCTCTCAAAGATGTTTCTTCTCTGCCTTAACTACTGGAAGCTTGAGACACCTGCCCAGTTCCGGCAGAGGTCCCAGGCCGAGGATGTAGCCACCTACAAAGTCAATTACACCAGATGGCTCTGTTACTGCCACGTACCTCAGAGCTGCGATAGCCTCCCCCGCTTCATTTTCGCTGTCACCCGCGGGCAGCTGCTGGAAAAATTCCGAGTGGAGAAGGGTAAGTTGGTACCCGAGAAGAGGACCCTCATCCTCACCCACTTCCCCAAATTCCTGTCCATGCTGGAGGAAGAGATCTACGGGGCAGACTCTCCGATCTGGGAGTCGGGCTTCACCATGCCACCTTCCGAGGGGACACAGTTGGTACCCCGCCCAGCTGCCGTCAGTGCTGCAGTCGTTCCCAGCACCCCCATCTTCAGCCCCACCATGGGAGGCGGAAGCAACAGCTCCCTGAGTCTGGATTCTGGAGGGCCTGAGCCCATGCCAGCAGGTGAGAAGAGGAAGCTCCCAGAGAACCTGACCCTGGAGGATGCCAAGAGGCTGCGGGTGATGGGCGACATCCCCATGGAGTTGGTTAACGAGGTCATGCTGACCATCACGGACCCTGCCGCCATGCTGGGACCTGAGACCAGCCTGCTGTCAGGCAATGCAACCCGGGATGAGACCACCCGTCTGGAGGAGCGGAGGGGCATCATAGAGTTCCACGTCACTGGCAACTCACTGACGCCCAAGGCCAACCGGCGGGTGCTGCTCTAGCTCGTGGGCCTGCAGAATGTCTTCTCCCACCAGCTGCCACGGATGTCCAAGGAGTACATCGCCCGGCTTGTCTTTGACCTGAAGCACAAGACGCTGGCCTTGATCAAAGACGGGAGGGTTACAGGTGGCATCTGCTTCAGCATGTTCCCCACCCAGGGCTTCACAGAGATTGTCTTCTGTGCCGTCACCTCAAATGAGCAGGTCAGGGCTACGGGACTCACCTGATGAACCACCCGAAGGAATACCAATCAAACACAACATTCTCTACTTCCTCACCTACGCTGACGAGTATGCCATTGGCTACTTCAAAAAGCAGGGCTTTTCCAAGGACATCAAGGTTCCCAAGAGCCGCTACCTGGGCTACATCAAGGACTACGAGGGGGCGACCCTGATGGAGTGTGAGCTGAATCCCGGGATTCCCTACACGGAGCTGTCACACATCATCAAGAAGTTGATGGAGCGCAAACAGGCCCAGATCCGCAAGTTCTACCCGGGGCTCAGCTGCTTCAAAGAGGGCAAAAATCCCCGTAGAGAGTGTTCCCGGCATTCGAGAGACGGGTTGGAAGCCTCTGGGGAAGGAGAAGGGGAAGGAGCTGAAGGACCCTGACCAACTCTATACAACCCTCAAGAACCTGCTGGCTCAGATCAAGTCACACCCCAGTGCCTGGTCCTTCGTGGAACCTGTGAAGAAGTCAGAGGCCCCTGACTACTACGAGGTCATCCGCTTTCCCATTGACCTGAAGACCATGACAGAGAGGCTACGCAACCGCTACTATGTGACCCGGAAGCTGTTTGTGGCAGACCTGCAGAGGGTCATCGCCAACTGCCCGGAGTACAACCCCCCAGACAGCGAGTACTGCCGCTGTGCCAGTGCCCTGGAGAAGTTCTCTACTTCAGGCTCAAGGAGGGGGGACTCACTGACAAGCAGGCCTTGACTTTGGAGCTGGGGATTGCCCCTTGTGGATTCTGATGACTCTTCATTCCTGGCCTCCTGACTC
>NW_006399876.1:569647-575818 GCF_000299155.1 Elephantulus edwardii | reverse complement strand
GCCCCACGCCAGGTCCTGCCACTGCCTGCGGGTCTCTGAAGGCACCACCGAAATCTCCAGTTTTCCCTGGGCTATTCTAGAAAACTATTTGTATGATTAATGAAAATAAAACACACCTCATGGGGGGGGGAAGTCATACAACAAGAAAGCCAAAGATCATTAAAAATAAAAGACAGGAAAGGAAGGGGGGGGGAAATTGTCAGAAAAGACTCTGAAACTCTCTCTTGAATGTAGAGTAGATAAAAGGAAAAGAAGTAGTAGTGCTGGTTCAGAACCAAACAAAGGATTTCAAAGGGCAGCTTGAGAAGACAAAGTATTAAAATGTGCAAAGATCGAGAGTTAGAAATCCAAAAGGGAAGAACATGCTTTGCATTTCACAAATTGAAGGATTTGGAGTTGGAAGTCAAATGTTGAGTTACAATATTGAATTATTATATGGGCAAAATTATGAACAATATTGAAGCATTTCAGTGAGATTGAACTAACACACAGTCACTATCTTCACAATTACGTGTGATGCTTGAGAGAACTGGACAATGACTAAGGATGACAGAAGAATCGATGTCTTCAAACTGTGGTGCTGGAGAAGAGTCTTGAACACATCATGGACAGCCACGAAAACAAATAGGTCTGTCTTGGAGAGGGTGAAGCCAAGTATCCTCTTGGAGGCAAGAATCTTGAAGCTCTGTCTCGCATACTACAAGTGAGGTTTGGGTGTGCTGCTGACACTCCTGGGTGGGGGTTGATGGCTGACTTGGAACCCTCTTGGAAAGGAGCTAGTGCCTCCCCCCTCCAGGTGCAACTACTGCTGAACCTGTGTAACACACACAAACACCAACAGTGAGCCTCAAAGAACCCTATAATGAGGCTCTACAGCAACTCTATCCAGACAGGAGGTGCTTGGAGCTAGGTGCTGCCCACAGTGGCCTGAGGTGACCAAGCACAAGTTATCTCTTGAGAGCATAGGAATGTATGAGCCTCCTCCTCTACTGCTACCACACACACCTGCTGACTCCTCACCTGCCCCCCCCCCCGGGCACAGATAACTCTGGTACACACTCCAACACGTGCACACATGTAGAGGCATTGTCATTTATGCACACAGACATGTCACTCACCTGACACTTCACTCATCTAGTGCTAGGCAAGCACCCTGCTGTCCCCTCATACCTGCACACCCTGAGCCATGCAGTGTCCCTGGCATCAAAGGCACAGGCACACACAGCAAGTGTGCACTCAAAGATGGAGACTGCCAGGGAGTTTCCTGCATTCTGTCCTGCCCCACATGCTCCAGGGCTGGGGGACATTGCCCTCAAGGTTAAGACGGTGGCCAGGATGGAGCAGCCATGTAAGAACTGGGGAGGTAACAGATGTGTTCCTGGACCAGAGAAAGAGTGTGTGTGAGCTTCTTGAGGCTGAGATAACAGAGCACGTGTGGGGCCACACTCCTAGAGTCAGCTGTCTGCACTCTGAGGTGCCAGGAAATCTCAGGGAAACTCTTCTTTGGCCTCTTCCAGCTGTCAGTTAGTTAGTTCTAATGATTTCCCAGTCAATTCTCTTGGGTGTTATAAGTAGGTACTGATTTTGTCTGCAACATGACAAATAATGCTAGTTTCTTCCTTTTTCCTCTAAAAGATGCATTTCACTTTCCCCCTTTCATTGCACTTTGAGTGAAAGTTTGCAAATCATACTGACTGTTCAATCAAGTAACGTTGTAATAAACATGAGTGCATATTTATCAGTTCATGTCATAGCTTTCATCTTTAGAGTATAAACCTAGTAGTAGGATTACAGAATCAAATGTTACCTTTATTCTCAACTTTCTAAGAAACTGCCAAACTATTTTCCACAGTGAATGCATCACTTAACATTTCCAAAAGCAGTGTTTTTATCTCTTCTCACTCTCACCAGACTTGTTGGCTGATTTCTTATTGAATATCCCCCGGTTTTGCTGAGGTGAGATGATGTCTCATTGTAATTTGATCTGTTGTCTTGTGGTGAAGTGGTTTAGGAGGAATTAACTGACAACATAAAGGCGAAAGCTTGATCCATCAGTTGCTCCATGAAGGAAAGATGAGCAACCTTTCCCATGCTATTTACAGCCTTTGAAAACCCAGTGGACTGAATTGTCGTGGCTACACATGAAAAAGTCTTAGGATTCCTTAAGCCGAAGGGGAACAGGCATGGAACAGCCACAGTTTCCAAAGGACAGCAGTCACCCCACTTCAGGAAGGGGATCACCAGTATACAGGACCTTCACAGAACAGAGCCCTAATTAGGGACATTATAGACTTACAACAGCATAACATCTACCAATGAAAGATTCACATAATGTCAAGAGAGCAGCAGGCTGCCTCAAACACCATGAAAAAACTTACCTTTCTCCTAAAAAAGCAGATCCAATGAATACTCCAGACACAGAGAATCAGAAAAAAATAGGTTGATGCAGAGTTATCTGAACAGTTACAGAAGAAGGTGCAAACGATAGAAGAGACAATAGAAGACATTAGGAAAGCAAACACTGAAGCTACAGGGAACCAGAAGAAATATATTGATGAGGAGCAACTTCAACAACTATGGAAGAAAATGCGAAAGATGGAAGAAAGAATTGAAATTATAAATAAAGAGGTATATGAACTTAAAAAACCATCACAAGTCAGAGAGAGTAAAGCCAACACAGCACTAGAAATAACAGAAAAGCATGAAAATGCAATATAGAATATTAAGTTTGAAATGGCAGAAGTGTCCAACATGCTGAAGGGGAAAAAAGCAGAACAGAAGAGATGGAATAGAGAGTCAGTGAGCTGGAAGACAAGAGCCTCAATGAAAACATGTTGTTGTTGTTGTTGTTTTTGTTGTTGCCACTGAGTCGAACACGACTCATAGTGATCCTATTAACAGAAGACCTGAAGCCTTTCTCAAACTATTGTTATTTATCAAAGTTCATAGAGGTTCCAAAGGCATGTTTAGGAAGTGGATGCTACTCCTGCTCAGAGACGAGACGAGAAGAAAATATTAGAATTCTTTGGGATGACATAAAAAGGAACAATATACATATGATTGAAATTCCAGAACATGAGAGGGACAGGGAAGTCACTGAGAAAATTGTGGAAGGGGTGCTAGAAGAAAATGTCCCAAGTATTATGAAGAACAGAGAAATACACATCTAAGAAGCTCAGCGAATATCAAATAGACTAGATACAAAAGAAAAATATTAAGACATAGTCAATTTCGTCAAATTAAAAGATAAGGATAGAATGCTAAAAGCTGTGAGAGAAAAGCAAAAAGTTACCTACAAAGGGGAAATAAATAGATTATGTTCTGATTTTTCAGTAGAAACCATGTGGGTTAGAAGACAATAGGACAGCATGTACAGAAATTTGAAAGAAAACAATTGCCAGCCAAGGATCCTGTACCCAGCAAAGCTGTCCGTAAAACATGTAAGAGAAGTCAGGTCATTTGCAGAAAAGAGGGAACTTAAGGAATCTGTGAAAACAAGAACAAAAGTAGAAGAAATGTTAAGAGTTCACACAGAGACACAAAAGAAAGTCAATGAACCACAGTAACCAGAAACAACAGAAAAAAAAAATTGGCAATGATAAAACCTAGTCTGACAACAATCACACTTCCTGTGAACGGACTAAATGCACCAATTAAGAGGAAAAGAATAGAAGAATGGATAAAAAAACAAAGCGCATCAATATGTTTCCTATAAGAGACACATCTAAGAAATTAAGAGAAAGAACGACTCAAAATCAAAGGCTGGAAAAAAATATACCACACAAATGGCATCCCAAAAAAATCAGGAGTGGCAATACTAATCTGATAAAATAGATTTCAGGATGAAAACCACCATAAAAGAGAAGGACATTACATAATGATGATAGGCACAATGGATCAAGAAGATATAACATTGGTCAATATTTATGCACCAAATGATAGACCTGAAAAATACAAAAAACAGCAGCTAACAGTATTGAAGAAAGAAATAGAAAGCACCACAATAGTAGTTATTATTGTTGTTAGGTGCTGTCAAGTATGACTCATAGCGACCCTATGAACAAAAGATCTGAACCCTGTTCTATCCTGAGCCATCCTCACACTTCCTGACATACAAGAGACCACTGCAGCAATTACTGTCTCAATCCATCTCGTTGAGGGTCTTCCTTTCCTTCTCCGACCCTCCATCGTTCCAGCATCATGACCTTCTCCAAGGAATAGTCCTCTCCTAGCAACATGCCCAAATTATTAGAGGTGGAAGCCTCATCATTCATGCCTCCAAAGAGCACTCTGGATGCACCCTCTCCAAGACATATCTGTTTGTTCTCTTGGCCGTCCATGGGATGTTCAGTGCTGTTCTCCAGTATCACAGCTCAGAGGCATCAACTTTTTTCCCTGTCATCCTTATTCATTGTCCAGCTCTCAGATGCATAGCAAGTAATCAGAAAGACTATGGCCTGAATGAGACACACTTTGGTCCTCAAACTGATATTATTACTCCTCAAGAATTTGGAGAGGTCCCTTACTGCAGATTACCACAGTGCAATGTGTCTCCCAACTGCTGGAACCAAGGGTGCTAATTGTGGGTCCAAGCAAGATGAAGCTGTTGACAGTTTCAGTCTCCTCTCCATCCATCATGATGCTGCCTATTGCTCCAATGGTAAGAATCTTTGTCTTCTTGACAGTGGGATGCAATCCATACTGAAGGCTGTATTCCTTGATCATATGCAACAAGTGCTTCAAGTCCTCCTCACTTTCAGCAGGCAGGTTTGTGTCATCTACATAAAGCAAGTTATTCATGAATCTCTCTGATGCTGATGCCACACTCTTCACAGAGTCCAGTTTCTCGGATAATTTGCTTGGCATACAGACTGAATAGGTATGGAGAGGGAATACGACCTTGATACACTCCCTTCTCAATTTTAAATCATGCAGTGTTTTGCTCCTGTGTTCACACAATGGTCTCCTGGTCCAGGTATATGTTCCACATGAGCACAATTAAGTGCCCTGAGACTTTAATACACCATTCTTACCAAAGGGTAGGTCAACACAAAAGAAACTTTAGTGCAGAAGACCTAAAGTATACATTCAGCCAACTTGACCTTGTGGATGTACTCAGGTTACTGCACCCAACCAAAACTCAATTTACTTTCTTCTCAAGTGCACACAGTGCATTCTTCAGAACTGATCATATTTTAGTACACAAAGCAAACCTCAAAACATTAAAAACATTGAAATCATACAAGTTATCTTTTCAGACCACAATGTCATAAAACCAGAAATTAACCACATGAGGGTAAAGCTTATAAAACCACCCATGTGGAAGCTAAATAACACCCTGCTAGAAGATGACTGGGTTATAGAAGAAATAAAGAATGAAATTTAAAAGTTCTTTGAAACAAATGAAAATGAAAATACAACATATCAAAATCTCTGGAATTCAGCTAAGGCAGTTCTCAGGGGGTATTTTATAGCAACAGGAACACACATAAAAAAGGAAGAAAGAAACAAAATTAATGATCTAACTCAATACCTCCATCAAATAGAAAAAGAACAAAAAATTTAATCCCACAGCCACTAGAAGAAAGGAAGTTATAGGGACAGAGCTGAAATCAATGAGATAAAAAACAACTGAAACCATCAGTAAGACCAGGAGTTGGTTTTTGAAACATTCAATACAACAGACAAACTATTGGCAAACTTAACAAAAGGAAAAAAAGAAACAGATAAGTCAATTAGGAAATTATACAGGTGACATCACAACAGAACCAGATGAAATTAAATTGATAATATCATAATACTATGAAAAGATATACTCTGATAAATTAAAAAACCTAGAGAAAATGGACAAAGTCTTTGAAACTCATGCCCTACCCAGACTGACAAGGACAGATGTAGAACACTTGAACAGACCCATCACAAAAGAAGAAATTGAATAGGTCATAAAAAGACTTCCCCATAAGAAAAGTCTGGATGAATTGTTCACAGATGAATTCTACCAAACATTCAGAGAAGATCTATCACCAATTCTACTTAGAGTATTTTAAAAAATAGAAAAAAAAGAATATACACAGAGTCATTCCATGAAGTTGGCATAACCTTAATACTAAAACCAGACATAAAATATTACCATAAAAGAAAATGACAGACCAATATCTCTCATGAATATAG
>NW_006399876.1:562614-569407 GCF_000299155.1 Elephantulus edwardii | reverse complement strand
AATTTCCTTAACATAGTGGAAAGTATATACCCAAATCCAAGAACCAATATCATTTTCAATGGAGAAAGACTAAAAACATACTCCTTGTGAAAAGTGACCAGACAAGGATGTCCACTGTCACCACTCCTATTCAATATTGTATTGGAAGTGCTTGCTAGGGTAGTACAAGAAGAAAAGGAAATAAAAGTCATCCAGATCAGCAAAGAGATAGAGAAACTGTCACTATATGCAGATAACATGATAGTATACCCAGAAAACCCCAAGGACTCAGCAAAAAAAACCCTATTAGAGCTAGTAGACCAATATAACAGAGTGGCAGGAGGATACAAGATCAATATAAACATAGAGACCAAAGTTTACTATACTGGCTATGAACTGTGAGAGCTGGGGAGAGGGAGAGCAAAGGAGGATGGAAAATTTGCCACTGAATACAGGTGATGACTGCACAAAGTGACTGATGTAATCAATGTGATTAAATCATACATGTAATGAATGTTGAAATTGCAAATGTATCATATATACTTTTATCACATTACCATATTTTTAAATAAAATTTTTATTAAAAAACCCAACAATATAAACAAGTCTGTGGGATTCCTCAGTAGCAAAGAAAAGACAGATAAGGAAACTTAAGAAAGCAATACTATTTACAATAGCCAACCACAAATTGAGATACTGAGTAATAAATCTAACTAGAGACACAAAAGACTTTTACAAATAATTCTACAAAATACTTCTGCAAGAAACAATAAAAGATCTAAATAAATGGAAAAATGGACACTTGGCCAAGGTGGCCCACATCAGGTCCTCGTGGCAGACAGGACTGACAGGCCCCAGCTCTCAGCTGGAAACAAAGGAGGACGCTTCAACGAGATTTAGATCCTCCCAGAAGAGCCGTGGATGAGCATTAATGTTACTGGTAAGTATATTCATTTTCTCCTGGACACAGAGCCTACTAATTGGTCCTAAAAGCCTTCTGAGGTCACAACTCTTCTCACTATCTCTTAGTTGTTGGAATGGACAGAAAACCTCATAAGCAGTTTCTTACTTCACCTCTACCTTGCATGTGAACTTCCAAGTTGTAAAACAGCCCAGTGGTAAATGGAATTTTCTTCAGGACTTAAGAACCATAAATCACATAGCTGAACCTCTACATCTTGTGGTTCCTAACTTGTACACTATAATAGACAAAGTGCTAGTCTATAGGACTTTTATTGTAAGAACCACCTTCCCTCTGTAACTTGATTTATGCCACTACTAGAACCTCTACTCGGAATATTATTGCTTGTTAATTTTTGACTCATGTACTTTTAACTTGTTAGTTAAATTTGTGTCTTCTAGGTTGCAACACCTCCATGATACATCTTCAAGGATATGAACATGTATGGCTAAGCACAACTGATAACAGTGCATCTAAATTCCAAAATCAATTTCCATAATAGTCTATGTGTTTCATACTGCCAAAGGGGCCCTTTAGAGTAGTGAGAAAAGATCTTCACCCTGAAACCCACAGAGTCCCTTTTCAGCAGGAAGTAGCTAAGAGACTACGCCATCCCCTTTTCCTTATGAATCAGGGTGAAGTCTCTCTAAGGGAGGAGTGATAGGGAATGGCAAAGGACACACTGACAAAGGAGATTAATCAGAACTGGCTTTGACAAGCACTGTGGCAATTGGACAATTAAAACAGACATTCGGGGGGGGGGGAAGAAGAATGAACTGGGGAGGAGGGTAGAGAAAACAGTGCAACAATGAATGAATGAGAACCCAAAATCTCTGTAAATGTTCATTAAAACTAATAAAATTTAATAATAATTTAAAAAAAGAAATATATCAAATAAAAATAAATAAATGGAAAAATGGATAGGAAGACACAATATAGTGAAAATGACAATCCTACCAAAAGCAATTTACATGTTTAGTACAATCCCATTTAGATACCAAACTCATTTTTTTAAAGAGCTAGAAAAGGCAATTGTCAAGTTTATTTGGAGAGAAAAGAGGCCTCAAATAAGCAAAGAGCTTCTGAAAAAATAAGAATGAAGCGGGAAGCATAGCACTCCCTGATCTCAAAACCTGCTACATAGCTGCAACAACTAAAACAGCATAGTACTGGTACAATGACAGGCACATAGAACAATAGAACAGAATTGAGAAATGAGAAATGAATCAAGTGGTCAACTTCTAGGACAATCTGCACAGCATACAGATTGAATAGGTGTGAAGGGAGAACACAACCCTGGCACCTCCCTTCCCAATTCCAATCCATAGAGTGCTCCCTTGCTCCATTTGCACGGCAGCCTCCTCGTCCAGGTATAGTTTTCTGCATGAGCACAGTCAAGTTCTCTGGGATTCCCACTCTTCTCAATGTCAGTCACAGCATGTGATAATCCACAGAGTCAAAAGTCTTTGCTTGGTCAATAAAGCACAAATGGACATTCTTCTGGTATTCCATCCAACATCAGCAACGATATCCCTGGTGCAATGGCCTCTTCCAAATTCTCCTTGAACTTCTGGCAGATCCCTATATATGTACTGTTCCAGTCATTTTTGAATGATCTTTAGCCGTATTTTGTTTTCATGTGATATCAATGATACTGTTCAATAGTTTCCACATTTAGTTGGATCACCTTTCTTGGGAACAGGAACAAATATGGACCTCTTCCAGTCCTTTCAATTCCAGACAGCTGTCCTCCAAATTTCCTGGCATAGACTGTTGAATGCATCCAAGGCTGCCTCTGTTAACTGAAACAAGTCAATTGGTATCCCATTGATTCCTGGGGCCTCATTTTTTTCCCAATTCCTTCAATGCAGCTTCTACTTCCTCCTTCATTACCATTGATTCCTGTTCATATGGTTACTTCCTGAAGTTTTTCCATTTCAGTCAGTTCTGATTCAGTGATTCTGTGTATTCCTCCATCTTGTTTTGATGCTTTCTCAATTTCAGGAAAACAAAGATTCTTACCACTGGATCAATAGGCAGTGACATGATGGATGGAGAGAAGATTGAAACTGTCAACAGCTTCGTCTTGTTTGGGTCCACAGTTAACACCCTTGATTCCAGTAGTCAGGAAATAAGGAGACACACTTCACTGGGAAAATCTGCAGTTAGGGATCTCTCATTCTGCAAATTCTTGAGGAGTAATGATATCAGTTTGAGGACTAAGGTGTGTCTCATTCGGGCCATAGTCTTTCTGATCACTTGCTATGCAGCTGAGAGCTGGACAGTGAATAAGGGTGACAGGATAAGAATTGATACCTCTGAGCTGTTATATTGGAGAATACTGAACATCCATGTACGACCAAGAGAATGAACCGATATGTCATGGAGAGGGTGCAGCTGGAATCAAGAATAATGAGGCTTTGCCTCACATACTTTGGGTATGTTGCTAGGAGGGGCTATTACTTGGAGAAGGTTATGATGCTGGGAAGAGTGGAGGGTTGGCAAAGAGGAAGATTCTCAACCAGGTGAATTGATATGATGACTGTTGCAATGGACTTCTGTATGTCAGGAAGTGTGAGGATGGCACGGGATAGAACAGGGTTCAGATCTCTTATTCATAGAATCTCTATGAGTCATACTTGTTTTATTGGAACAATCTGTGGTCAACTGCTATTGAACAAGGAAACAAAACCTATCACATGCAGAAATGACAACCTCTTCAACAAATGGTGCTGGCAAAAACAGGACCACTACCTGCAGAAAGCTGAAGCAGGATGCACACCTCTCACCATACACAAAGATCAACTCAAGGTGGATTAGAGACCTAGGGGTAAAGCCCCAAACCTAAAGATCATAACAGACAAAGGTGGACCAACCTTAGAAGGCCTAGCTCATGGTATAAAAAAGGCTGACAAATATAAATAATACAATAAATACAAACCAGGAGAGGATAAAATTGATGAATGGGACCCTCTAAAGATTAAATCACTGTAAGCATAAAAAATATTTTCCAACAGGGTGAAAAGAAAACCTACTGACTGGGAAAAAACATTTGGCAATACCATCTCAGACAAGGGTCTCATAACAAAAATTTACAGAATCCTACAGGGCCTTCACAAGAAAAACTGACAATGCAATTACAAAATGAGCAAAAGCTATGGAAAGGCTTTTCACAGAGGAAGCTATTCGGATGACCAACAGACACATGAAGAAATGCTCAAAATCACTGGCAATAAGAGAGATGCAAATCAAAACCACAATGAGATACCATCTCACTCTAGTAGCAGTGGCAAAGTTTAACAGGACAGAAAGAAATAAATGTTGAAGAGGATGTAAAGAGATAGGAACTCGCATACATTGTTGGTAGGGTTGTAAAATGGTATAACAACTCTGGAAGGCAGTTTGGCATTTCTGGAGAAAAGGTGAACCAAAATTCCATATGATCCAGATATTTCACTGCTTGGGATAATTTTAACTGAGATGCAATTGAAGATTTGTACACTAATGTTCATAGTGACATTATTAAACATCGCAAGAACATGGAAACAGCCAAAATGTCCAACCACAATGGAACGGATTGAGAAATTGTGGTACATTCACACAATGGAATATTATACAGGACACAGGAGCAATGGTTTTTTTAAAAAAAAAACCAAAACAACAAAACTACATAACTTGGGAGGGACTGGAGGGCATTATGCTGAGTGACCTAACTCAGTCTCAAAAGGATAAATGCTGTATAAGACCATTATTTTATAAACAGAAAGAAAACTAGTAAAACGTGTATAAGGATCAAATGGGGGAAGGATAGGAGCTGAGGGGTGATGATGGGGAGGGGGAAAATCACAGGGTCCTACAATTTGTTGGGTAGAGGGTTGTTGTTGATGGCCGTCGAGTCAAGCATGACTCATAGCGACAAAAGGCCTGAAGCCTTTCTATAACTATCATCATTTATCAAAGTTCATAGAGTTTCCAGAGACATGTCGTTTAGGAAGTGGATGCCACTCCTGCTTCCAAAGGGGTGGATAAAATAGGAAAGATCCAGTGGGAACCTGGAAAGACAGGGCAATGGTGGGCATAGTTCAATGCTGATTAATTTTTAAAAAATATAATGAATGGGAATTATTGTATGAAAAACCATGTGAATGAAAGATAGTGTGAAAAACAATGTATATGAACTTTGTAAGCAAATCAATATAAATTTTTAATTAGAAAAAACAAAACAAACAAAGAAAACCCAACAGAGGCTTAGCTGAGTCAGCTCCAACTTAATGGCACATCACAGCAGCACCTGGTGAAGGGAGCTCTGCTAGCCCAGGGGATAGGGAGCTGCACTGCCAACTCCAGTGGTGGTGGTGTTGTCATGTGCCCTCGAGTCGCTTGCGACTGATAGCGACCCTATGTACAACAGCCCTAAAAACTCTGCTCTGTCCTGTGCTAATCGCCCTGTTTCTGATACACCCATCCCGATTACCCCAGTCACTGAATCAATCCACCTCATAGAGGGCCTTCATGAGCCGCTGTGCGGGAGAAAGCACAAATCTCTTCCTCTGCCATGTAATAGCCTCTGAAAACAACTGGAGGGTCAGCTATGAGTTGGTTCCAAATTGAAGATGAGGAGTTTGAACTTTCTGAGTGGCTGGTGATCTTGAGAATTTCTTCATGTCTTTGTTGGCCATCTGAATTTCTTCTTTAGTGAAGTATTTATTCGTGTCCTCTGCCCGTTTTGTGATACTGACCCTTGACCTTTGACCTCTGGGAGACTGCATGGACACTGTGCTCCTCTGCCCCATCCCAACCACATGTGACCACACCCTATAACATGGAGTTTGTCTCCACGGTGGCTCCCTGGAGGAGGCATCACACTGCCTGGGAAAACGGAATTAAAATACTTGTCCAGTGCTAAGAAGGTCTGGACAGTTGAGCTGGGTTTGTCCTAAGGGTAGTCTGCAGCCCAGAGATATATGGGATTGTGAACAGGCAGGGAATTATAGACCCATTGTGTGGGTACTCTGAAGTAGGTGCAGTCCGGTGGAAGGGGACGCTCCTGCTGACCCTCTGAGGAATGTGCAAGGATTTGCGCGGCCTCTGTCTTGGGAACAGGAACCTTCCTACCCAGCATCCCTCATGCCTTGCCTTGGAAGAGAAGTTCCCAGCTCCTCTCCCCACTAAGAACCTGAGGCTTGGACCTCCCGAACCCGAACCCATACCTGCTGTTTACACCAACTTCATAGTGACCCCACAGGACAGTGCAGAATGGCCCGAGTGTCCCCAAGAGTGTGAAGCCTCATCTTTCTCCGCAGTGGCTGGTGAATCCATACCATTCACCTTTCAGTTCTGGCTCAGTGCCTCTGCATCACCAGGGCTCCTTTCGGACTGCCTGGGTTCAGATAACCCGCATCAGAAGCTGGTCCTGCCCTTATAAAGGTGGACTAGCCTTGATTGCCTAGATCTGGAGCTATGTCCCAGCCTGCACAGGACCCGGCAGGCCGTGAACCGCCCGTCGCTGCAAGGGAGGCGCGCATGGGACCCATGCCGGACGCACCAGGATCCAGAA
This sequence comes from Elephantulus edwardii, assembly GCF_000299155.1. Classification (NCBI taxonomy): domain Eukaryota; kingdom Metazoa; phylum Chordata; class Mammalia; order Macroscelidea; family Macroscelididae; genus Elephantulus; species Elephantulus edwardii. The sequence continues at coordinate 562,910 of NW_006399876.1, read as the reverse complement.
ACCCTCCCTGAGGCTGTCTCACCTCTCCCGGTTACACGTCTAACCAGACGGCCCTGGGACCCCGGGTCAGCCAAGGCGCATAGGCCCTACGTGTGTCCCTAGGGCGCCGTGTCCGGCGCGTCCAAGCCCCTGCCGGGTCAGGCCGCTGCTACGTGCGCCCGGAGGCGTCAGGAAGGGGCGGTCAGCGCGTAGGGCTGGAGGTAGCACGGGTCATGTCAGGGCGCCCCGGAACGACCTGTCTGGGTGCAGGATCCCCCCCCCACCCCACGGCTCGCAGGCGCGGCGGGAGGCCCCGG
>NW_006399876.1:550635-562252 GCF_000299155.1 Elephantulus edwardii | reverse complement strand
TTTGAATATAGGGCGGGACGCGGGGCGCGGGGCGCGGTCTCAAGGCCGGGACGGGGGTGGCGGGGCCGCAGGAGGCGGAGGGAGGCCGCGTCCGCCGCAGAAGTTGGACTGAGAGCCGCTGGCGACGGCCTCGCGCAGTGGTTGCAGGTGACGCGCGGGGCCCCAGGCTGGCGGGCGAGGGCTCACCCCCGAGGTCACCCTTCTCAAGGGGCTGCGGTGGTCGACGGGGCAGGGGTGGTGTGGTCTGTTTCAAGTTGGGAATCAGGGAGGATGAGGGGGCCACTCCACCGTCGGGCCATCCAGCTGGCCCTCCAGGTGCAGGACAGCCCCTGCCCACCGCACACTGCGCTGCTCCAGACCCACTGTGCGTGTGACAGCGGCTGATCTGTCCCTGGGCTGAACGACCGCCCTGGCCCCTCCGTGACCCGGGAGTGCGGGCGGGAGTGCGGGCCGGCGGCTGCACAGGGGCAGAGGGCGTGAACGGAGGCCAGAGGAGGTGAGAGTGGACAGATCCACCTGTCCCTTCTTCAGAACAGAGTGTGGTGGAGGACACAGTGGGCAAAGGGGGCATCTGGGGTCACCACTGTCCCCTGTGGAGCCTGGTTGGGCCAGATGCCCCCTTGGGAACTTTCTCTTCTTTGTGTTTCTCTGGGGTCTGAGCAGAGATTCTCCATGGCTTCAGTGTCCCCACACTGCTGAGAAAAGGCGTGCGGTGCAGTCAAGACCTCCAGAGTATGACACCTCCAGAGGCCAGGGGCCACTCAGCAGGGCTTTCTACAGGAAAAGTTTGGATTTGAGTGTGCCTCTTCCACACATCTGAACCGCTCCACTCAGGCCACTAAGCAGTCTTGTAGGAGCCAGAAGTCAGGACCTCTCCGAACCCTAGTGACCTGTCCCCAACCCTGCCTTTTCCACTGAGGATTTTCCATTTTCTCCAACAAAATCTGCCTGATGCCAGGAGGTGCCCACCAAAGGCCAGAAGCAAGATCTGACCCTTTGTGGGTCAGTGGATGTGGACTGAGGACACCCAGGTGTTGATGGGGAGACTGGAGTTTGAAGGATCTACCCTGATGGGAGGCTGTGTCACCTTGGGGGTGTCACAGGAACCAGGGTCTGTGGAGGCAGCAGCCGTGGGCAGTGTTGATAGAGAACTTGGGTTACTTGCTGGGAAGTGGCTTATCTAGGTCACCCCTCTTGCAAATTTGGTGCTTTCAACTAGTGTTTTCAATCCCCTATGTGCTGGGTGAACCAGAGCAACCCTGGCCCTGACCCTCCAGGACCTTCCAGGCTGGAGCAAAAGGGACAATCTCTGCATGCCCTGTATGGTCTCGGGCATTTCCTCCTCACTTCCAACTCAGTCTGGGAAGAGGGTCTGGTCCTGCTCCCCTGTGCACTGCACTTTAGGGTGCCCAGCCCTGCCCCTTAGCATAACTCATACCACTGTCTGCAAAGTGCAGTCTAAAACTCCAAAGTAAACTTTCCTGCAACTCAAAAACATTGCTTAGTGACCTGAAGGCCTCTTGATGTTGCAAGGCAGCTTCAACTTCCTGGAGAAACCTGAGATGGAAGGTCCTGCGTCTGGAGTCCAGCAGTGGCCTAGGACTCCCTGTGCAGTAGAGGGGGAAGCTCTGAACAGAAGCAGTTAGGGTGGAGGGTCCCAAAGCAGGTCCAGCAAAAGGAACAGGTCTTTCTCCTCACTTCAAGTAGAAGCCTGCTGGCCCCAGCTGGGCTCCCTGTGGACAGGATCCCAGGAAAGGGCGTGGGCTAGTCCTTCCCCATTCCTGGGGGGTGGGGCACAGACAGGGTCCCTGGGGAGCACTTTGCCTAGATGAACCCGTGCTGTACTTGGCAACAAAGCCTAAAGGCGCATACCCTCCTGACTTCAGGTGAGAGCCGGCTCCTTGGACAACTCGAGGATCCAGAGACTCCTGCCTACTGCCCTCCAGGGCCCAGCCCAGTCAGGACTCAAGACTCCAAGCCTGTAACCCATGCTTTGTCTTTTCTGGTGCCACATGCTAGTCAGGCCAGGCCCCTGCCCTCAGGGACCCCAGGGCAGGTTGCTAGGCCTGAGCAGCCAGTAGATGCCCATGGGCTGGCCAAGGAAAGCTGTGGCCTCCTGAGAAAGCCCTACTTCTGCCTGCTGACCCATCATCACCCTTCTTCCATGGACTGGCTTGTCTGCCCATGCTCCCATGTACCCCCATGTGCACTTTGGCAGCACATGCCCAGCCACACTGAGGACTTCCCCCACCTTGGCCTTGCCCCAGATGCCCCCTCTCTCCTCAGGGCTGCCAGGCTCCTGACCTCCCTGCCCCCAATGATGGGATGGTACACATTTTCCCCAAGGACAGGAGGGGCCAGGCCCAGCACCCCCCAAGAGGCAGCAGCTGTGCTCACCACTCATCTCCTCAATCCCACACAAAGGCCTGTGACACCGAGGCCGCAGCCAGGAGCCATCAAAGCCCCCAGGTCTATAAGCAGTTCTTTTCCAGACACAGCCTTTGCACATGGGAGGATCCAGCATTCCCCAGGGATGAGACACTGAGCTGGAGGGTCAGGCATGACTGGGATGTGGACACTGTCCTGGGCCCCACCGGCTCTGCCCCAATTTCCACACCCACCACAGGAACAGCTCAGGGTGGTGGGGGTGGCAGGGCCATACTTGTGCACCTTAGACCCTGCAGCCACACCCACCAGAGCCTGCAAAGGTCAGCTGGGCCTGGCAGGCAGGCATGGGGACCCGCCTCCCCAGGCTAGCCCGGAGACTCAATAAACCTGATAGGCAGGTCTGACAGCAGTGTCCTCACTCCAGGAGCCACCCTAGAGTGGCTCTCAGATGCTAGTGGTGGGGTGAAGGCCAGAGTTGGAGAGCCAGGTGGCAGAGGGCTCTAGCAGGACCCTGGAGCAAGTCCCAGGCCTGGGACATCCAACAGCAGGCTCTGGATGGGAGGCCCCAGTATAGGAGGAGAGCCCCAGGGTGGGTGGGACAGAGCTGCCTAAATGCAGGGGCCCAAGAGCCTCAGACTGGGAACCCTGGAGGATTGGCTATGGCCAGGTGCCAAGCAGTTTGGGTACTCTTCAGTGACGCTGGTGTGGAGGCTCAAGTTTCAGACCCCACATCCTTGCCCAGCATAGCTCAGGACACATTGAGGCCACTCAGGGCAATTTATTGAGGTCTCAGTGTCAGAGGACAGGAGGTGGCACTCACACGTATGCACACGTACTCAGCAGCGATGCCTCACACACGACGCCCCATGAGCCACACTGTCCAAGAGTTCCCTTTCGCTAATGATGAGTGCTGCCGTGGGGGTCTGCAGTCCTGAGCTGGTCACGCCCACCCTCTCTAGGACTCTTGGCTGACCTAGTGAGGGCTGTGGCACTTCCTGTCTCAGGCACAGGACAGGCGTCTCCCTGCTGAGGAAGAAGGGCTCCTGCTGTCACTGCCAGTCCCCTCTGTCACGGGTCCCCTCTCACAGGCTGTTGCTTGCTGGCCCCAGGGCCACGGGCCAGGCAGATTGGCAGGAGACACTGCTGGGCAGGAGCTGCTACCTCCAGGAGTTCTGTCTCATAGGGGCCACTGCAGGGAGGACACAGCTGAGCGGGCTAGACCACACAAGGACCCTGTCCCTCCCAGATGGAGCAGAGCATGCAGACATACCCTCAGGGCTCAGGCTGGTCACTAGGACGGGACTCCGGGGGGCTCCCAGAAGGTCCTACAGGGAGAGCAGGTCAGCTCAGAGCTAGTCAGCCTGACACTGTGCCCAGCCCCCTCCGAGCGGCCCTGACCTGTGTGCCTGGGGGTGTCCTTTCAGGCCGAGGGCCAGGTGGCGGTGCAGCCCCTGCTTGTTGGATGAACTGCTGCAGATTACACTGGCGAAGTTCTCGGTTCAGCTCCTCCAGCTCCTGGGCCTGGGCCTGGGGCACAGGACACCTCAGGCTTTAGCCTTGACCCGAGACCACCTGTACCCGTGTCCTGGGATGGGCACTGTAGGACAAATCCCGTGGGCTCACCTGCAGGGTGTGCTCTGCAGCCTCCAGTGCACGGCTCACCAGGGCCAGGCTGCTCTGCACCTCCAGGCTCTGCCGCTCCTGGGCGGCCAGGTCCTGGCGCAGCTGCCCGGCTGCAGACACTGTGGGTGAGGGGGCCCCAGGGGCCTCTCCTGCCAGTCGCAGCTCAGCCTCCAGGGCACGGGCCTGGGCGTCCAGGGCCTGCAGCTGGGCGATGTGCTCTGAGGTGGCTGCGCTCAGTGCCTGCAGCTGGGCTTGCCCCTCCCGCTCCCGGGCCTGCTCCCTCCGCAGCTCCTGCTCCCAGAAGGCCTCCTGCACCAGCTCGGCCGCATTCCTCTGCACCCTCCACTCTAGGCCCTGCAAGTCCGAGGAGCAGCCCAGCACAGGTTCGATGGTGGCTGTAGGATCAGGGGGTATGGGACGTGGGGCCAGCTCAGGGTGCCCCAAGCCAAAAGCTGGTGCTTTGCAGGATTCCTGGCCCAGCACTGGCCGTGGCTTCACTGGGAGACTGGCACGAACTGGACAACGCTCAGGAGGTGGGCAGTTGTCTGAGGAGGGCCGTCCAGCCAGGCTGGGCCCTGTCCGCCTCAGAACAAACTGGACGTCACTGGAAAACTGGCCACAGGTGGCCTGGGCACCTACTGGACACTCCTGGGGCAGCATCTGCCGCTCCTTCTCCCTCAGACGCTGCACAAGCACAAAGCGGCCAGTTTGGCCTGGAGGAGGGGAGAGGTCAGTCTATGTATTCCACTGTCTGTCCTGCTGATGGCTGGAGAGAAAGGAGGGGCAGCCAGCCATCCCCACTCACCAGCCACCTAGCTTAAGGAGGTGGGGAAGAGCAATCGCAGTGATTAGCCCGCCCTCTATGAGAACACTAGAAAAAAACCCAGGGCCCTTCCTCAGCTCTTTCCTCCATGGACTCACCTATGGCTTGGGCCAGTGCGATGACCACTTCCTGGCAGGTGGTCTGCTCCGAGACCCCACAGACCACACGCTGGATGCCATCCACCCATACCTTCAGTTCCATGACGGCCAAGCGCATCCCAGGATTGCTGGAGGGTGCAGGATGCTTGGGTCACCTGGCTCAAAGACAACTCAAGTTGACCCCACCCTCTAGGTCCTTCACTTGGGCTCCCGCCTTTCTATGAGGAGCCCCACCCACAGGCTACACATTCCTGGGGCGAGATCAGTCAAGACCAGCCCCTCAAAAGGGTTCTAGAATGTCCCTCTCAGACAAGCACGTAGTAGTGTCCCCATTCTCCAGCCTCCGCCCCGCCTCCACACCAGGAACAAGCAAATCATTAACCAGATGCAAGGTTTCCTGCTCCCACCCCCACCCCACCTGGCTGCGAGGCACTGCCTTCCCCGCGGGCCCGCACCAACCGTGGCCTCCCTGGCATCAAGGGCACCGCAGGGAAAACCATTCCCTCTGTTGCCCTGGGAACGTCCCCCCTCCGGGAAGAGATCTGTCTCCAGCCCTTGGGACACTTCAGAGTCTCGACCCAGACCTGGACTCTCCAGGGTCAACCTGCGCTCCGGAGGGTCGTCCAGCCAGCGGGCGAGCGCTCTGGGTAGCCCCCGCACGCCCTCCCGCTCCCGAGGGCCCAGGCCCCGCGGCCCCGCTGCGGGCTCCCAGTCGCGCGCCGTACCCCCTGCCCCGCCCGCAGGGTGCGGCCACCCCGGCGCTGCCCTCCCCTCCCCCCGCCCCAGGGCCTGCGGGAAACTTTCTTCCGTCCCAAGGCCCCGCTCCAGGGGCCCCGGGACCGCACGCCACACGCATGCGGCTCAGGGGCCCGCACGGCTCACCTGGGCGCTCGCGAGCCCCTGAGATTCGGACATACACCCAGTCGTTCCCCGGCACCCAGGCGCCGCCGCAACCTGCCGCCTCCGGCACGGCGGGCGCGCCTGGCCGGGCCCCATTGGCCCGCAGCCCTCAGCGACTCCATTCGCTCCCCTGCACCTGCGGCCCGCCCCAAGCCCCACTCCATTGGCTGTCGCTCCCTCGCCCCGCCCATTGAACGGCCACCTGCCCCGCCCCCCGAGGAGCCAGGTGTGGGCGGGGCCGCGGCTTGGGGCGGGGCGGGGCCGCGGCTTGTGGGCGGGGCGGGGCCGCGGCTTGTGGGCGGGGCAGGGCCAGCCGGGGGTCCACACAAGCCGAAGGCCCACGGAGACGTCTGGCAGGTGCTTGGATACAGAGGTGTCGGAGGTGTCTGCATGGGACTTTCCGGCCTGCAGGAGAGGTTCGCCGGGGCTGGTGAGAGAAGGCCGCTTCCAGGGACCTCGGATACAGCCCTTCCGACCCACGCCCTCGGTCCTGCCTGATCCTGTGGTCTCTGCCGTGTGGCTTGTAGATGATGCACAGTGAGACGGTGAGACGGGGTTTGAAATCAATTCCCTCTGCTACCCTCTCCTCTCCTGCTGTCCCAGCTAGAACTCAAGGCAGCTGGCCCAGCAGACCCCGAGGGGTGATATTCAGAATCTGGGAAGCGGAGAGCTGGGGGCGCCCTGCCGAACAGTCAAAGGTCCTAACAAATAAACTAAAGTACAGGTGGGGCTAGGAAAAAGGTTGGAGAGTCCAACTGGTCAGTTAGGTCTGGGTCCTTCTCCTGGGCACTTGAAGAAGGATGGCATGGTTACAGAAACACCTCCAGGGCTCTGGGAGGTGGAACATGCAACAGGAGTGTGTGGAATTGGGGGGGCACCTGTCACTGAGGCAAAGCTCATGGAAGGGCACCTTTTCTGGCTCCCTTTCAGTCCTTTCCCAGCTCCCCTCCAAACACTGGCACTCATGCTGGGCACACACAGGCCAGCAATGTCTCAATGTCCATAGTCCATATCAGGCTGGGGAGGGCTTCAGGAGCCAGGTTAGGGGTGTAGAGATCGTGGCAGCCCATGCTGGTCCCTCCAGTTCCCTCGGTCTGCTCAGATTAGCCAGGCAGTGTTGCACAGCACACCTTGAGCAAGCAAGCCCAGAACTCATTCAGTGCCCTGGGTTGGGGTCTTCCTGGAAGCTTTTGGTAACAAACAGCCCCTCCCTCATGTGTCTGTATCCATGACAACAGAGCCCCTCCTCCCTAGCCTTGCAAGGAGCTCAGGCCTCAGGTGAGTGAGTGGTTGCTGAGGGGACAAATGAGTCACAGACATCATGAGTCCCAGAGGGTGAGGGGGGCAGGAAGGAGACAGCAAGGAGTATGGAATATCCTAGTAATATGTGGAGAATGGCCAGAAACACAGCTACAGACATTCACAAGGTGTCCCATTAGGTAGACACATCGGGAGTGTCTGAGAGTAACAGCCTGGAGACACTAAGGTCCCCACCACCTTACTAGCTCCTCAGAAGATCTGGAATGGCACCCAAGTCCTGCCAAGCCACTGAGGAGGGGCATCCAGCCAGAGCACCCCAGGACTCCAGAGCTCCTGAAGGCCAAGAGCCAAGACCCAGTTCCCTGGGGGTTTTCCCATCGACATACAGTAAGGGCATGGAGTGGAAAGAAGCAATCAATCTTAGGTGAGACCAGCCAGAGAGCAGGGCTTGTGAAGTCAAGGGTGCTGACTTGCAGGGTAGACCTGGAGAACTTGGACCTCTCTACCCTTCGGCTGCTATGGGGACACCGGCAGCTGGAGATCCAAGCCCTGCACTGGGTTGTCCAGAGTGGCCAAGACATTCACTACAACCACATCCTGCAGGAAGTGGCTGGGCTTCACCCTGAGAGGTCAGTGACAGCCCCCCAGCCCAGTCTGGCCCTCTGTCCCTGTCCTTGTCCTAGCCCAACCACTGAATCTCACCAGGCCTCTAGTTTGAGCTCCAGCCCTCACTATTACTCCCATACCTAGTCTTCACCTGACTTCCACCCTAATCTTAGACAAGTCAGTATACCAGGAACCTGACCCAGGTCCTAACTCTGGCAAGTCCGCGCGGGATGAACCTATCCAGTCGGGAGCTAACCCTGCCCCAGCCTGGATCTCACCCAGATTAGAGCTGGCCCAAGCTGGCCCCTGCCTTTCAGCTGAGAGGCCCCGCTGTACGTAGGTCCTATGGTCCAGTGGTGGAGAAGAGGCCTCCCGTGGCCCTTCCTGTCTGTGAGCAGCAGAGGGCTGCTGGGATCTAACCCTCCTCAAGACTAAAATGAACCCCACCACCATCGAGTCAGTGCTGAGCCGTGGAGGCTCATATGATAGAACTGGAATAGGGTTTTCAAGGCTGTGAATCTCTGTGGAAGCATCCTTCTCCTTCTGGTGAGTGGCTGGTGGATTTGAACTACCCACCTTTTGATTAGCAGCTGAATGCTTTAAATACCAAAACCCATCCAAATCCAGTGCTTTGAGTCGATTCAGCCTCCTAGCAGCCTTCCGTGGGCTTCTGAGGTGCCAGCCTCTACAGGGCCGCTGGTGGGTCTGAACTGCAGACCTTTGGGTTAGCAGTGTTCAGCCCTCTACACCACCAGAACTCCTTGCTTTAGGCTGCACAGCTTCCAAAATCAGAAGTTCCTGCAGCACCAAGTGCAGAACCTGACCCAGGAGCTTAAAGAACAGAAGAGCCAAGCATAGCTAGTGAGGAGTCTTGGGATTGTAGGCTGGTCAGGGTGGGCAGCAGGGGCTGGGGAGGGGCAGGGCAGGGGCTGGGCAGGGCTATGGAGCAGGGGCTGTGGGGGGCAAGGGTTGGGGTGGGGGCTGGACAGGGCAGGACAGGAGGTGGCGGAGAGGGCAGGCTGGGGCAAGGGCGCAGGGCTTTCAGGTCAGGGTGAAAGTATGCATAGAAACAGGTCGGAGGAATTAGAGGCCAGACAGGGTTGACTGACAAGGCCCAATCTGGAGAAGGGGGCGCCGGGCAGAGGCCCCCGCCCACCCCACCGGCCCCAACTCTTGCAGGAGCAGGAGCGACTGCAGCTGCGGCTGCAGGAGGCCATGCAATCGCAGGAACAGCTGGAGGAGAAGATGCAGACCTTTCAGAAGTCCTACTTTCTGAGGTTGGCCTGCTCCTCCTGGGTGAGACGTGTGCTTCGCTCTCAGACCCGGAGTGTGGAGGTGAGCCATGCCATGGGTCTCCCTCGCCCACCTTCGTGGACTTCTCTCGGGCAGCACAGCCCTCTGGCTGGGGCCTCCACAGAGGCGATCCACTTTGTGCACGCCGAGGTGTGTGCTGTGCTCAGGTGTGTGCACACACAGGGCAGTAGTGAAGTCCTGCCCTCCCACCTCTGCTGTCCTGTACGAGGCAACAGTGGAGAACCTGATAGAGCCAAGCGACTCATTCGAGCAAGAGCAGGCCTCCTCTGCTAGGGAGGTGAGTGAGGCTGTCCCCACCCCCCTGCTCCTCACAGGGCTGAGCCCCTGCAGACGCGATGGCCCCAGCCTGGTGCTGGTGACAGGGCTTCCACCTGAAGGATGTGGCCTGGAACAGCGTTGCCCAGCGGTACCCCAACCTGTTCACAAAAGAAGTCATCCTGGAGCACAAGTCACAGCAGAGCACAAACCCTGCCCCATGTGGGAAGCATGTCACTTAAATCTCCCAACTGCAGTTTTCTGATCTGCAAAGCAGGGCCGGGAGGGGGTCTGAACTGGCCAGGGAATTCTGTGCTCTTCATAGCCAGGTTCCCAATCACAAGCTGGAGGCAAGTGGGTCAGGGGTAGTGTCCACAGCTAACACTGGCACCTATGAGCAAAGCGTGTCTGGCAGGCAGGGCTCAGTGGGATCCAGGCTCCACCCAGAGCACACGGATATCCACAAGAGTATCAAGCGCAGCAGCCCCAGGCCTCAGATTATGACTCCACAGACTCCCTGCTGTCCGTGCCCTCTCCAGTGAAGGAGCTGACAGGACACCCACCCGGAAGGCCACCAGCTCCTCTTCCCAGCAGACCAAGGACTGGGAAACGACCATCAGTGTAGATGAGCCCAAAGGACTGGAAGGGGTGCTAGGCGGGTCTCCTAAGCTACCTTCATCCCCATTGACTCCACACAGGCCTGCCCAGAGGCTAACCTGGATGGACAACCCAGGGGGCAAGGCCCACCCACCTCCCAAGGCTTGGCTGGAGAGCTGGGCAGTCTGAGCAGTAGATGGTGGTCTGTGGTTACCCTCGAACTTCCCTCTGACCACTGATGCCTCTCCTGCTCCCTCCAAACCACCGCTCCTAATCCCCCCACACACACCCCCCAAGGTACTGCAGGGCCGGCCTGACTCACCCTCAGTAGCTGCTCCAACCGAGGCTTCTGTGACCTTCCCTCCTCAGATTTCGAGGAGAGCTCAGAGGAGGAGGGAGCCCAAGCTGCCCCGGAGTCCGAGGTCAGAGGAAGCTCCAACAATTACAATTTCAGGGGAGGACGATGCAGCTCAAGGGCGCGGTTTGGACTGTCCTGGGCGGACATCTCATCCTAAGGGCGCATGTGTGCGCTCAGGGCCTGCTCCCACCTGAAGATCGTGGCCGTGAACCGCCGAGAGAAGTTCGTGCGTGTCCTCAACCAGTCGCTGGAGGAGACTGCCGACCTGGGCGGCTTTGTGCTGCAGCAGCGTGTGTGCGACTTCCCAGTGTGTTTGTACCGCTTTCCGCCCAGCACTGTGCTGGCACCTCGGCACCACGTAAACACGTAACGGTAAGTTCTCCGTGCGCCCGCCCGCCCCGCCCTCACCTGGCCCCTCCGTCACCACAGGTGTGGGGCGAGGGGATCCGCTGCACCAGGAAGCACCTGCCCAGGGCCTTGCGCCAGGAGCTGGTCCTCTTCCAGTCCAGCCGCCGCTGCGTGACCCTCCTTCTGAACCCCAAGGGCAAGGTCAGAATGGGCCAGGACCTGGGGGGAGCGCTCTCGTCGGGCAGGAGTGACCACCACGCCCGGCCTCGCCCTGCAGGTCCTCAGTGAGTACCGGGCCCCTCACTACGTGACCCCAGTCTCGAAGATTTTCTCCGACAACACGGGCTTGTCCATCGACTGCTTCCCGCTCTCAGAGGCTCCGCCAGACGCCAACGCTTGTGCAGAACAGCGCCAGGCTTGTTTCCTGCGCAAGAACCGCGCCCGGGGCTCCCGAGCAGAGCACGGGGACGCCGAGGTGCGGACCATGCGGCCCTCTGTCCACGCTTCCCCCTGGCCTTCCCCCCCACGCCCCAGCATCGCCTCTAGGGTCCAAACTCCGCCCCAGCCAGGACTTGCACCCCATCTCTGCTCCATGGGTGTCCATCAGCGCAGGACCTTCTCTCCGCCCTGCCCACCACGGAGGAAAGGCTTTAGTCAAGACTCCTTTACGCCACCAGGACCCGGGTTCTTTTGCAGCTTCTGACCTCCAGCAAACTCCTGAGTCAGTGGGAGGCCGAGGCCCCAGAGCCCCTGCCCACAATCTCAGGTGAGAGCTTGGGAACCAAGGAGGAAGAGGGCAGGCTGGACACGGCAGCCGGCCTAGGAAGGAGCAGTGAGAATGCGCAGAGCAGGGGGTGGTGGTCCCGTCTTTTCCGGGCCCCTCCCGCGCCCACCTCGCAGGGAGCAGCCCCAGAACCCCTCCTCTCTCCTACGCCTGGTCCTCACTATAACACCTCCGCCTCCTCCCCGGGCCCCGGGCCCCGCCCCCAGTCCCTGTCCTCCTCCCCACCTCAGATCTCCAGGGACCCCAACCTGCTCCCTTGCAGG
>NW_006399876.1:537732-550460 GCF_000299155.1 Elephantulus edwardii | reverse complement strand
CCACCCCCCTCAGAGATCGCCCATCCCGCCCCCTCGCAGTGATCCTCTCCCTACCCGCCTGCCCCCTCCCAAGGTGTGTCCTCAGGGCGTGGGCCGGAGCTGCCCCTTGGTGGTCTTGTCGGGCTAGAGCGCGGCCCAGAGCAGATGCCTGCCTGTCACCAAGGACCCGTGCAGGCAGGTGTGAGCAATAGGCAGGCGGATCCTGTGGCCTTGATGGTGGTGTTCACGATGGGACAGTGGCGGCAGGACTAAGGGTGCAGGGGCGGCGTGGGCAGCAGGGAGAACAGAGGAGATACTGCCACTGCATAATTTATTGAACCAACGGCTTCTACAAAGTAAACCACCTTCTGTACACCTGAGAGTTAAAATGATTTCTTTGGTCTCCAGGGCAGCCCCAAGTGGAGGGGTATGACCACTCCCTTCCTGCGTGGAGAAAGCCTGCTCATGACTGATGAGCGCGTGGCAGCCAGGCCATTGAGTAATCGGGCGCTGGGGACCCTTGTGGTGTTCGCCCACACCTGCCCCAGGCCTGACTTCTGATGGTCAGGCCCCAGTAATGAATGGGCAGTTGCTGATGGCAGGGGAGCAGCTGGATGTTCTCCTCACACCCCACACCCTGCTCGTCACCATCAGGGAACCTCTGGACCAGGCGACTGCCAGCTCTGCAGACACCAGAGCCCAGGCCACGTAGCCACACAGGGGCCCCTTCCCCTGCTGCAGGCAAGCCTGGGGGTAGTGGCTGATGCTAAGGAGCGGAGGGGGCTGGGGTGAGGGGGCCCAGGGCATGCAGGCACTGCAGGCCTGGAGATCTGGGTGTGATGTCTGATGCTGGCAGTGGGGCCAGGTGTCCTTGGGCTCTGGGGCTCTGGCCTAAGGTCACATCCAGGGCTCTCACTGCTGGCAGCCCCAGGCTCCTGAGCCGACGTCCCCTGAACTGCTGCTCCGTGATCCCCCAGGAGCCTGTGCCTGAGTTGAGGGGCATCCGGTACTTGGGTGGAGAGGGAACCAGTTTGCAGCTTGAGGCCCCTGAGGGTTTTGCAAAGCGAAGGGGCAGACAGCCATCAGTCCAGGCCCCCCAGAGCCATCAGCCCCCATAAGCTGATAACTTCTCACAGCCCTTAGCCCAGCTCCCCCAGAGTCATCACCTTCCCAGAGCCATCAGCCCAAGGCCTCAAGTCATTAATCCCTCAGGGCCCAGACTCCAATTCATCAGCCCCCACAGAACTGCCAGCCCAGGGCTCTGCATCTGAAGCTGGGAAAGAGTGTCAGGTTCACAGGATGGCTGGGAGTGCTGGGGTATGTGTTAAAGAGTGTCTCCTATGGGCCAGAGATTCATGGTCCAGAGGCCAAGGGTCTCCTTCCCTTGTCTGCCATCTGGGAGACAACTGCCCAGCCCTCACTAGGCCACACCACTTTCCACTTCTGTCTCCCTACCGGGACCTGTAGCCCCACTCTCTGCAGTCACATCTGGCCAGCTCTTGGGCAGGCAGGAGCCCTTAAGGCCCGAGCACTGTCCCCAAGGGACCTGCCTCAGCTGGTGTCCTGGGCCAGTTCCTCAACCACCTCTGTAGAACAAGCCCCACATCCACTCTCAGCGTCTGGGCCCTTTGGCCCGTATGGCACATTCCAGCTGTCTCCTCCTCTGGTCCTATGCTCTCCATTCACTTGTCCCTGTACTCTTCTGTCCCCCACCCCATCACCAGTTGCATGGGGGACACAGCAGGGAGGAAGAGGGCAGGCAGGCAGCCAGCCGAGGTCATGTGTCTCAGTTCCAGTGAGCCCTGTCTGGGGACAGACCCCGGGGGTGAGAGGTCTCCGCCCTGCAGCCCTGCCTTTGCTCCACTCCCGCTGAGGTCACTCAGAAGCAAGCCACTGTCCCTGGGCCCATCCACTCTTCTCTGGGGTTGGCTGTATGGGAGCACAGGGGCAGGAAGGGAGAAGGAAGATTGCTGTCACTTTCCATGCAGCCCCATCCTCGGCAGGGAGCCCTAGCCTCCAGAACAGGGCCCCCATCCCCAGGAGAGTGTTGGGGTCACTCTTGGGCTCTGTGAGTAGGGCAGCCTCAGTACCGGGTGCCAGGCTGGGGGGCCAAGCCTCGTTCTGTTGCTCCTTGGGACTTGGCTGTGGCTGTGGACCCCAGGGAGCTGCCGCCCCTTCTTTCAGCGACTCCAGGTGCCTACAGGACAGGAGGGGACAAGGGTGTGGTCCTGTCTGTCTACTATCTCAGGTTCCACCATTACCGGGTGAGAGGACAGTAAGCACTTGCCCCTTGCCCGAGGCAGGGCTTGGCAGGGCATGGCACCCACCTTAGGCACAGCTCTTTCTGTGTCCGGAACCAGAATGGGGCCGAGGCTGAGAGGACTGGGCTGTCTGCAGGTTGTGGCCTTTGGGCTGAGGTGCTGACAGTGAGGCCCACAGGCCTGTGAAGGGGGAGCTGTTCTGGGGGCACCCAGGTCTGGGGAGGGAGAAGGCCCAGTTTGGGGGCCACACTCTGCCATGCATGGGAGGGACAATGACAGGATAGACAGATGCAGTCAGCTGGAGTGGGGATTGGAGAGTTGGGCCCAGGTCCAGGGTGGCTGTAGGGTCTGACACTCCCAGGAGAGAAGGGTCAGATCCTGGCTGGAGCGGAGATTGGAGAACTGGGGTTTCAGGTCCAGGACAGAAGGATCAGGTCCTGGCTGTTGGCCCATGGAGGAGACTGAGGCCCTGGACACGGCTATGGGGGTGGCTGTACCTGACACTGCTGTTTCCGCTCCCGAAGGCCTTTGGTGGGATTTCCGCAGAGGACCTGGCTGGCACCTGCACAAGAGGGGGCACTTAGCTTAGTGTGGGGTCTGGGACCACAGGGCCAGCGGGCTGGGGTGAGTCAGTTACCGTGGGTGAGGTTACTGGCTTCATCTTCTGGAACCAGGTTCTCAGGGAACAAGCTGTCTGGTAGAAGCGTCCTAGGAAGCAGTAGGGAGAGAGGCCAGGGGCTGGTCTGCTGGGGCTGGGCTTCAGGCAGAGTCCGAATGGGGCCCAGTCGCCACATGGCGGCTCCTTGAGGACAATCTTCTGAGGTCAGAAGGAATCAGAAGTCACTAGACCACACCAGCCAAGCACCCCAAGAACCTGCTTAGGCGTGCTTGCAGGCAGGGTCCTCTGAAGCTGTGCCAAGGGTCAGCCACAGTGCAGGCTTCAGCCTGAGTTTTGGACACTTCCCTCCAGCTGAAGTGTTAAGCAGTTCAGAGAAGACCAGAACCACAGGGTGCTGGCCAAGGGTGAGGGTGTGGCAGGAGCCTGGAAGTGAGGTGCACGGTGTGGCTCCTGAGAGGTGAGAGCATGGAAACCTCTGAGAGAGGGAGATCCCTCTCCTAGGGGTGATCCCTCTCCTGGGGCAGATTCCTTTCCTGGAGGGGTGATCCCTTTCCCGGGGGTGATCCCTCTCCTGAAGGGGTAGAGATCAATCTCATTTCCTAGTGGTGGGGGGTGGAGATCTCTTTCCTGGAGGTTATAATGACCTTCCTCCGGGGGGATGGACACCTCTTCTGGAGACACAGCAGTGAGGCCATATGCCAGGTAGGTGTCTTTGCTGCCAGAAGAGGGAGTGGCCTCTTACCCAGCTCAGGCAGCAGACTGTCCAAGGTGCATCCCTCCCTGATGGCCTCTTTCACCATGAGCCAATCCTGGATCAGTGTCCGGGTGGTTGGCTGGCTCGTCTGTGCAGCCGGGGCCTCATCAAGCACCTGCAGCTGGGGGACGAGCCTCCGAACCTCTGTCCTGTAGTCGTAATCCTGGTGCACCTGCAGCGTGGAGGCTGACCTGGGTCCTGGCTCCTTTCTCCCAAGTCCAATGGGCAGGCTGGTCAGGGGAGCCAGGGTGGGGATACTGCCCGCTAACGGCTGGTCTGGGCTCTGTACTTTGGAACGCAAGGCCTGGGGGAACTGAGGCTCTGGCTTTACCCACCAAGGTCCTGCAGCCTCATGTAGCAGGGGACAAGAGTAACCTGAGGAGCTTTACTCAGGGCTCTGGAACTGCTGGGTGGCCGTTGTGCATCCACTCACACTCCTGAGGGTCACTTTCCTAGTCTTGAGGGGCTGAGTTCCCTGGGGGTGTGCCCAGGTGTGTGAGGAGGTGTCTTTTGGGGCGTCAGTGGCACTGAAGGAGTGTACATGTGGGCGTGTGTACACAGTGTGTGCAGGGTCTGTACAGGCTGCGGGCAGAGCTGTGTCCCCGTGTGATGCACAGGGGAGGGGATGAGGGGCTGGTGCCGCTGAGATAGAAGAGAACCATGCAGGGCGTCAGGTGGTGGTGCCCTCGGGGGCTTCTAGTCCCCACAGGTCCTTGAATTGGGCAGGCCTAGTGGACTTTGGGAGGGGCAGAGGTTCCCAGATCACGGAAAGGCTGAGGGGCTAGAGCCACAGGAAGCCCACCTACGTACCGTGCTGGAGGGGCTGGGGGCTGGCTGAAGGCACATCGGGTTGCCCTCCAGGGTGAGCGTGGCCAGCCGTGGGCACAGCTGCAGGTAGCATACCTGCCCCAAGTCGTCCACACTGTTGCCTTCCAGGTCCAGCACCTCCAGCTGCTCCAGCAGGCACAGCGGGCTCAGGTCCCAGATATTGTTGTAGGAGACAAAGAGTTCCTGGGGCCGCCAGGTAGGAGGGGGAGCTCAGCCAGGCCTCCACAGGGTCCCCCAGCCCTGGGATCCCCACATCGCTCCCCAAAACCCCTCTCTCAACACACCTTCAGTGCTTGGAAGGAGCCAATGCCATCCAGGTCACGCAGGCCACAGCGGGACAGCCACAGCACCTGCAGGCGGCCCAGAGACGTGCCCAGGTCTCTGCAGAAGGCAGGGCTTATGGTCAGTGCAGTCCTGGGGTACAGGAAGGCATGTGGCCAGGCTGATACCCAGCTCCTGGCCACACCTGGCTGGCTGTCTCCAGGTACAGTTAGACCTGTGACTATGAAGCTTCCAGACCAAGGAAGAGAGTGTAGAGGTTCTCCTTGCTACAATCTCTTCACCAGGCCTGAGCTGGGTTGTGCAGTGCCCTCCCCCCTCTACGGCCCCTGGAGAGCCTGGGCGTGTTTGTGGAGAGCTGTCCTGTGCCAGGTGGCTTGGCTCCAGCTGCTGCCCACCCCATTATGGTTTGCTCGGAAACCAGCCCTCCCACCATCCTCCTCTGTGAACTCACCCCTGCCCCTCCTTCTGCCAGCTCCACTCCCCTGCAGATGGATGACCTGAGGGCTCCACCCAGCTGCCCACAGAACCTGACCTGGGCATGGGCTTACTGCTTCCTGTCCTCCAGTGGTCCCCAGTCCGGGCATTTTTGTTACTCCATTTGTGTATGGGCCCTTCGTTTTCTCTATTCTCAGATAGTTTCTGAGCCTGGCACATGCTCTCTGACCTTTTCTTTCCTGTCTCATCTTCCCACTTTTTGGCTTTCTGGAAGAGTTGCTCACCTTCAGCTTCTGCTCTCACTATTAGTATTTTCATCATAGTTTTAATTTCCAGCAACTCATCCTCCTCCTCCTCTGCTTTTTCACAGCACAATGCTCTTGCTTTAATGGAGACACTATCTTCTGTGAATCTAAGAGTATTAAGTGAAGACTACTCAGAACACTGCCCCTCGCCCTGCCTGCTTCCTCAGGGTCATTAGGGCCTCTCCCCGCTCCTGATGAGATAGCTTCCCAGGCACTCAGATTTGGAGATGAAGCAGACTCCCTGAGCCCCCTGGGCTCTGGCAGGGTAGGATGTCTCTGGAGGGTGATCAGAAAGGAAGCTGGTTTATCGGATGGGGACCAGACAATGGTCCACCCGTGGACCTGGGTGGCTTTACTCCCTGCAGAAATGTCTTCCTCTGGCCAGCTGCCATCTCCTCGTCCATCTCCCTACTCCAGAAATACAGACATAGCTGACTGAGTTCCTGTGTATTCCAAATGTCAAGGGCCACATGTTTATGTTGTTGAAAAAAGTCCTTTCTAATAAATTGTTATTGATCTGACAAAATTCCGTCAGGTGCTCTTTAACATCAAGGTTGTATGTTCCCACTACCATCCCTTCATGGTTTCCAATTTTGTATCCCAATCACTAGCAATTGTCCATGCATCTTGGTAGCATGTTTGATCCATTTCAGGCTGCAGAAGCTGGCAGAAATCCTGTTGTTCATCTTTTTCTTTAGAGGATGGTATTTGGATACTGGTACTAGGTCTGTCTTGTATGCACATGGAATTATCACCAGCAGCACAGGCAATAATATGGGTGTCTGAGGAAATGGCCAAGACCAGCGGACGCTCCCCAGTACATAGAAGAGCCATCGTGATGTGTGCTTCTGTCCATCCCACATGCTGATTACTAATGTGTGTTCTTCGTTTCCTCATTCTGATTAGGGCCACATCAACAAATGAGAGTCAAAAGCTCTGTCCTACTCCCTATCAGTAAGACAGACACTACTTTGAGGAGCAGCTCTTGACCAGTTGTATTTAAGTGCCTTTCATCCTGAGAGCCTCAGCTTCCAGCACTATCTCAGGCCCTAAGGTTGCCAGCCGTCACCTTTTGCAGGAGTATATCGCCCATCTATCTTCCTAGTCTGATTCAGTCTGGAAGCTCCACTTAAAGCCACGGTGGGTGAACCTGATGGTAACTGTAATACCAGCATAGCTTCCAGCATCACAGCATGACAAACTGATACATGTGGAAACCAATTCAGTATGTAACTACTTTGTAATCCCAGTAAAACTCCCAGGAAGACTTGGGTCTCTGTGTGTGCATGTGAACATGATGCACATGTGTGTAACTCAATAAACAGATTATAAAATTCACATGCAGGAACAAATGTCTATGAACAGCTAGATCAATCTGGAAAAAGGAAAGAAAAGATGACGATACTGTCCCATCAGATATCAACGTGTTACAAAGCGATACAAATAACTCTGTGGCATCCCAGCATGAACAGCCACCGGGGGAAGCCGAGCTCCCAAGTATCCGGGACATGAGCCCTGTCGAGGACGGTGGCCAGGTCATGGTCAGCACTGAGGAGGGACCGTTAATAGGTTAGATTAGGCAAACAGACCCATGTTTGGCTGAGGATTTGATAGATTTTGGCACCCACTTCCTATACTATATGCCTCTGGAAACTTCATGAACTTTGATAAATGATGATAATTACAGAAAGGCTTCAGGTCTTTTGTTTATAGGGTCTCTATGAGTTGTGCTCAACTCAATGGCACTCAACAACAACAATAAAGGGTTAATGTGTTTTTCACTGCTGCTGTTGAAGAACAAACAGCCGTCCAGTCGAAGGCCTGTTTCTTCTTGGCATTGATGAGCTTTTGTTTGGCTTCCAATGGGATATTCTATTTGTTAATACTGTGATCCTTCCATTTCTCTGCCTTGGTTTTCATTCCTGATTTCATTTTTGAATGCGCAAATGTTTTTATTGTTTCTTGAGCTAAGTTGTTGGCCTCAATAACAGAACTTTTTACTTCTTTCTGAAGCTAAAGTTATAATACTCTGTTGAAAGTGCATTTAATCATTGATGAGAGGTACATTTCCACAAAGTTAACTTTCCCAATTCTGGTCTATTTCCACTTCTTTCTCCACTGGTGAGCCTGGAGCAGGCTTGTTGAGATTTCCAAATGCCTCTTCCTTTCTAGTTCTGCAGGCTGTAGGTGAGGGGCAGCTATCTCCACTCTCCTTTCCAGATGAGCTACTAAATTCTGTCAGATATTTACTTGATAAACAGTGGTGTAAGTCAAGCAAATGAAGCTACGTGAAGAGATTGAGTTCTTCAGTTTTTTTCTACTTAAGAAATGCCAAGAACACTCTTCCTTTTCAGTTCTCTAACCCCAGCTCTTTGTACATTTTGTTATAATATGTTGCTTTATCTTTGTGAGCTGCTCTTTGAAAGATTCTATACAGTTCTCTAATGTCGTCATTTCAGATGGATCTTGGTTGAAAGCACAGAATACTGGACAGATGTTTACTTCTGTTTTATTCACTAAACAAAGGCATTCAATTATGTGATCTTATTAAATTATGACTAACATTGAGAATCCTTAAGTATTGCCACCTGTGGCTTGAATTTGTTTTTAAGCTCCTTCAGCTTAAGAAATGCTGAGCGAGTCCAGCCCTTTTGATTTTCTGACTCCAGCTCTCTGCACATCTCACTATAGTATCTTGCTTTGTCGTCCCGGACTGCCTTTTGAAATTTTCTGTTTAGCTCTTTGATTTCTTGGTTTCTTCCTTTAGCTTTGGCTTCTCGGCGCTCTAATGCAATACTCAGAGTCTCATCTGACATCCATCTTGGTCTTTTCTTCTTCTTCAGCCTTTGTAATGATCTTTTCCATTCTTCGTGGACGATTTTCTTGATATCCTTCCAGAGCTCATTTGGTCTATGCTCATAGGTGCTCAAGATCTCAAACCTGTTCCTGAGATGGTTTTGAAATTCGAGTGGGACAGACTTAAGGTCAAATCATGGTTCCCGTGGACTTGATTTAATTTTCCTCAACTTCAGCTTGAAATTGCATATGAGTAGTTGGTGGTCTGTCCCACAATCAGCACCCGGCCTGGTTTTCACTGCTGATATTGAGCTTCTCTACAGAGTCTTTCCACAAATGTAAATGATATGATTCCTATGCATACCATCAGGTGAAATCCATGTGTATAGCCTGTGTTTATGTTTCTTATAAAAGGTATTTGCAATGAGTAAATCACTGAATGTGCAGAACTCTATTATTCTATCTCCAGCCTCATTTCTCTCACCGAGCCCATGTTTTCCAGCTACTGATCCTTCTTCCCTGTTCCCAACTTTTGTGTTCCAGTCGCCCATTATTATCAATGCATCTTGATTCATGTTGGATCAATTAGAGTCACTGTATCAGAAGGAATTGGCTGACACAGAAAATTTCATGAAATAACATATGAGCAAGAGCCTATGGTGATGAAGGACAAAGGAATTGGAAAAAAAGGCTCCAGGAGTTGACAGCATACCAATTGATTTATGTCAACAAACAGACCCTGCCCTGGATGTGCTCACTAGGTTATGCCAAGAAATATGGAGGATAGCCAGCTGGCCAACTGAATGGAAAAGATCAATATTTGTTCCCATTCCAAAGAAAGATGATCCAACAGAGTGAGGAAATTAATGAACAAAATCATTAATATCACATGCAAGCAAGATTCTGCTGGAAATTATCCAAAGACATTTGGAACAATATGTCAACAGAGAACTGCCAGATGTGCTGGCTTGATTTAGAAGAAGTTGTGGTTCTAGGGATATTACAGCTAATGTTAGGTGGATCTTGGCAGAAAGCAGAGAATACCAGAGGAATGTCTATCTGTGCTTCACTGACTAGGCAAAGGCTTTTGACTGGTGGAGCGAAACAAGCTATGGCTGACTCTGAGAAGAATGGGAATCCCAGAACATTTGATTGTGCTACTGCGAAACCTATACTTGGACCAAGAGGCAGTTGTCAGAACCGAGTAAGGAGACACTCACTACATGTTTCAAAATCAGGAAGAGGGTCCGTCAGGGATGTAGTCTGTCTCCAAACCTCTTCAATCTGTATGCAGAACAGATCATCCGAGACACTGGGTTGTACAAGGAGGAATGTGGCATCAGGATTGGTGGAAGAGTCATCAACAATCTGTGTTATGCAGATGACACAACCCTGCTTGCTGAAACTGAGGACCTGAAGCTCTTGCTGCAGAGTGTCAGGGACTGCAGCCTTCAATATGGATTGAGGCTCAACGTCAGGGAAACAAAGATCTCACCACTGGGCCAATTGGCAGCATCAGTATGGACAGTGAAGAGATTGAGATAGTTAACAGTTTCAGTTTGCTTGTTTCCACAGTCAACACTCTTGGTAGCAGCAGCCAGGAATCAAGAGACAAATTGCATGGGGAAAGTCAGCTGTGAGGGACCTTTCAAGAGTATTGAAGAACAACGACTTCAGTCTAGAGACTAAGGTGCGCCTGATCCAGGCTATAGCCTTCACAATTATGTGCTATGCATTGGAGAGTTGGACAGTGAATAGGGATGATAGAAAGAGAATTGATGCCTTTGAGCGGTGGTGCTAGAGAAGAGTGTTGAATATACCATGGACTGCTAGGAGAACAAACAGGTTTGTCCTGGAGAGGGTGAAGCCAGAATGTTCCCTGGAGTCAAGGATTCTGAAGCTTCATCTGATACTTTGGGCATGTTGCAAGGAGGGACTGGTCCTTGGAGACATCATGTTTGGGAGTGTGGAGGGGCGGTGCAGGAGAGGAAGACCCTCGATGAGATGGATCAATTCTGTGACTGAAGTGATGGGAATGTGTTTGAGACAGTGAGGTTGGCACAGGATAGAATGGCATTTAGAGCTCTTGTACATAGGGTCACTATGAATCACAAGCGACTCGATGTCACATACCAACAACAACATTGAGAAAAATTAGACTCTCAGAACACTTAATTTTGCTCATCCAAATTCTATACATAGACCAAGAAGCTGTTGTCCAAACAGAACAAGGGAACACTGCATTGTTTAAAATCAGAAAAGATTATGTGCCAAGGTTGTTTCGTTTGTCAATATATATTCCGTCTGTATACTGAGCAAATCATTCAAGACTCTGGACTCTATGAGGAAGAATGTGGAATCAGGATAGGAGGAAGACTCGTCGACAACCTGAGTTATGCAAATGACACAACCCTGTTTGCTGAAAGTGAACAGATCTTGAAGCACTTGCTCAAGAAGATCAAAGACTATACAGCCTTCAATTTGGTCTACCTCTCAACATCAAGAAAACAAAAATCTTCACCACTAGACCAATAGGAAAATTTATGATTGATAAAGAGTGACATTGTCAATTATTTAATTTGTATACACAACCAAAATCCATGGTAGCAGAAGTCAAGAAACAAAAAGACGTGTTGCCTTGGGGAAGTGCTGTAAGGACGTCTCTCAAGTGCTGAGGAGTGGGGTGCCGATTTAAGGACATTTTCCATTGTTTCCTGTGCATTTGGAGGTTGGCCAATGAGTAAGAAAGGCCAAAGAAGAGTCACTGGCCTAGAGTTGTGGTGCTGGAAAAGAGCACAGAATATGGACTGCCAGAAAAATGGACAGAGCTGGCCTGGAGGAACAGCAATCAGGACAGTTCTTGGAGGCAAGGGGAGTGAACTTTTTCTTCACATACTTTGGGAATGTTGTCAGGAGGGACCAGTCCTTGGGAAAAGATTGTTATTCTGGGAAAGACTGAAGTTCACCAAAAGGGAGTGTAAAACTTAGTGACCGCAGCATGGGGGAGAGTATTGGGTCGACGCAGGATGGCTCCAGGGTCTGACTTGTTGTTCACAGATGGTCAGATTTGACTCAGCAACCCTGACAACAGAAACACATGGAGAGAATGCAGCAGTGTCATCCCCTCCCCTGGGAACAACCAGGCACAATAACTCAGAACCCCACTAAAACATTTGGAGAACTTTCTAGAACTGTGCCTGGTCTTGACTCGAAGTTCTGCACATTTCTGGGAAGGACTTTTTGTGCAAACAGCAACAGGAAAGGCTGGCGATGTTGCAGTGTTGTGGTTTCTGGTGTGCGGGCACAGTGCTTCAGTCATGACTTTATGGGAGCTGGCACCCAGATGCCACCTCACCATCAGTGTGAACCCACTGGGGTCTCCTCAGAAAGATTGTTAACCTCCCACGCAATGGTTGGTTCCAGCTCGAGAACAATGAGAGATGGAGGGAGACTTGTGAAATCTGGATTTTCAATTCCCAGTGACAGTACTTTGAGGTGAAGGCTGGGTCAGTTCATTCTGATAAAGAAAGATTGAAGTAGTCCAAGTTTCCTTTTATGAGCCTCCACAAACAGTGTTCATGGAAGCAGCAGTCATGAATCAAATGGCATACTGTATTGGGCAAATCAGCTTCAAAAGACCCCTTTAAAGTGCTAAGGAGCAAGAGTGTTACATGCAAGACCAGGGTGCACCTCGGCCAAGTCAGGGTATTTCTGGTCACTTCACAGACATGTGAAAGCTGGGCAGTGAATAAGAAAAGCTGAGGAGTCGATGCTTTTGAACAATGTTGTTGACCAAGACATTGACTACACCATTAAAAGCCAAAACTACCAAGCCACACTGTTGTGGAGACTGCATCCAGAGGAGGGCCTCTTTGAAACGATACCAAGACCGCCTCCCAGCCTTTGGGCATTGTCAGCAGAGGCCAGCATCCGGAAGAAGACATCATGCTTGGAAAAGTATCAACTCAGCCCAGAGGTCTTGGAGAGGCAGTGGACAATCCCATTGGGTGCCTGGAGGCTGCCCTGACCCTCAGTTCTGGGGAGACAGGGGCCCAGATCCACTGGAGACAACAAGTGCACCTGTGCCAGCCAGACTCAAGAACCCCCTTAAGCGTTAGCCCAGATGTGGGGAAGTGGGGTGCCCACACCAGCTCAGGCTGCAGGGCTCATTCTCCCAGGGGATCCACCCAGAAATGACCCTGCCCTATGGGAAATTCCAGAGACCACCCAGGAAGAGGACATCCCCTAGGATGGGCAGAGCAGTGAGGGGGAGACTGGTGTGAAGGAGTCCTCTCGGAACAGGCCCTCTCTCTTCGACTCTCTCCTGCTCCCCACTGAACACTCACCACACCCACCCTGTTGCCACCCAGGATTCTCACCTCACTGAGGTTAGGTGGCTGCTGTTCACCGCACCCCCCTGCAGTCCCCCAGGGACCCCTCCCCGGATGCTCACCTCACTGAGGTTAGGC
>NW_006399876.1:528825-537632 GCF_000299155.1 Elephantulus edwardii | reverse complement strand
GGCTGCTGTTCACCGCACCCCCCTGCAGTCCCCCAGGGACCCCTCCCCGGATGCTCACCTCACTGAGGTTAGGCGGCTGCCGTTCAGCTTCAGCTGGCTGAGGTTGGGCAGGTGCACCCCTGAGGCCACAGGCAGAGAGGTGAACAGGGCCCCCATCCCTCTTCCGGCCCACTGTGCTCCCCACTCCCTGCTGTACCCTTCTTCACACCTTGTCCTCTGAGGACCCATCTGGGCCAGCAGAGCCTCTAAGGGACAGAGCGACTGATTGGGGCCACTCACAGGGCTGTGGCCCCCTCTGTGCCTGGGCCCCCTCAGGGCCACACTCCTGCCTCTGCAGCCCAGTCCAAGTGGAGGGCATGGAAGGGTGGAGAAGGCACACTGCAGGGGGCAAGGCAACATGCGCTGCCCATTGCTAGGTACCTCAGGTGCCCAGCCCCTGCCCTCATCAGCAGTGAGTGTCCTGGTCTTCCTGGAAAGGCCAGGGCACTGACCACTATGACTCAGAGTCCCCGAGGGCTGGGAGATGCAGATTCCGAGAGCCCACAGCCTCACAGGACAGTGTGGGGACAGGGGGTAGGGAGGCAGGGACAATGGTGTGGCCACCTCCTCGGGGTATGATCAGGGACATGAGATATGTGTGCGACAGGTTGCTGCTGGGAGCATGTGCAGGGGACCTCTGTCCTTCAGCTGTGCACTGAGTGTCCACAGACGAAGGAGCAGTGCGGCTGCAGTGCACAGGTGGTGAGGGGAAATGTCAACGGCCTTTGGAGGGTGTGTGCGCAGTTGTGTGCTCAGCACATGTGTGCACACTGCACTGTACGTGTGTGCATGTGTGCAAGTGCATGTGGCAAGGGTACCGAGTATGAGCCTGTATGTGTGCTTCTGTAACTGTGTACACATCTGCAAGTCCATGTATATGTGCGTGTATTTATGTACAGGTGTCAGCACTTTCAAGTGTGTACGCAACTGCCTGTGACAAGTGTACCTGAGTGAGCATGAGCATCTATGTGTGTGCATGTGTTTTCACGTGTGTATGCACACACATGTGAGGTGTGCAAGCCTTTAAAGTGTATGTATGTGTATCCACGCAGCTGCCTGTGACATGTGTACATGTGTGTGACCATCTGTGTGCTCTTGTGAATATAAAGGGCTCTGGTTGCACTGTGTTTAAAGCCCTCAGCAGATAACCAAAAGGTCCACGTTCAAAGTCTGTAGCTGCTCTGGGACAGAAAACTGTGGCAGCTGCTTCCACGGATGGTGGGAACCCCGCGGGCGGTTTACTGAGTCCTGCAAGGCTATTATGAATTGGGACCAACTCGGTGGGAGTGGGCTGGGGTTTTTAGTGTGTGCAAGAGTATATGCATGCATGCCCATACTGGTGTGTGTGAGAGAGAGCATGTGTGTGTGGGTGTGTGGGCACATGCAGAACCATGTGAGTAGATTTTGTGTACGTGTGTGTAAGGGGGAGAGAATAACAAAGCAGCACACAGGGAAGCACGGGCAGTGGGGACCTGGCTGAGGGTGGATGACAGGGGTTGGTGCTATCGGAGCCACTTTCCTGTGAGTTCAGTGTTGTCACACGTGGTAACCAACATCGTGATTATAATCATCAGGTTTACTTGGTCTCACCCTCCACTAACATTAGCATCATACGGATCTCCAACACTGTGTCCTTTCTGGAGGGCAGGGTGGAACCCTGGTCTGTGGGCTCAGGCCTCTCTGCCTAGGACTGGACATCTGGACCCAGTGGCAGGGGTGTGAACAGGCATGCCAAAGGCATCTCCAGCCTGCTTATAACTGGACAGTCCTCTTGTCTACAGGGAAGGCTGTCCAGCAGGGGCCGGCTCTCACCGAAGTTTCCCAGGCTGTTCTGGTGGGCGTCCACACACAGCTCCAGCACAGTCACTGCGTGCAGGTCATCCACCCGGGCCAGGGACCGCTGCAGAAACCAACAGTCAGTCAGTTAGGGGCCTGGGGGGCCCTGGCCATCCGTTCTTCCAGCTACTCGCAGGCCTGGGCCACGGGCCTGGGCGGAGGCCCCTGGAGCAGATGGCAGGCATCTCTCTGCCTCCTCTGCAGAGCAGAGCTAGAGGCACACTTGACGGGGGCCTGCAGAGCCGTGCATGGGAGATCCAAGACGTCTGGCTGGTGGGACCATCATCAGAGCAGTGTTCTGAGAGTGGCCAGTGGCCAGAGGCAACAGAGCAGAGCCAGCTCTGCTGCCCTCGATGGGTGCAGCTGGCTCGCCCCCGATGGGAACACGTGATCCCTGTCACAACAGCAGCCGTAATGGGAATGATGGAAAACATTCATGCTCCTTGTAACACAGCAGCCCCGTGATGGGAACGTGCATGTTCCTGTCACACAGCAGCACCCGTGATGGGAACATGTGTATTGTCACACAGCAGCACCTGTGATGGGAACGTGCATGTTCCTGTCACACAGCAGCCCCATGATGGGAACACACGTGCTCCTGTCACATAGTGGCATCACAGTGAATACTAGGACCCTGTGTGGGGCTGACAGTCAGACTGCATTCACATGTCAGTGTTTGTGTGCAGGTGTTTGGGCATGTCCACACTTGTCCTGCACATGCTGTGTGTGGGGTGCATATGTGCATGTGTACCTGTGCTGTGGTACCTGTGTTCATGCAGACACACATGTGGGTACAGACAAGTGTGCCTGTGTTTTGTGTGTGCTTGTGTGTATAGTGTGCTGCTTGTTCACACGTGTCATGTGTGCTGTTACATGTGCATGTGTGCTTTGTACACATGCAAAGATGTGTGCATGGATATGCGTTCCCGTCGGGCACCTTCGGAGTCTCATAGCCCCCTTGGAGCCTCTCTTCCAGTGCTATCTCTAGCCCCCGCTTTTTTGCATGCTATAGCTTTCCTCATACTAACCCAATGCCACAGGACCACCTGCCTGCAGCTAGCTGTCAGAATGGGGTGGCTGGTCACCAGGCTAGGCTGTACCCCCTCTGCCTTTCTCAGAACCACACGTTGTGGGCTTCACAGTCCCTCATCCATGTGGGGACTCTGAGAGGTCTCTCTCTGCTTGCAAGAGGTCCCTGACTTGGCTCGCAAACACTGTGACTGTAGCTGACTCTGTTCCCACGGGCACTCACCAGTTGGGAAGGAGACAGGAAGTCCTCCAGGAGATGGGGGCCCTGGCTGCCCATGCTGCTGCTTGTGCCATGGCTCCGTGGCCGGGGATTGTGGCGACCTGGCCAGTGCAGCTCCTGCACTCGGACGCTGGCCACCCTGGGCTGAGGGTCCTGAGTTCTGAGCCTGGCTGGCTCCATCTACAGCTGACCTGTGGAAAGGTGGTGAGCAGAGTGGGTGGTCTATGAGAGTCACTGGTTCTCTTCACCTTCCTAAATCCTAAAAGCCCTCCCTGCAGTGGCCCTGAGGTGAGTGCCCTTATGGCGAGGTACTAATGGGGTCCAGAAAGGGCTTCCGGGCCTGCCTCTGTGGCAACATTTACTGAGTGCCAGCAAACTGACCCTTGCCCAGGCTGACACCCATAACCATATACCTTGCAAACTCCCCCCAGGTGCGTGGGCCTGGCAGCCTTCCTGGGACAGCAAGCTCTTCGCTCTGACCTCACCAAGCTGCATTGCTTTTGACATAAAGGGGGACCACTGTGCACATGTGTGCTGGTTCCCCGTGGACTCAGCCTGGCCCCATCCACACCATGGAGGGTCTGCGTGCTTCCTGCTGCCTCTTGCCACAACACCCAATTCTCTGAAGAGGCACACCCCAAGCAGTGGTCACTAAAGTAGGCTGACCGCTTCCCTGCTAATAGGCACTGAGTGGCCAGGAGCACTCAGGAAGCTGGAATGAGGGAAGGAAGCCAGATAGATGGGCGGAGCAGAGAGCTGGAGGCAGTACACATGGCATCTTCCAGCACCTCCCCTCCTGTCACGATCACTGTGTCCACTCTGGCTGATGCCCACAGCCTAGGCAGATAATCTCCCATGAACACTCTGGCCTACAGGGCCCTTGGAGCCTCACACAGTTTGTACCCTCCCCAGACCCCAGCCCAGCCCTGCTCACAGAAAGTCACTCTGGCCCAGCACTGTACCCCACTCGTCTCCCACCCTTGCACCTTGAGCTTGCCACACCCTGATGCCTGAGACACCCCTCGCCTTGGTTCCTGCTACCCCCTGACACCTGCCCACCTTGCAGGGCCCACAGGAGGGGTGCTGGTTCTTGGGCCCTCACCTATCCACCCTCATCCTAGCTTGGGGCTTGGTCAAAAGGTGGACTGCTGGCCAGCTCAGGCTCTGATCTGTAGGCCCATCCCCACTAGATGGTCTCTGGACCTGTAGCTGGGAGCAAGTCCTTGGGCCAGCACCCCAGGCTGGCCGAGACCCTCACATACAGGCAGCCACTTTCTGGTTGTGGGTGTGGTATCAAGTCAGGCTCCTGGCAGTGCTCACTCCAGCTGAGGGCCAGGCCCCCCTCACCACCTGGGCAGACACACGGGTGGACAAGGCAGATGGTTAATGCTGGGGTTTTTCTAGGTCCTCATCTTCACCTGCTCTACCTGGCTGCCCACCTGTACTTGACCTGTACAGGCCCACCCTTGGCCCCTGGATCCAGTCCCTGGGGGTCTTGGGCTGCCCCTCTCCATGGGCTCCTCCTCAAGCTCCTAGGAAGCCCTGCATGTCTTGGGAGACCCTCCCTGCACCCACTTGTTTCCCTGGGGGACTTTCTTAATGACATGGGCAAGGCTTGCTCCGATCTGTTTCTGGTACCCTGCACAGCGGTGGAAGCAGTCCCTGGGCCTCGTGCACACACTGGGCTCAGTTTTCAGCACCCACATGCCTGTGGGCAAATGAATGAAAAAGCAAGGAATAAATGGAGGAAGCATGGATGAGGAGAACACATAAAAGACAGGCCAGGTTTCCCTGGTCTTGTGTCAGCCTGCCTCAGGGCCAGGCTGGCCGGGTGGGAGAGGGCCACAGTCTGAGCAGTGGCCACCTGACAGCACCACCTGGTTGCCCAGCTTCCATAACGGTTGTAGAGGGATGTCCCTGTCACTGGTCAGGTCACTTGGAGGGGCTGGACCGTTGTCCTGAGAGTATATGCAACCGTGAGGTACTGGCCCCTCCACACTGGAGGAGAAAGCAGGAGAGAGTGGCCAGTGTCAGCTCCCAGCCCCTAGCGGACCACAGCAGGGCTCCACAATGCATGTATACTCCGACTCAGTGTCCCCGTGAGAAACAGAACAAAACCTGCCTGACCCTGAGCAATTCTCCCAATAGCTGCTGGACCCCCACTGGACTCCCAGTTACTGCTCAGACTGCTGGAGCCACGGGTGATCAATGAGGGCTTCCTCTCTTCTGCTGACCCGCTTTTCCTTTTCCAGCATCAGGCCCCTCTGCAGGGACAGCTTCTCCTGACAACACACTCACGGTCCAAGAGATGAAGGGTCACCTCCTTGCACCCCAGGAGTACTCTGGCTTGCCCTTCTTGCAAGTTGGCTTTACCGTGCTCTTTTGGCAGGCCATGGTGTATCCAGTTCTCTTCAGCACCACCCTCAAAGGGTTCGACTCTTCTCTGGGCATCTTTTCCCTTTGGCCAACTCTCACGTGCACATGAAGCAACTGAAAATACTATGGCTTAGATCAGGGAGACCTGGTTGGTGGCTTAATGTGTGTCAAGCTACCAGCCCAAAGGCTGTGGATAAAGTCCACAGGAACCCCATGGAGAGGCACTGTTGTTAGGTGCTATAGAGTTGAGTACGACCCACAGCAACCCTATGAACAACAGCTCTAAACCCTGTCCTATCCTGTGCCTTCCTCACACCCCGACCCGCTCAAGCCCATTGCAGAAGTCACTGTATCAATCAAGCTCATGGAGGTTCTTCTCTTTATTTGACCCTCCACCTTCCCAAGTATTAAGTCTTTCTCCAAGGAACAGCCTTTCCTAGCAACATGCCCAAAGTGTATAAGATGGCCATCCTTTCCACTAAGGAACGCTTTGGTTGCACTTTTTCCAAGACCTGTCTGTCCTCCTGGCTGTCCATGGGATGTTCAGTGCTCCTCCTCAACACCACAGCTCACAGACATCTCTTCCTCTGTTGTCCTGATGCACTGTGTAGCTCTCAGATTCACAGCACGTGATCAGAAACACCACAATGTAAGCCGACTACACCTTAGTCTTTGAAGCGACCTCATTTCTCCTCAGTTATTTGGAAAGCAGACTTATCCAGTGCAACATGGCTTTAGATTTCTTGAGTGCTGGTACCCCTAATGGTGTTGACTGTGGATCCCAGAAAGAGGAAATCATTGGCGATTTCAATCTTCTCTACGTCTATCAGGATGTTGATTATTGATCTGATGGTAAGGATTTTTGTTTTACTGATGTTGAGATGTAATCTATATTGAAGGCTGTAATCTTTGATCTTCTGCAGCAAGCATTTTCAGTTCAGTGAGGGGTCACTAGGAGTCAGAATTGGCAGTATTTGGCTGCCAGTATCCCAGAGAATGAATGGGGGTCCTCAAGCCCATTTGACCACTCCACTACTGACAGAAACTAGGGATATCTTGGGCCTCACGCTGTGCTTTAGTTAAACTCGAGCCTGAGAAGCTGAACTGGCTTATGAGGAACTTTGTCCGGTGCCCTGGAATCTCCTGTCGCCCTACCTGAGAACCTGCAGGCTCACCTGCCCCAGGAGGCCTCACACAGCACCCCCATCGTTCTGGTGGGACTGAGGGGCTGTGCAAGGCCCAGTTTCATATGGGCCTTGTGACTCCATTCACGACAGATGAAATCAGCAGCAAAGTGGGCCTGTGCTTACCTTATTCACCCCTGGGGTGCCTCATCTGTGAGGTCTCGATGGGAGCCCCAGGTAAGACTGGAGTCACAGAAACCCCCAACTAATCCCTCTCTCCGGGACAGGGCCTGAGGCCCCACCTGCGCCCAACAGAGCGACCAGGAGTCACAGCACTGACATCTGCGGCCACCACTGGGTCTCCTGCTGCCTCCGCCGCTTCCTGCTCGCGCCCGCCGGTTACAGGGGTACGCGGGTACAAAGGCCTGCAACCCCGACCATGGACACGCGGGCTCTCACCTGGGGCTCCGCCGAGTGCCCGGCCCAAAGGGGCCTCGGCCCTGGGTGCCCTCCACCGCTGGCGCTTGCCAGGACTCTGAGCTGTTCTTCCGGCCTCGGGTTGTGGGTACCAGGCGTCATGGCAACGAGGCGTGGCCTCATTTGAATACATAAATATTCACGATCCCAGGGAATCTCTCATCCCCGCAAGCCTAGCAGGGTTGGTCCAATCCCTCCAAGCAACAGTTGCTAGGGACGGCGGGTGGATGACCCCGCGCGCGGCGAGGCTTTGCGGAGTGGGGGCTCCACGACGTGATGGCCCCCAGATGCGAGGTGCACTCCGTGGTGCTGGGGTGAGCTGGGCGGAGCGGAGACAGCTCAGGCGCCAGGCCCCTTTTGGCTCGCGTGTTCTGCGCACTCTGTCGCTGGCACAGGGCCTAGCAACAGGCATATCCACTTATCCCAGATGTGAGGGTCCTTCTGGCGCTGGGCCTTGCTGGACTTGCCTTCACCAGGAAGTCTCATGGGTCAAGACTTCCCAAGGAAGCCCAGTGGGAATGATTTCCCCAGGAGGACCTGACCAACCTGGCGAACGCGTGGGTGTCTGAGCCGCCAGGCCAGCGCTGCTCAAAGAGCACCCCTTCCCCAAACACCGCGAGAAGCTCCAAGAATTCCTATTAATGAGGGTGTATTCACACTCTGCTGGCCAAGTCGGCAGGGAGTTGCCAGCTAGCCCAGATCGCTGGTGGTTCAAATCCACCAGAGGCTCTTTAGGAGAAAGAGGACAGCAGAATCCCCTGGAGGGACAGCTGAGTCAGTTTCAGCTCTATGGCGACACCTCTGACTTCTTGATTTGCTCTGGGAGCTCTGATAGCACCATGGTTAAAGCTCTTGGCTGGTAAGGGCCAGTGCGGGAACGCAGCAGTCTGGTCTCCTGACCAATTTACAGCCTTGGAAGGAGCAGCCCTCCGCCAGGGCTCGTATGACTCACAATCTCCTTGACAACAACTGTTAGGTTTTTACTTTTAATCTATGTATTACTTTGAAATTAAAAGAATTAAAAAACGTATTTAGAGCCTTGGGGGGCTGTAGTTTTTGAGTCCAGACACCTCAGAGTGCTAAGGGGCCTGGGAGCTCCCACAGGGCTGGAGCCTCCAGACTGGGGTGCTGGTGGAAGTGCGAGGGTTTCGGAGGGGTCCTCCATGAGGGCCAGGGCGGCGTTGTACACTAAGACTCGTGATCCCTTCCCAGCCGAAGAGGCACACTGTACATCTTGTATGCGCCCTGCAGTGTTGGTCCCCTGGGCTGCGCAGGTGTCCCCGGGTTAGGTGGGAATGCCGCCAGCTGGAACTAGGATTTTCCCGTCTGGTGTGTAGGGGACAGGACCAATATCCGCAGGCCCAGTGGGAGGGACTGCTGTGCTGGGACCTCCCCTCCGCTCTCTGGTGAGATGTCGCCAAGGAAGACCTCAATGCCCAGGCACTAGCCCTGTTCTGCTCCGAACCCTGCCCTCTCTAAAGCTTAGTCTCGGTCAAAGGCTGCTGCTGGTGCCCGCCCCAAGAGCCGGATTGTCCCAGCGCCCAGTGGTGGCAGGGGGAGTGGGGAGGATCGTCACTCATTGGGTCCCTTGCTCCACAAGACCGGTCTGTCCCGGGGCTCTCGGCCTGCGCAGTGGCTGACCCCTGGCTCCTCATTGCCGTGCGCACCCGCCCTCCGGTCCTCCACTTCGCGCGCCCTGGCCGCCC
>NW_006399876.1:502771-527869 GCF_000299155.1 Elephantulus edwardii | reverse complement strand
CGGGGCCCCTTCCCGGCTGGCCCCTCGGGTTGCGGCGCCCCTCCCTGTGTGTGGGCCTGTGGGCGCCCCAGCTGCGAGCCCCTGGGCCCACCCGCGTCCGTGGCCCTGGCACGGAGTAGTGCTCCTTCGTGGGCGCCCAGGACCCTGTGCAGCTGCGCCCCCGATCGGTCGTGAGTGTCGGGCCAGTCTGGGGCGAAGGAAGTGGCCGCCCACGCCCCCACACGGAGGTGGCAAGTGGAGGGCTCCCGCAGGGCCTCCACTCCAAGGGCACTGCTTTTTCCCTGGTCCCTTCCTCCTGCTCGGGGCTCCACGTGGGAACTCCTTGTCCCCTGCCTCCTCCCTCTGCGGTGGCACCTTATTTTCCCCAGGTCACTCTGGGGTCTCCACTCTAATGACTGCGGGGGTGCACCTTAGAGCACAGGTGGTGTTCACAGGTTCGGTCGTGGTTGGAATGGCACATCGGGAGAGTAGGTGCTGGTAGATACGTGTCTGGGCTGGGGCCCTGCTCAGCTGCCTGTCCAGACACGTCGGGTGCACCCCAGAGGTGGCAGGACCTGTTCTAGGGGGGTGGCCTTGGCCCCAGGCACTGCCAGCTTAGGGATTCAGCCTACCCAGCACCTTCTAATTTGGGTGCGTGGTTGTGAGATGCTGTCAGCTGTTGGCCCTGCCTTTGAGGGGCTAGCCCTGCCTCCCTAAGTCAGTGAGAGTGGAAGTGGACCTCTGATAGGGCTCTTGAGCTGGCCTGCGACAGGTGAGGTGTTGATCACTGTCCCAGGTCTCCTGCTGCCTGAATCCCAGGACTCAGCAGTCAGGCCAGGCTGAGCAGGCCAGCCCAGGAGCTCAGCCAGCGTGTCCCTTTCTGACAGTTCCACCTGCCTTTGGGCTGAGGTCAGGCTTCTTTGGCAGGTGGGCAGGAGCGACCACAGCACCCTGGACAGCTATGACGGAGTACAAGCTGGTGGTGGTGGGCGCAGGTGGCGTGGGGAAGAGTGCCCTAACCATCCAACTCATCCAGAATCACTTTGTGGACGAGTACGACCCCACCATTGAGGTGAGCTGGGCACGGACCTGGATGTGCGCTTGCCCGAGAGGCATGCACGCAGCCCCTCCAGGAAGACACACACCCACCTTGGGAGGACACACCCAAGTCCCCAGGAGAACAGGATGCATGCAGCCCCTTGGGAGGACACACGCAGCCCCCGGGGGGGACAGGATGTATGGTAGCACCAGGGAGGATGCACGCAGCGCTGAGAGTGGAACAGAACGGACATATGTAGCCCCCCGGAAGGATGTAACAAACCCTGGAGCACGCAGCCTGCAGTCTAAAGACGGGCCCGCCTGGCCCGGGGTGTCCACAGTTTGGCCCGCTGAGTTGTCTTTCACAGCTCTGTTCTGTGGTGTGGACACTGCTCTTTGGCGGTTCTGGGACCAGGTGGGCGGGAGGGACCCGGTGGTTGTAGGGAGAGGCTGCAGATGTCAAGGCTCATTGATGGTGGAGGAGTCCTTGATTGCACGCCCCTGCAGGACTCATACCGGAAGCAGGTGGTCATTGACGGGGAGACGTGCCTGCTGGACATCTTGGACACAGCGGGGCAGGAGGAGTACAGCGCCATGCGGGACCAGTACATGCGCACAGGGGAGGGTTTTCTTTGTGTGTTTGCCATCAACAACACCAAGTCCTTTGAGGACGTCCACCAGTACCGGTGAGTGTAGCCAACACCACCCCGCATCTGGATCTAGCCTGAGGGCAGTGGCAGCTCACGCCTCTCTCCCTGCAGAGAGCAGATCAAGCGGGTGAAAGACTCAGATGATGTGCCCATGGTGCTGGTGGGGAACAAGTGTGACCTGCCTGCCCGCACCGTGGAGTCTCGGCAGGCCCAGGACCTGGCCCGAAGCTATGGGCTTCCATACATCGAGACCTCCGCCAAGACTCGTCAGGTGAGCCCTGCTGCCCAGAGCTAGTCAGGGACCCCTGGGGCTGTGCTCACCGCCCTTTCCCTCCACGCAGGGCAGCCGCTCTGGCTCTGGCTCCAGCTCCGGGACCCCTCGGGACCCCCCGGGACGTGTCCCCCAGCGGCCCCCCATGCTGTAAGTCCCTTGGGCAGTAGGGTGGGTGTGGCAAGGGCCGGAGAGGGCTCCTGGCCCTGCAGCCGAGCTGACATAGCCCCTGGGGAGGCAGGGGGGCCCTGGAGAGAGCTGCCCTGAGCCAGGCCAGAGCGGTGGCCCTGGGGGCCCTACCCCCTGCCCCTCCTGGCCGTGTGAGCCTGTAGCGAGGCTGCAGACTTGGCCATAGCTCAGACAAGAGCTGAGGGCTAGGTGGTCACCCTGAAGCCAGATGGGTGGCGGTGGCGCTCGGATCCCCTGACCTGTAGGCTGGCAGGGGCCCCAGAGGGTGTGAGTGTGGGGTGGCCCTCACTCCCCACTGAGCCGGGGCCTTCCCCAGGGCGTGGAGGACGCCTTCTACACTCTGGTGCGGGAGATCCGGCAGCACAAGCTGAGGAAGCTGAACCCCCCAGATGAGAGCGGGGCTGGATGCACCAACTGCAAGTGTGTGCTGTCCTGACGTCAAGCTGGGTGAGCAGGCAGGGAGGGTGGGGTGAGCAGGTGGGGAGGGCTGTGTGACGGGGGTTGGGCTGAACCAGGTGAGCTGATTTGCAGACAGGTGAGGTGGGCAGGGGTCTGTCAGGAGCGCCTGTGGGGCTGGGTGGCGTGGAGAAGAGCTGTGGGCTGTGGGGAGTGCCAAGCAAGGAGGCCTGTGGCTGCTGGGAGCTGAGTGAGGGTGGCTGGGTGAGGAGTTGTGGGCCATGTGGGGGGATAGGGAGGGTGCTAGATGGCTGGAAGAGGGGGTGTAGACTGTAGGGGTCTGAGCAGGGGTTGGTGGGGGGCTGTGGACTGTGGTGGTCTGAGAAGAGGTGGGTGAGGGGCTGTGGGAGCTGGGCAGGGGTGGATGGGGGGAAGAAGAGAGAGCTCCAAGTCTTGGGGGGCTGGGTTGGGGTGGGCTGAGGCCTGTCTGGGGGGGACGGCCAGGAAGAGGTGGGCAAGAGTGGGTGGGTGACTGTCAGGACTGGGGGGAGCTGGGCAGGGAACTTGAGGGGACCAGACAGGGTTGAGTAGGAAGCAAACTGAAGCGGGATAGGTTGGGGGCTGGGCAGGAGACTGGGCCACGGAGGTGGTGTGGGGTAGGGAAGCCACACAGGGAACATGGGGTGTAGGAGCAGTGGGGGACACTGAGGGAACTGAGTGAGGTGGCTGAGGGGCTTGATTGGGGTGCTCAACTACTCCCTCCCTTCCTCACACAGACGTGGAGGTGCAGAGGGAGAGACCTGGAAGGAAGCCAGAAGGAAATGGCTCCAGGGCCCAGGCAGCCCGAGAGAGTGGACAGAGGTGACCTCAGACCTCCCACCGACGCTTTGCACAGACTGTCATGAACTGAGCCCTCCATCCCCCCACCCCTTGGGTGTAGGTGGGATCCTAGTAAATTATGGGATGGTATGCTCTGGACTCGACCTTGGAGTTGTAAGGCAGGGGTGGGGACCCCTCGGCCCTTCAGCTCTGCTTGCCCTCCTGCTCCAGCCCCTTTGGGCAGGTCAGTGGGAGGCAGAGTGTGGACAGCACCGATGGAGAAGGCGCATGCTTCCCATCCTCAAGCGGGCAGCCTTCTTGGGGAATGCTGGGACCAGGCACCATGGAGTGGCTGTTTTGGGGTTTTCAAGCTGGAGGGAAGTTGTGGAGCTGAGGACCTGCCCCATGGCCAGCACTGGCCCAGTACCTGTCCAGCCTGCTTTTGTGTGCTGGCCAGGGAGCAGCCCCGCTCAGGGACAGGGTCCTCAGAGCCGCACATGAGCAGTATGGCCAGGCCCTGATGCAGCCATGGATTAGATGTTCGGCTGGCATTGGCCATCCTGTCCTGCGACCACAGTCACCTGTCTTGCTCACCGTGGCCACTGGTTGCCCGTCTTCTGGGCATGCACAGAGCAGGGCAGCTATACTCTGCTCTGACAGGGCCTGTGCCCATCTCTGGCCAAACTCAGGAGTGGCCAGGCCCCCAAGGTTCCCTCCCGTGGTTGTAGAGCTATGCGCCGAGGTTTCTGCCTCCAGAGAGTCCATGGCCTGGTGGTCAGGAGTTCGTGTAAGAGACCTGATCAGCAGGGGCGAGTGAGACAGGATGGGCAGGCTGCAGTCACTCACTCTTCATCTGCTGCAGGACTAACGTGGGGAGTCCGAGGCTGCTGGAGCCACAGCAGGGCCTGCGGGGAGCCCCAGGAAAGCTAGAGCTGTCACTGAAAGTCCTCAGAGTTGGGGATCTGTCAGTGGCCTTCTGCTGCTCCCCATGTCTAGGGAGACCTGTGGTGTGTGTGGTGGGCTCTGAGGGCCAGCACACTGCCACTCCTCAGCACTGGGGACTGACAGGCAGGGCCCTTGTGTGGGGAGTATATCTGTCCTCTTTGGCTTTGAGGACAGCTAGGTGGAGGTCTGGCAAAGAGCACTGTGTGTGGGGCCCTGGAGCTAAGTGGGCGGATGGGGCAGGACCAGCCGGGCCACTTGGGAACACCGTGGTGTGGGAGGAGTGGGGCAGTGGGTGATCTTCAGACCCAGGGACGTCCTGGGGGGTCCTCAGATGCTGGCTGCGGAGAACACAGCAGAGGACTGGGTCCTCCTGCACCACGACCTCCCTCCCCATGACGGTCGCAAGCACTCAGCTCTGCTACCTTTGGACTCCCCCAACTCCTGGAGGCCCTGCTGGGTTCTGGACAATGAGTGAGGGAGCCCAGTGGAGCGTGTGCATGCCCCAGGCTACCCTGTCCTTCAAGCAGGTGGCACAGGCCTCATGTTTGCACCCCTGCCCTGAGCTTTTCCCTAGAACATCCAGGAGGAGGGTGGGCCCTGAAGCGAGAGGTGCCCTCCCCCGCCCCATAGGAGCCTGGGGTCAAGTTTGTTGAGGGCCCACCCTGGCAGGGTGGCCATGGTGGCCATACTGGTCCTGAGGTCACCCACTGAGCCAGGCAGGTCCCATTTCTTGCGCTCTTGACCAGGGGCTAGTACTGCCCAGCCTCACTCGGGACAGCAGGTATTTCTGATCCTCCTTCAGACAAGAGCGCCTTGTGCTGTGGGACCCAGCAGGACTGCTCAGGCCCCTTGTGTTGCCCTCCATTACCCTTCCCCCACCACCCTCTCACGTGGCCCTGCCCTACGGACACCTCTTGCTGTGGTCTCCTGCTGGTCAGACCCAGATGTCTGAGACCGTGAGTAAAGAGGGAAGAGGCAGCCCCTAAGTTCATCAGCCTCTCTCTGGTCTGTACAACCGCGTCTCGGGCTCCCTTGGATGCTGGAGCAGGGTCTCCCTCAGACAAGGTGGGGTGGGCACCTCTGGCCGGCTCTGTGTGACATCAGTCCTGGAAAGTGGGCCGTCCTTGATAGTGGACTGTCAGAAAGATGGACTGCAGGGAAGTGGCCCATCAAGGAGACAGGAGTGCAGGGAGGTAATCAACCATGGTGGTGGGCCGTCAGAGGTGGATACTCAGATATGCTGCTTAGCGAGATAGACCTTGCAGGGAGGTGGATGGGGTGGCACCCCAAGTACCTGGCTTCAGGACCCTGCTCCTTGTGTGAGTGCAGGGCTCGGGCAGGTCCCTGGCCCCTGCCCTCTGGCTCGAGTGGAAATAGGCACCAATTTAGGCACAGTGGACGGATGGTTCCTGAGTACGGAGGGATTGGGAAGCCAAGAAAGACCCCAAGAGAGGTGGGGAACAGTGAGGATGAGTGAAGGCCAGGTGGGGTGGACAAGGGTGCAAGAGGTAGCTGGGGGCCCAGGGAGTGACCAGCTTTCTGGACAAGGGCAGGCCGACTGGAGGCTGGAGGCGGTGGTGTGTCTGCCAGGGCAGCTCACTGAGGGCGGGGTAGTGGGGTGAGTAGAGATCTGGACAGGTAGGCTGGGTGGCCCCACTTGGCACAATTATGCCCTGGCTATTCAAGTGGCCACTTTGTAGCTAGGGCTGTATGCAGCTGCTGGCTGGCTGGCCAGTCCACCTACCACAGCTAGAGAGACTTGGAGAGTCAGTGCCAGAAGGGATTTGGTCTCATGGGATCTCTGAACAACCTTGCTTGCTGGAGCTATTAGCCCTCACCCCACACTCCTCTGTATGAGTCTTCACTTTCATTGGGCCCTGGAGGGCCTGGGCTCCTTTCCAGAAGCCCTTACTAGCTCTGCAAGGCAGGTGACCGTGACAGACACAGGCAAAGTAGGGGCTCCTGACGCGGAGCCTCAGAATTGCCAGCCAGGGCAGCAGTGGCAGGCTGGGTTCTCTGCAGAGAAGCAGGTTCGTGAAGGAATTGTGGTGGTGCACTGTGCAGCTGCTGACTAAAACGTGGACAGTTCAAGTCTGCCAGAGAAAGTGGCAGGCTTCTCCCTGTGACTTTTCAGCCTGAATAACTGCGTGCAGTGAGCTTTGGAATGTATACATCTATATATACACATATAGGAAGCGCTGTTGGCCTAGTGGTAAGAAACTCTGCAGTACTGAAGGCATGTGGTTCAAATCCACCAGCTGCTCTGCAGAAAAAAGATGGACCATCTCCTGTGCGATTAACAGCCTCTTAAAAGGGTCAGCTCTGGGCCAGTTCTGGCTCAGTGATGATGTTGTTACGTGCCATCGAGTCACTTGCAACTCATAGCGACCCTATGTACAAGAGCTCTAAACACCGTTCTATACTGTGCCAACCTAGCCATTTCAAACACACTCTATTCCCACCACTCCAGTCACAGAATTGATCCATCTCATCGAAGGTCTTCCTCTCCTTCGTCGCCCCTCCACTCTGCCAAACATGATGTCCCTCTCCAAGGACCAGTCCCTCCTTGCAACATGCCTAAAGTATGTCAGACGAAGCTTCAGAATCCTTGACTCCAAGGAGCATTCTATCTTCACCCTCTCCAGGACAAACCTGTTTGTTCTCCTAGCAGTCCATGGTATATTCAACACTCTTCTCTAGCTCCACAGCTCAAAGGCATCAAATCTCTATCATCCTTATTCACTGTTCAACTCTCCAATCCATAGCACATAATTGCGAAGACACTAGCCCAGATCAGGCACACCTTAGTTTCCAGCCTGATGACGTTACTCTTCAGTACTCCTGAGAGGTCACTCACAGCTGACTCTCAATGCAATTCATCTCTTGATTTCCTGGCTATTGTTACCAAAAGTGTTGACTGTGGAGCCAAGTAAATGAAAACTGTTAACTATCTCAATCTCTTCACCATCCATGCTGATGCTGCCAATTGGCCCAATGGTGAGAATCTTTGTTTTCGTGATGTTGAGCTTCAATCCATATTGAAGACTGCAGTCCTTGACCTTCTGCAGCAAGTGCGTCAGGTCCTCCTCAGTTTCAGCAAGCAGGGTTGTGTCATCTGCATAATGCAGGTTGTTGATGATTCTTCCACCAATCCTGATGCCACATTTCTCCTTGGACAGCCCAGCGTCTCGGATGATCTGTCCTGCATACGGATTGAAAAGGTATGGAGACAGAATACATCCCTGACGAACCCCCTTTTTGATTTTGAACCATGTAGTGTCTCCTTGCTCTGTTTTGATGACTGCCTCTTGGTCCAAGTATAGGTTTCGCATTAGCACAATCAAATGTTCTGGGATTCCCATTATTCTCAGAGTCAGCCACAGCTTGTGGTCCACACAGTCAAAAGCCTTTGCATAGTCAATGAAGCACAGATAGACATTCTTCTGGTATTCTCTGCTTTCTGCCAAGATCCATCTAACATTAGTTAGAATATCCCTAGTACCACGACCCCTTCTAAATCCAGCCTGTACATCTGGCAGTTCTCTGTTGGCATATTATTCCAAACGTCTCTGGATAATTTTCAGCAGAATCTTGCTTGCATGTTATATTAATGATAATTGTTCAATAATTTCCATACTCCATTGGGTCACCTTTCTTTGGAATGGGAACAAATATCAATCTCTTCCATTCAGTCGTCCAGCTGGCTGTCCTCCAGATTTCTTGGCACAACTTAGCACATCCAGGGCACAATGTCTGTTTGTTGAAATATGTCAGTTGGTATGCTGTCAACTCCTGGAGTCTTGTTTTTTGCCAATTCCTTCAGAGAAATTTGAACTTCCTCTTTCATCACCGTAGGCTCTTGCTCATATGTTATTTCATGAAATTCTTCTGTGCCAGCCAGTTCCTTCTTTTATAGTGACTCCGTGTACTCCTTCCATCTTCTCTTGATGCTTCCTGGATCAGTTAACGTTTTACCCAAAGTATCCTTAAGTATTGCCATCCGTGGCTTGAATTTGCTTTTCAGCTCCTTGAGCTTAAGAAACGCTAAGTGAGTTCAGCCCTTTTGATTTTCTGACTCCAGCTCTCTGCACATTTCATTATAGTCTCTTGCTTTGTCGTCCCGGACTGCCTTTTGAAATTTTCTGTTCAGCTTTTTGCTTTCTTCCTTTAGCTTTGGCTTCTCTAATGCAATACTCAGAGTCTCATCTGACATCCATCTTGGTCTTCTTCAGCCTTTGTAATGATCTTTTGCATTCTTACGGACGATTTTCTTGATATCCTCCCAGAGCTCATTTGGTCTACGCTCATTGGTGCTCAAGGCCTCAAACCGGTTCCTGAGATGGTTTTGAAATTTGAGTGGGACAGACTTAAGGTCAAATTTTGATTCCCGTGGACTTGACTTAATTTTCCTCAACTTCAGCTTGAACTTGCATATGAGTAGTTGGTGGTCAGTCCCACAATCAGCACCTGGCCTAGTTTCACTGCTGATAATTGAGCTTCTGCACTCAGTGATAACAAATATACGTATCCAAAATGCTAAAGAGCAATGATGTCAGTCTAGAGACTAAGGTGTGCCTGATCCAGGCCATGGTCTTTGCAGTTACTTGCTATGCATTAGAGAGAGATGGATAATAAATTAGGATTACGGAAGAATAGATGGCTTTGAGTTGTGCTGGAGGAGTGTTGAACATACCATGGATTGCAAAGAGAACAAACAGGTCTTCCCAGGAGAGGGGGAAACCAAGTTTCTCCTTGGAGGCAAGGAGTTTGAAGCTCTGTCTTACATACTTTGGGCACATGGCCAGGAGAGACCAGTTCTTGGAGAAGGACATCATGCTTGGAAGGGTGGAGGGACAGCGCAGGAGAGGAAGACCCCAGAGGCAATGGATTGACACAGTAATGGGCAATAGCGGTGAGTATCAGACTGGCTAAGAACAGAGCAGAGTTCAGAGCTGTTGTACGCAGGGTCACTGAGTTGTAGGCAACTCAACAGCACATAACATATACATATAGAGAGGAGGAGGAGAATTTGTTTCAAGGAGACCTCACTAGTTTCCACATCTGTGGGAGGCCTGGAGAGGTGATGAATCATGGTTGGCAGGCAGGTGTTAGGCTGCTGGCTTTGGGGACTGAGCCTAGAGAGTATCAGCAAGTGAGTCTCAGTGATGGTTCTGAGGGTGATGAGTCCAGCAGGCTGCTGGATTGAGTCCCAAGGTCTGAGCCGGCCAGTTGCAAGGTTGGACATAGCCCTCTAATTTTGATAGTGTCCATGCATCCCTTCAGTGTAACTGCCTACCTCTTCACCTGTGTCTGTCGACCTGGATCTGTCTCTTTTTCTGTTGATCTACCTTTTTCTCTTCCTTCACTGCAGTCCACATTCTTAGGTGATTCCCTTTGAGCACACCAGGTTGACACCTCCTGGCCAGCCTCACATCATGGGGATGGTGAGAGTCTGCAGCAGCCAGGGTGACACCGAGTGCCCTGGCCACGTGACAGCCACCAGAGGTACCAGGGAGAGTAGGGACCCTACTGGAAGGGAGTGCACACAGGGGTGTCCCAGGAGGCCAGCGTCCTGCCCTGCCCTCCATCCTTCCAAGCATGATGGCCTGGAACGAGAGTCCCAGCCGAGTATCTGTCCACAGGGACTGTAGTAAAGTTACAACCACAGCAGGGCGTCTCAGGTGTGCAGCTCAGCTGTGATGTTGCCTCCAAAACCAGCAACCATGTTGCATCTCTTGAGGTCCCAGAGTGCCCCAGGAGAACGGTGACATGCCTTAGCCAGGAATCACCATCCAGTCAGCACCCCCCAGCCAGGGACACCACCTAGTCACTGACCACCAGTCAGCCATGGACCACTACTCAGTACCTGACCTCCACCAAGCCAGGGACACTGCCCAGCACTGCTCACCACCCAACTAGGGCCACCTCCCAGCCTGGGCTACCAGCACCGGCAGCCACTGACCATTGCCCAGGCAGGCAGCCTGAATATGATGCACAGAATCAGGTCTCCCAGCCGTCATCACAGTAATTTTATGTGTAAAATCCATATACCTGCCTGCAGGCTGGCCCCAGTGTAGAGCTAATAAAACTTCACATGCTGGCTAACGGTTTTGTTCATCTCTGAGCATTAAGGCCCCTCTGGCGTGTTACTAGTCTACAGCCTTCTCAGCAAATCCTGGCCCCTTGTGTCCTTTTATCACACTGTATCCAAATGTCCAGTGAGTTCAAGCACATTATATATGGCCTCCCAGTCTGACAGAGAGCCAGAGTGGACTGTGAGATGGTTGTCCGAGGGTTCCCCAAGAGTCAACCAGTCTTTGGTTCATGTCTGCTCTTCCACTCAGGACACGGAGGAGAGGAAGGGTCCTCTGGAAGCTGTGCACTCTTGAAGGTGTCTGTGTAGACTTACAGAGGCTATGAAAACAGTCCTGGGAGCGCGGTGCAGGTACCGGTGTGGTGATGCACAGCCTGGTCCTGCCCTGTCCCCACTGTCAGGGAGACTGGAGCCCATTGTCACAGCCGGTGTCTGGCCAGGCCACTGAGGGGCTTCCTCTCATCCACTGACCTTACGGTTTTCCAAGCAGGATGCCTGCCCCATGGACTGACTTCTCTTGGAAACAAATCCATAGTAGGTGAGATGAAAGGTCATCGTTTTTTCTTTAGAAAAAAGTTTTTCTTGTAATTTGAGTGTGTTTACAGAGAACCTTGGTTTCCTCTCCAACCATTCATATGTGTTTTATGATATTAAAATCTCCATAGTATAACTGTCTTCTTCCAGTTTCATCCCGATGATTCTCATTTCCATCAGTCCTGTCCTAGCCCTTCGTGCCTTGTGAGCTTTAACTTGTATAGCCAGTTAGTCCGAGGAGGACTCCCCTGGTGTTCCCGTTCACTGGGTAGGCCCGTCTCTTGTTTGGCAGAAGTTAAGGCCAGGTCTGAAGGCTGACTAAGGGCCGGAGTCTCAGGTCGGCTGCTCCCAGACATACTTATTTGTTGGTTTGGCCGTCTAGGATACTCAGTTCTCCAGCGCCATGGTTCAGAGGCATGGGTTCTTTTTCTGTTGTCAGAATTCATCGTTTAACTCTCAGAAGCATAGGAAGCAACTGAAAATACCGTGGCTTGATCAGGCGCAATTTAGACTTTAAACCGACATTATCACTCTTTAGAATTTTGGAGAGATCCTGGATAGATTTTCCCAGGACATCTTTTGATTTCTTGATTGCTGCTTC
The DNA here is from genome assembly GCF_000299155.1 of Elephantulus edwardii. Classification (NCBI taxonomy): domain Eukaryota; kingdom Metazoa; phylum Chordata; class Mammalia; order Macroscelidea; family Macroscelididae; genus Elephantulus; species Elephantulus edwardii. The sequence goes on along the minus strand of NW_006399876.1, from coordinate 516,353 downwards.
CGGGGGTGTAGATTCCAAGGAGAACTTAAGTCATTGACAACCAGTCTTTTCCTTCTATCAGAATGTTGCCTGTTGATCGGATGGTGAGGGTTTTGTTTTCTTGATGTTGAGATGTAATTTATATTGAGAGCTGTAGTCTGATCTTCGGCAGCAGCTGCTTCAGGTTCTCATTTTCTGTAAGCAAGGTTGTGGTATCTGTGTAACCAGGTGGTTAATGAATTTTCCTCTAAGCCCGATGCCACATACTTCTTTATACAGTTCAGCTTCTCAGATTATTTTTTCATCATACAGCCTGAACATTGTTAGGTGCTGTTGAATTGACTACGACCCACAGGGACCCTACAGACAGTGGGTGTGAACCGTGCCCTGTCCTGTGCCATCCTCCTCATCTCGGACATACCTGAGCCCACCGTTACACTCACTGTGTCAGTCTGTCTAGTTGAAGATCTTCCCCGCCTTCATGAGCCTCCTCGCCAATCATAATGGTCCTTTCCAAGGACTAGCCCCTCCGAACAATAAGCCGTGTTGAGGAGAAGCTCTGTCATCCTTGCCTCCAGGGAGCACCCAGGCTGCACTTGTTGGCAGTCTGTGGGATATTCATCACTCTTGTCCAACAACAAAAATCAAAGGCATCAATGATTCTTCTTCATTGTTTAAGATGTATAGCAATTAATTGGAAAAGTCATGGATCAAGTGCATCTTAGTCTTCAAACTGACATCTTTGCTCTTCAGCACTCTGGAAAGGTCCCTGACAACAGACTTCAGGGACCTTTCCCAATGCAATTCATCTTTTTTGATTTCCTGGCTGTTGATACAAAGGATGTTGATTGTGGATCCAAGCAAGAAGAGCTAATTAACAATTTCTGTCTCCTCTTCATTTATCAGGTGTTGTCTGTTGGCCCAGTGGTGAGGGTTTCTGTTTTCTTAATGTTGAGTGGAACCCATGTTGAAAGCTGTAGTCTTTGTTCCTTTTCAGCATTTCAAGTCTTTTTCCAATCCTGATGCCACATTCTTCTTCACATAGTCCAGCTGCTTGGATGATTTGTCCTGTGTATAGACTGAATTGGTATAGAGAAAGGATATAGTCCTGACACACACTTTTCCTGACTTTAGACAATGTAGTGTTCCCTTTCCCAGAGCAATGCATCTCCTTATTTCCTGACTGTTGGTAAAAAAGGTGTTAATTGTGGTTCCAAGTAAAGTGAGGTTGTTGGCAGTTTCAATCTCCTCTCCATCCATCATGATGCTGCTTATTGGTCCAATGGTAAGAATCTTTGTTTTCTTGACATTGAGATTCAATCCATACCAAAGGCTGTGTTCCTTGATCTTTTGCACAAATGCTTCAAGTCCTCCTCACTTTCAACAAGCAAGGTTGTGTCATCTGCATAATGTAGGTTACTGATGAGTCTTCCTCCAGTCCTGATGCCACATTCCACTTCATAGAGCCCAGCTTACAAAATAATATTCTAGGAAAGTCTGCAGTTAGAGAACTCTCCAAATTATTGAGGAGTAACGATGTCACTTCTAAGACTAAGGTGCATCTGAGTCAGTCCATGGTCTTTCCAGTCACTTCCTGTGCATCTGAGAGCTGGACAGTGAATAAGGATGACAGAATAAGAATTGACGCCTTTCAACTGTGGCGTATGAGAAAAGCACTGAACATCCCATGGACAGCCCAAAGAACAGACAGACATGTCGTGGAGAGGGTGCAACCTGAGTGCTCTTTGGAGGCAAGAATGATGAGTCTTCACCTCACATACTTTGGGCACTTTTCTAGGAGGGGCTGTTCCTTGGAGAGGGACATGATGCTGGGAAGGCTGGAGGGTCGGCGAAGGAGAGGAAGACCTTGGATGAGGTGGACTGACATGGTGACTGCTGCAATGGGCTCTTGGGTGTCAGGAAGTGTGAGGCTGGCACAGGGTTCAGTTCTGTTGTTCATAGGGTCACTGAATTGTGCTTGACTCAGCAGCACCTACCACCAACATGACAGTGTCCCCTGCTCTGTTGTACCACAGGTCCTTGGTCTGATTCTAGTACATGAGCACAATTAAGTGTTCCGGGATTCCCATTCTTCTCAATGTCAGCCATGATTTGTTATAATCCACAGAGTCAGTAAAGTACAAATAGAAATCCTTCTGGTATTCTCTGCTTTCAGCCAAGATCCATCTGACATCAGCAATGATATCACTTGTGGCATGGCTGCTTCTAAATCCAGTCTGAATTTCTGGAAGTTCTCAGGTGATGTACTGTTCTAGCTACTGTTGAAATGATCTGTAGCCAGATTTTACTTGCAGCTCTGGTGGCCTAGTGGCAAGAAACTATGCCGCAATTCCAAAAGCATGTAGTTCAAGGCCACCAGCTGCTCTGGCATCAGGATTGGAGGAAGACTCATCAACAATCTGCGTTCTGCAGATGACACAACCCTGCTTGCTGAAACTGAGGAGGACCTGAAGTGCTTGCTGCAGAGGGTCAAGGACTGCAGCCTTCAATATCAAGAAAACAAAGATTCTCACCACTGGGCTAATTGGCAGAATTGTAATGAACGGTGAAGAGTTTGAGATTGTTAACAGCTTTAGTTTGCTTGGCTTCACAATCAACACTCTTGGCACCAGCAGCCAGGAAATTAAAAGATGTATTGTATTGGGAAAGTCTTCTGTCAGGGACCTCTCCAAAGTATTGAAGAGCAATAATGTCAATCTGGAGACTAAGGGGTCCCTGATACAGGCCATGGTCTTTGCAATCACTTGCTGTGCATCAGAGAGCTGAATAATGACTAGGGATGATAGAATTGATGCCTTTGAGCTGTGGTGCTGGAGAAGAGTATTGAATATACCATGGACTACTAAGAAAATGAACAGGTTCATCCTTGAGAGGGTTAAACCAGGCTTCTTCTTGGAGACAAGGATTCTGAAACTTTGTCTGACATACTTTGGACACGTTGCAAGGAAGGACAAATCCTTGGAGAGGCACGTCATGCTTGGAAGGGTGGAGGGACATTGCAGGAGAGGAAGACTCTCGATGAGATGGCGGTAGGTGTGTGAGAGAGAATAAGATTGGCACAGGATAGGGCAGAATTTAGGGCTGTTGTACATAGGATTGCTATGAGTAGCAGCGACTTGACGGCACATAACAACAGCATAGGTGATGACTTAGACTTCACAAAGGGAGAGAGCATTCCCATCACTTCAGTCCAAGGCTGATTCCTATGATGAATGATACCTCCATCCTCTGACCTTGTCACCAGTTCTGACACCAGCTGTCCCTCTCACAGCAGTCTCTTTTTTTTCTGCTGGCTCCGTAAGCAACTGTGATGACCACATGGAATTCAGAAACCAGACCATCCTGGGGCGGAATAAGTTACCTTTCAGGAGCAGAAACAAGGACATGGGCCTTAGATCAGGCCAGCCTCTTCTCAGCCATGCCCACAGGAAAGCTGGTCTCCATCCCTCTGCCTGATCTCTTGCCTCCTCAGAGGACTGTCACTGAGCTCCTCAGCTCCTCGAGTGAGTGCTCAAGAGCACCTGGCTCCACCAGCCTCATCCTGAAGGCATTCAGGTGCCTCTGTTTTGTCCATGAGTCAGCAAGCCTAGCACGACAGTCAAGTACTATACGCAGCCCGCTGTGAAGAGGTGTCCAGCCCCCTGGCAGCTGGGGTTGGTACACTCCTGTAAATGCCTTGCTCTGTGACAGAGCAGCTCACCCACTGCTTGTGTCAACCTCCTGGCCCTGCTGCTGCTCTGCTCTGCCCCTCACACCATCTCAGCACTACAGCTCTAGCTCTCTGTCCTCCCAGTCCAGGAGGTGCTCCATGTGGCATCCTGGGCCCACGGGGTGCTCATTTAAGACTAGCAGGATGGCAAAACTGATCAACCCCTCCTTCAGATTTTCAGAAATCTGAAAAATAAACACCCCTTATTTTCATGGGTTCAACCCAAAAGGGTACCTGAGCCTTATTTGTTTTACTCACACATCTCATTTTTATAGTTCCATCTAGTCATTTTGAGGAGTGACAAGGAATGCCTGTAAATGCCATCCATCGACACTTCTTGTTAGGTGTCACAGATTTGACTCCTAATGGCGCTATAAACAAGATCTGAACCTCACCCTATCCGGGGCTGTCCTCATCTCTGATACACTCCAGCCTGGTGCTACAGTCAACCTGTCAATCCATGTTGTCAGTCTTGCCCTCTTTTACTGAACTTCAACCTTTCCAAGAGTAATGTCCTTTTCCAAGGCCCAGCCACTTCTGACAATATCCCCAAATAGGCAAAGTCACCATTTTGCCTCTAAGAAACACTTCCTCCAGGACCAACTTGCTTTCTGTTTTGGTTGTCGGTCCATGGGATACTCAACACTGATCTCCAACACCACAACTTAAAGGCATAAATTATTTTGTCACCTGTATTCATTCTCCAACTTTTAGATGCAAAGGAATCAATTGAAAATACCAAGGTTTTAGTATAACACTAAGGAATGATAAAGAATTTGTGAAGCACTGCATAATATGGATGAAATTATACTGCTTGATGTAAGTGCTGTGTGCTGTAATCCCAAAGACAGGCGGTTCAAATCCACCAGTAGCTCCATGCGGTAGTATGGGCAGTCTCCTCTCATGTGATCTACTGCCTCTGGAAATCTGCTGGAGGGTCAGGTATGTGTTGGCTACAACTCAACAGCACGCAACACCAACATACCGCTGTGTTGGGTAAAAAAAGGTAGTGGATGAACAAGAAGGGGTTTATCATACATTGTAATTAATTACATGAACCATAATTGGTTAATCATATTATTTGTAACTAATTGACTCGTGGTTGCTGTGATGCTGAAGCCTGTGACAGTGACATGCCAATCGTGGTAATGGGCACCCATGGTGGACAGTGTTGGCTGGAGCTTCCCGACTAAATCAAGCCTGGAAGCAGGAGCGGCATCCACTTCCGAAGTGGCTTGTCTCTGGAAACTCTATGTACGAACAGTGCTCAGGCTGTTTGTTCATAGGGTCGCTATGAGTCGTCTACGACTCGACGGCATTAAACAACAACAACAACAATTGCACTGATTACTGTTAATGCTATGAGATATGTATGAGTGACTAAATAAAAACCCAGTGTGATTTGTGAATTTGCGCTCAAGTCACAATGTTTTTAAACAATGATCTGTTGCCCTGCAGAGTACCTTGATCTCTTATCCAGTCAGATCACCAAGTGCTCATCTTCTAGTGAGTTCCCACTTCGTTCTCTTGGATATGCTAAATATGTGCCGATTTTATTTGTAATATCATAAGTAAATAATGATAATTTATGCATTTAATTTCTAAAAGGCATGTTTAATACTTTATTTTAACTGGAGTGAAAGTTTACAAACCATATTGGTTGGTCATTCAGTAAGACTGAAATGAACACGGGTGTGCAAGTACCAGTTCTTGTTGCAGCTCTTACTACTTTTTTAGAATATGTACCTCACAGTGGGATTGCCAGATCAAATGATATTTCTAGCCCCACCTCTAAGGAAGTACCGGACTGCTTACCACAGTGGTTGCAGCATGGGTACTGGCTGAAAGCAGAGGTTCGGTTCTAGAAAGATGCCTATATGTGTTTTATTGACTATGTGGAGACATATGGCTGTGCAGACCACAACAAATTGTGGCTAACCTTGAGGATGGAATCCCAGAACATTGTGCTCATGTGAAACCTAGACCTAAACCAAGAAGCTGTTGTCTGAACAGAGCAAGGGAACACTGCGTATTCCAAATCCAGGAAAGGAGTATGTCAAGGATGTATCCTTTCTCCATACTTTTCCAATCTATATGCTGAGTGGATAATTCAGGAGGCTGGACTTTAGAGGATGAATGCGGCATAAGTATTGGAGGAAGACTCATCAAGAACATGTGTTATGCAGGTGACATGACCTTGATTGTCAAAACTGAGGAGGACTTGAAGTGTTTGCTGCAGAAGATCAAGGACAGCAGCCTTCAATATGGATTGCATCTCAACACCAACAAAACTATGATCCTCTCCACTAGGCCAATAGTCAGCACTGTGATAGATGGAGAAGGTATTGAGATTGTTAATGATTTCTGCATACGTGGATCCACAATCAACACCCTTGGCACCAGCAGTTAGAAAACCAAAGGACAAGTTAGACTGGGAAAATCTGCTGTCTGTCAGGGACCTCTCCAGAATGCTAAAGAGCAAAAATAATCTGTCTAGAGTCTAAGGTACACCTGACCCAGGGCTTGGTCTTCTCAGTTGTTTGTTATATATCCAAGGGCTGGACAGTGAATATCAACAATGACAGAATAATAATTTATGTCTTTGAGTTGTGCTAGAGTAAAGTATTGAACATATTATGGGCTGCCAAAAGAACAAACGGGTATGTCCTGGAGAGGGTAAAATCAGATTGCTCTTTGGAAGCAAAAATTTTGAAGTATTATTTCACATACTTTGGGCATGTTGCTAGGAGGGACCAGACCCTGGAGAAGGACATCATGTTTGGAAGGGTGGAGGGTCAGTGCAGGAGAGGAAAACCTTGGATGAGATGAACAGACACAGGAACTGTGGCAATGAGGTCAGGAGTATCAGAGATGGTGAAGTTGACTCAGGATAGGACAAGTTCAGAGCCATTTTTCATAGGGTTTCTCTGAATCATGATTTGACAGCATATAATAACAACAAACCAGCACTGTGTGGGTTGCAGTCTCTCCAAATCCTGGCCATCATTGAACTTTGCTGCTGCTGATGGGGTGAGATGATATCTTACTGTCGTTTTGGTGTGCGTCTCTCTAACAGCTACTCCTCTGAGAATTCTCTGTAGGGTCAGCTATGAGGCGCTTCTGACTTGTTGTGAAGAGTGAGTAAATATCTTAATGCGGAGTTTGTGTCTCTCTGGCTTTTCTAGTGTGGATGACTGTGTGGAGGGGTGGGACTGTGCAAGTGAGGCGTGTTGGCCTATCTACCATTTCACGAGGTGATTTGCCAGTCTCAACAATCTGCGTGAGGGTTGGCTAGTCTCACCAAAAAATTTAACAGCTCTAGTTGCAGAGAACAGGAATTCTTTCCGCACAAGAAGAGATGGAATTCTTCACTCAGCGAGGGAAGAGAGACCTCACCCAATCCATTGAAATGTACGTAGCACATGCTTTGGGGTAACAGCAGCAGTGATGGCTCAAGTGGAGAACTGGACGTGAGAAGGGACTTTGGGGGAGGGGAAGCCAATATTGGAAGGACTGAAAACTTTATTAGACAATTGGGGGGGGGTAGATGGGAGGAGCCAGTATTGGCTGGACTGAGAAGTTGGGAACACTTAGAACCACAAGGCTCAAGGTTGAGGTGCTTGCGTGCACATTTTGGGAGCTTTCTTGACTGTATTTTGTTATTAATCTGAGTTATAACCTTTTAACTCTTACAGTATAGTTTTGTGTGGTCTGTGAGCTGGGAGTCAGAAAATCAAAAGGGCCGAGATCATTCAGCATTTCTTAAGCTCAAGGAACTGAAGAATAAAGTCAAACCTCTAGCTGCTATAATAAGAATGCTTTAGGCAGAATATTAAATGATCCAGGAAGTATTAAAAGAAGATGGAAAGAATATATTGAATCACTGTATCGAAAGGAATTGGCAGACACAGAAGAATTTAATGAAATAACATTGAATGAAAGGAGCAAGAACCTATGGTGATGAAGGCAGAAGTTCAGGCTCTGCCTTTTGAAATCTTCTATTCAACTCTTTAGTATCTTGAATTCTTCCTTGTGCTTTAGCTTCTCTGTGCTCCAGTGCAATATTCAGAGTCTCTTCTGACATCCATGTTGGTCTTTTCTTCCTCTTCTGTCTTTGCAATGATCATTTGCTCTCTTCCTGGATGATACCCTTGATAGCCTCCCACAGCTCATCTGGTCTTCGCTCATTAGTGTTCAAGGCCTCAAACCTGTTCCTGAGATGGTTCTGAAATTCAGATGGGATAGACTCAAAGTCATATTTTGGTTTCTGTGGATTCGGTTTGATTTTCCTCACCTTCAGCTTGAACTTGCATATGAGTAGTTGGAGATTCATTCTCAGGTTGTGTAGAGGGGCCAGTAAGAAATCTTCACAGGCGGAAAAGCGGGACAGCTCAAAGGGCCTTAAGCCCCCCTCCCCCACTTCACAGGTAACTCTGAAGTCCCCAAGACCGTGTGGGATTCGTTCTCAGGTTGCGTAGAGGGGGCAGAATTATGAACTGTACTTTTTAAAATTTTAAAAATCCTTACACACTCTGTCTTGGCCACTCATACTTGTCCCACCTCCCTTTTTTTTCTATAATTATATTTTATTAATTTTCATAAACATTTACAGAGATTTTGGGTTTCCATTCATTCATTGTTGCACTATTCTCTCTACCCTCCTCCCAGTTTGTTCTTGTCCAAATGCCACAGTGCTTGGCAAAGCCAGTTCTGATTAATCTTCTTTGTCAGTGTGTCCTTTGCCATTCCCTATCACTCCTCCCTGAGAGAGACTTCACCCTGAGTCATAAGGAAAAGGGGACGGCGTATTCTCTTAGCTACTTCCTGCTGAAAAGGGACGCTGTGGGTTTCAGGGTGAAGATCTTCTCTCACTACTCTAAAGGGCCCCTTTGGCAGTAGGAAACACATAGACTATTATGGAGATTGATTTTGGAATTTAGATGCACTCTTATTGATTGTGCTTGGCCGTACATGTTCATATCCTTGAAGATGTATCATTCCCACCTCCCTTTTAAGACAAGACATACTAAATAAATTGTGGGTTGTCCTATTCATTACGGGATCCACCCCCTGCGCTTGTTCACCTTCCTCCTTCAGAGGCCTCCCTACCTCACCCCATGATTTAGCACCCCCCTTTGTCCTGTGGCTCTCATCCAGAGTATGGGATAATTTCCCTATCACTGAGCATCTCACCCTGCCCGCTTGATATTTCCTTCTAGCAACTATACTCCATTGCCCCAGAGCACTACCCAGCCCCTGCGACCAGCTCTTTATAGCCTCAAACCTCTGGTCCACTCTTTCCTCAAAATGGGACCCCTAACCCCCACAGACTCTCTCTCCCACCCCAGTCCTCCAGGTAAAGAAGGCTAGTGGGTCCTTATGCTACACAACCTCTCCCTCATGCCCTCCCGTTTTACTCCCTCTCTCTTCCCTCCCACTCAGTGTTTCTCAGTAATTACTATTCAAAAATGCATTTTTTTTCTTTCCTGCTGGACCCTCAACCATAACCCCTTACTCCGGCGCACTCTGATGCCTACAGTTCTCATCAGTTAACCTGGTCTATCCGCCCAAAATTTCTTCTCAACTTTTTAGCAGATAAAGTCTATTGTGTTTCCTCCCCATAAAGCCCAGCTCTCACAAATCCAGGAAACATACCTTGTTGTTTTTGTGTACCATAGAGTCAGGGTCAGTTGATCCATAGCTGACCCTCCAGTGTGTTTTCAGAGGCAGTTAATCACAAGGAAGGAGATTGCCCATCCTCCTGTGGAGCAGCTGTAGGCCTCAAACTGCATGCCTTCGGGATTGCAGTGCAACTTCTAGACACTAGGCCAGCAGAGAATAATTTACCTGAAGCTAGTCATTATTTCCATCCCAGAAGGGAACCCCAAACGATGGAGCTTCCCACACTCTCCAGTCCCAACGACTAAACGTGCTCTGTTCTCCTTCCTCGGCTTTTTTAGACACAGATGCCCCACTACACTGCCATAGCCAGACCTTTCTGTCTTGCTGCCCACCGCCGTCTCCATGATCCAATGCTGCCCACCCAAACTCCCTTTAAAACCCTGAAGAGGCCTCGCCACAGCTCCTGTCGGCATTGTGCAGCCTCCAAACCCCTTTTCATTTTTACAAGGATGAGCACCAGCACACAGCTAGCTAAGGGCGTTTTAATGCAAATGATGCTGCTTCACACGAGGTCTTGACCTATCTGTCCAAACAACTGGATCCCCCTGTTAAGGGGTGGCTGCTTTGCTAAGGACACTAGCTGCAACTACTGTTCTACAGCAGAATCTAAAAAGCTGACCATTTTCTCTCCCACGGTTGCCTACTCATCTCATAACCCTAACATCTCCTTTCTCTCCCTCCTTGAAGAACTGTGGCTCAGGACATCTTTCAGGACTATACTCAAACCCAATTTCTTTTCTTTTATACTCCCCTAATTATACCAACCCTATGTCTTTTCATTTTCTCTCACTCTGATAATTCTTCAGTTTATATGTCTAATATTATTACCCACAGAGTAAAATCTCTCCAAGTGTTGAGGATGTCACCTGAAGCCTACGTGCCCTCGCTCGCTGGGCCCTCCAGTACAAGCAGTTCCTCTTTCCCTGCAGACACTTCACAGCACCGCATCCCTGTCCTCTCAGGTGTCACCACAAACCCTCTCTACAAGCCCAGTGGCTTCATCCTCCTGAGCCTTATGGCAATTGGTTGTGTGAAGTGCTGCAGGCTGCACCCCAGGTATAAATGACTCACATCCTGAAGCAGTTAGCATATGGGAGGACCTGGCTTCTTACTGGACCTTCTTAAGCCCACAGAACTCATAAAACCCCTAGCCAGGACCAATAGTGCATCCACCACGTTATTCTCTCCCTGTGTACCCAGGTCCACTCGCCGTCATACTGACCATGCACACGCCCCTGGTTCTGTGCCCCTGGTTCTGTGCTCCTGGCTCTGTGCCCCTGGTCTCTGTGCCCCTGGTTCTCAACTGCACAGGAGCCTTGGCCACTTTGTAGAAAGTGACTGACTTCTCGTCTCCTCCATCCTCTCAAGACCCCTTCCCTTATGCCAGTTTTTAAATTACACCGGACCTCTTCTCTAACCCTATTTTAATTTCTCTTGAAATACCCCCTGGGTATTATCTAGCTATGAGACACTCTTCAGTGTTCTTTCATTGCGGGAAGCAGGTGCTCTCCCAATACTAACAACTCCCTCTACAAAGGTCAGTGCACTTTCTCACTCCCTCTTGTATCTTTATCCTCAGTACACACATGTGTTCAGTCAACCAGCCATGTCTGCCGGAAGCAAGCCTGCAGTCTAGTCAGTGTAGGAATCATGGAGCAATTCGGGCAGTGGCTCCCGGGGGAAGTTTTGCTTACCAGGAGAAGATTCGACAGGACTTCAATCTTCAAGTATTGAACAACTCTCCACTAGCACAACCTGGCCAGTATCTGGTCTCTCCACGTCTCTTAACTCACTAGCAGATGCGGTTCCTCATAATCTTTTAGCTTTCTTTTTCCTTCTAGAAGAACAAGGTGGAGTATGTGCAGTTATAAAGAAAATTTGTTGCACATGCATTGATAATTTGGGCATGGGTGAAACAAATGTTAAAAGGACATGTGGCAACTTCAGCTTGCTTAGGTCTACAACCAACACTCTTGACACTAACAGGAAATCAAAAGACAAATTGCATTGGGAAAATCTGCTGTCAGGGTCCTCTCCAGAGTACTGAAGAGCAATGATGTCAGTCTAGAGACTAAGGTGAACCTGATCCAGGTCATGGTCTTTGCAATTACTTGCAATGTATCAGAGAGCTGGACAATGACTAAGGATGACGACAGAAGGAGAATCAATGCCTTTGAATTGTGGTGCTGGAGAAGAGTATTGAACTTACTATGGACTGCCAAGGGAACAAATGTTTATGTCCTAGAAAGAGTGAAACCAGGTTGCTCCTTGGAGGCTAGGATTTTGAAGCTCTGTTTTACATACTTTGTGTGTGTTTCCAGAAGGGACCAGTCCTTGGAGAAGAACATCATGTTTGGAAGGGTGGAGAACAGTGCAGGAGAGGAAGACCCTGGATTATATGGATTGACACAGTGACTGGGATAATGGAGGTATGTCAGAGACAGTGAAGTTGGCTCAGAACAGAGCAGGGTTCAGAGCTGTTACACATAGGGTCACGATGTTGTACATAGGGTCAACAGTGGGATTGACTCAGAATAGAACAGGGCTCAGAGATATTGTTCGGCTTGATGGCACATAGCAACAATGACCAAGCAGCTCTGGGTGATTTTTTAATTACTTACGAAAACTCACCTGGATATTCCCTCTGATAAGCCCATTAGTATATTCCTAATTCTCATATTTGGGCCCTGTACCTTAAAAATTTCTCTCAGTTTTTAAAATAACAGAATTGAAGCCTTAACAAACCAGACCATTAGACAGTTCCTGTTCACAATTTTTCAGCATCACCCAATTCCACTCGAACCCCTGTTGACATAAGACCTCTCCCCTGGGTTCAACCCATTTCAGAAGGAAGTTTTTAGAAGATCTTTGCTCCTTTTCTTCTTAAGTTGGGAATGTAAGGTTGAAACTGTTGCGTTTTGCTGATCTTCTGACCCTACCCAAGTGTGTCCCTGTGTTCCAGGAAATAGTGAATAATCTGATGAACGTTCACCCCTAAACATGACTGCACACCCCACCTCAGGAGATCAAACAGGAGTGTTGGGATAATGGGAACTGGCTCCAGGCCCTCCAGACTGCTGTGACTTCCTGCAGTTGGCCGGCAAGAGTGGACAAATCCCCTGCTCTCATCTTTGTTCAGTTGACCTCAGCCTGTTGTTGTTGTTATATGCCATTGAGTTGCCTGCAACTCATAGCAACCCTATGTACAACAGCCCTAAACTCTATCTTATCCTGTGCCGATCTCACCATCTCCGACACACCTGCCCCCATTACTCCAGTCATTGAATCAATCCATCCTACCAAACATGATGTCCCTCTCCAAGGACTGGTCCCTCCTTGCAACATGCCCAAAGTACGTCAGAGGAAGCTTCAGAATCCTTGCCTCAAAGGAGCAGCCTGCCTTCACCCTCTCCAGGACAAACCTGTTTGTTTTCCTAGCAGTCCATGGTATATTCAATACTCTTATCTAAGACCACAGCTCAAAGAAATCAATTCTCCTCCTGTCTTTCCTAGTCATTGTCCAGCCCTCTGATGCATAGAAAGTGATTGCAAAGACCATAGCATGTATCAGGCGCACCTTAGTCTCCAGACTGACATCCTTGTCCTTCAGCACTCTATTGAGGTTTCTAATCACAAACTTTCCCATTGCAATACATCTTTTTATTTCCTGGCAGCTGGTGCCAAGAGTGTTGACTGTGGATCCAAGCAAACCAAAACTGTGAACAATATCAATCTCTTCACCATCCATTATGATGCTGCCAATTGACCCAGTGGTGAGAATTTTTGTTTTCTTGATACTGAGTCTCAATCCATGCTGAAGACTGCAGTCTCTGACCTTCCACAGCAAGTGCTTCAGGTCCTCCTCAGTTTCAGCAAGTAGGGTTGTGTCATTTGCATAACACAGATTTTTGATGATTCTTCCTCCAATCCTAATGCCACATTTCTCCTCATAGAGCCCAGACTCCCAGATAACCTGTTCTACATAAACATTGAAAAGGTATGGAGACAGGATATAGCCCTGCATACACCCTTCACAATTTTGAACCATTCAGTGTTTCCCTGCTCTGTTCTGATGACTGCCTCCTGGTCCAAGTATAGGTTTTGCAGTAGCACAATCAAGTGTTCTGGGATTCTCATTCTTCTCAGAGTTAGCCACAGTTTGTTATGATCCACACAGTCAAATGCCTTTGC
>NW_006399876.1:499663-500816 GCF_000299155.1 Elephantulus edwardii | reverse complement strand
TCCCCAAACCAGTGCAGATGCCTCCAACAGTGCAATTCGAGGAGGTTACAAAGGGGTAAGTCCCAAAATCAATATCCAGCAGAGCTGCATTTGCACCTTCTACCAAGGTTATCTTTGGTGGTCCATGCAGGGCCTCGTATAAGAAGTAAACACGATCTCTCACCATTGGCTTAATTCTTTCCATATAACCCTTGAGTTTTTGCAGTTCACCTTCAATGTCAATCTCCAAAGTAGGGTATATAGATTTGTACTGATTAGCCAGAACTTTGAATCTCTCCGAGAAGCCATCAAAATCGGAAACGAGATCACACATCTGGAGCCCACTCCGAGCAGCTTTGGAAGAATACACGGGGCCAATGCCTTTTTTGGTGGTACCCAAATTTTGCCCTGCTTGCTCTTGTCTCTGTTGTTCCTGGATCCCATCAGCTGCTTGATGAAAATCAAATACAATATGAGCTCTGTCCGATATGATAAGTCTCTTTTCTCAGCCTTCTAGACCTTTTCCTTTTTTAACATTTTTCTCGGCTTCCTCAAACCATCCAGGTAGATGAATCACCACTCCATTTCCAATGAATGCGGTAATGTTTGGATTAGTTATGCCACTGGGTAAAAGATGAAAATCATATTCTACAGAATCTACAACAACTGTATGGCCAGCATTATTTCCTCCCTGGCAGCGGCACACGATGTCGGCGTCCTGCGACAGTAGGTCCACCACCTTCCCCTTGCCTTCATCGCCCCACTGCGCCCCTCGAGCACCACCGTCACCTGGTTTCCCCCGGTCTGCACCGTGGGCCGACCGCAGTCACCATTGGGCACGGCGGAAACCGCAGGGCGGCCCTCCATGACTTCAACGAGACTCTGGAGGGGACACAGGGCAGGGGAAGCGAACAGAACCGCTGGGGGGGGGGCCACCGGCCACATGCGGGGAAGCGGCTGCCGAGCCCGCCCCGCCCCACCGCCGCCGCCCGCCCTCCAGGCCAACCACAATCTCTTGTCCATCTATCATGGTGCTGCCTATTGGCCCAGTGGTGAGAATTGTTGCCTTCTTGAAGTTGAGCTTTAATCCATATTGAAGACTACAGTCCTTGACCTTCTATAGCAAGTGCATCAAGTCTTCTTCAGTTTCAGCAAGCAGGGTTGTATCATCTGC
>NW_006399876.1:498711-499239 GCF_000299155.1 Elephantulus edwardii | reverse complement strand
TCTTCCAGTCATTTCTGGATAATATTCAGCAGGATTTTGCTAGTGTGTGATATTTGTGATATTGTTAGATAATTTCCACACTCTGTTGGGTTACCTTTTTTTTGGAATGGAAATAAATATGAATCTCTTCCATTCAGTTGGCCAATTAGTTGTCCTCCAGATTTCTTGGCACAACTTGGTGAACACATCAGTACCATCAACTGTTTGCTGAAATACGTGTACAGATACATGGATAAGTGCAAAAGGTTTGCTGGCTTTGAGAAGGAGGGTGTCATGAAGTTCCCTGTTTTGTTGATTTGCCACGTGTGGAGGTAAAGACTTACTGAAAGGACCATCCAGTCTAGAACACAGGAACAAGTGTGAAATTCTGAGTTTGCAGCTGATGTCCATTTAGACCCAGCCTTGGATGGTTTAAAATGAGTTGAACAGAACCTAAAACAACTATGAGATATCATTTCACCCCAGTCAAAATAGCAAAATTTAACAGAACAGCAAGTAACAAATGCTGGCGAGGTTGTGGAGAAACTG
>NW_006399876.1:492936-498046 GCF_000299155.1 Elephantulus edwardii | reverse complement strand
TGTGTGTGTGTGTGTGTGTGTGTGTGTGTGTACTGTCAAATCAGATCTGACTGGTACAGGATTGTCCCTCCTTCTCCAGTGTGGCATCCAGTGGATTCGAACTGTGCACGTCTGTGATTGCAGTTTTACTTCTTGCCACTAAGATGATGTTCTATGCTGTGAGCTAGAGTTGATTGCTGCAACATGATGGTTTGCTCTTGAGTGAACTTTGTTTATGAATACAGATACTAAAAGTTCTAGCTGGAACAGAAGAGTGTCCAGATAAAAGAATGCTTGTTTCCTTAGAGGACTGATTTGATAGGAAATGGGCCATCTAAAATGGAGGAGATTAAAGCATGAGGCATGCATTTGCTTCCTTACACACTTTCATGAATATAGCAATTTTGTATTGTAAGGTAAAAGATAATTTTTCATGTGTGTGAATGTTAATGGCTAGAAAAGCCAGAGGGTGGCCTGTGGAGTTTATCTTTCAATATGGCTTTCCTAGCCATTACTTGACTTTGCTATGTAGATGGGTGGGAGTATGCAAATGAGCATGTCAGCCTAGTCACAAGGGGATTGACTGTCAACCAGTCCATAAGAAGACTGGCTAGTCTCACCATTAAATTGAGCAGTCCAGCAGCAGGCAAATGAGACCCCCTTATCATAGGTGAAGAAGAGAAGAAACTTCATTGCCAGGAAGAGAGCAAATAAGAGGGTCTACAAGGACCACCAGCCACAGCAGAGAGCCAGACCCTGACATGAGAGGGGATGTCAGATGGCTACATCATTGGAACCGGAGCTAAGAGCCTTTTCCCAAATTTGTTGGACAAGTAGGAGTGGAAGAACATGATTTGTAGGACTGAGAACTTTGTAACACTGACCTACATCCAAGAGGCTTGAGGCTGAGGTGCCTACTTGGACATGTTGGAAGCCATCCTGACAATCTTCTAGTACCAACCTGGATTATAACCTTTTGATTTCCCTAACTTGGTTCTTTGTGGTCTGTGAGCTACTGTATTGAATTCTGGAGCCAGGAAAGCAGTAATACTGGTGTTAAGATGAGTAGAAGGAGGCACAGGAGTGTGGGGACATGTTTGATTTCATGGGAATTGGTTTTGTGTTGTTGATGCTGTTGACAGGGACAGTTCCCCACTGTGAAGTCAGTCCCCACGTGGCCCTTGTTCTTTTTTCACTGTGTCAATCCACCTGGTTGAAGGTCTTCCTCTCCTTCACTATCCCTCCATTTTCCAAGCATGATATCCCTCTACAAGGAATAGCCTCTCCTAGCAACATGCTCAGCGTATGTGAGATGAAGATCATCTTTGCCTCCAAGGAGCACAATGGCAGTACTTTCCCCAAAACATATCTGCTTGTTCTTTTAGCAGTCTGTGCAATATTCAGTACTCTTCTCCAACACCACAGTTAAAGGCATTAATTCTTCTGTCTTTAGTCGCTGTCCAGTTCTCCGATGCATAGCAAGTGACTGGAAAGACCATGGCCTGAAACAGGCACACTTTAGTCCTCAAGCTGACGTCATTGTCCCTCAATAACTTGGAGAGGTTCTTGACTACAGACTCTCTCAGCACAACACATCTCCCGATCTCCTGAATACTGCCACCAAGTGCACTGATTGTAGATCCAAGTAAGATGAAGTTGTTAACAGCTTCAGTCTTTTCTCCATCTATAATAATGTTGCCTACCAGTCTAGTACTGAGAATTTTTTGTTTACTTGATGTTAAGCTGTGATCCATATTGAAAGCTGAAGTGTTTAAACATATTGTCAAAGGAGTTTATAGACTACTAAGGTATTTCAGGAAACAGATGCAACCCTGGACATGCTCATAGTTTATGCTAAGAAATATGGCATGAAAAGCTACTTAGACAACTGACTGGAAAAGATCCATATTTGTTCCCACTCCAAAAAAGACTCTAAAAGAATGAAAATTATTGAACAATATTACTATCACATTCACATCTTGCTGAAGATAAAAATGGCTAGACCAGGGAGTTCTGGTGGCCTAGTGGCAAGAAGCTGCACTGCAATCTCAGAGGTACGTGGTTTGAATCCACCAGATGCTCTGCTGGAGAAGGAGGGGATATCGCCTCCTGTACCAGTCAGATCTGATTTGACGGTACACACACACACACACACACACAGTAATAAAATAAAAATTAAAATTAAAAAATTTTTTAAAAATGGCTAGACCAATGCATCCACAGAGAACCAGCAAAAATTCAGGCTGGATTCTGAAGAGGCTATGGCACAAGGGATATCATTGCTGATATCAGCTGGATCATGGCCAAAAGCACAGAATACCAAAAAGGTATTTGCTTATATTTTATTGACTACATAAAGGTATTTGAATGTGTGGATCCCAACAAATTATGGCTAACATTGCAAAGAATATGAATCCCAGAACACTTAATAGTGCTCATGTAAAATTGATCCAATAAGAAGCTGTTGTATCAGGGAGTTCTGGTGGCCTAGTGGCAAGAAGTTGCACTGCAATCCCAGAGACGTGTGGTTCGAATCCAACAGATGCTCTGCTGGAGAAGGAGGGACAATTTCCTCCTGTACCAGTCAGATCTGATTTGACAGTACATATAAAAAAATAATTTAAAAAAAGCTGTTGTGCAAACAGAACAATAGAACACTGCATTGTTTAAAATCAGGAACAGTGTGTGTCAGAGTTCTATCTTTTCTCTGCACCTATTCAATGTGTATGCTGAGCAAATAATTCAAGGAGCTGGACTCTATGAAGAAAAAAGTGGAATCAGGATTGGAGGAAGACTCAACAGCCTGTGTTATGCAATTAAGACCTTGCTTGCAGAAAGTGAAGAGGACTTAAAGCACTTGCTGCAGATCAAAAACCATATGGGCTATCTATTAATATCGACAAAATAGATCTCCTCACCATTGGATCAGTAGGCAGCATCATGGTAAATAGAGAACAGACTGACATTGTCAATGATTTCATCTTACTTGGATCCATGATTAACACCCAGGGTTGCAGCAGTCAAGACATCAAAAGTGTTGCATTGGGCAAATCTGCTGTCAGGAACCTCTCCAAAATGCTAAGAACAAAGATGCAGATTTAGAGAGTAAGGTGTGCCTGACTCTAGTGATGCTGTTTTAAAAAATTGCTTCCAGTTCATTTGAAGGGACAAATTTGTGGACAGTCTCCTCCCAGGCAATCTGTGAGTGTTAGGTGCCATCAAGTTGAGTATGACTCATACTGACCCTGTGACCAGCAGACCTGAACCCTGTCCTGTGCCATCTCACAATCTCTGACCCTTTCAAACCCATTGCTGCAGTCACTGTGTCAATCCACCTGGCTGAGGGCCTTCCTCTCCTTCGCTGTCTCTCCAACTTCCCAAGCATGATGTCCCTCTCCAAGGAATCGTCTCTCCTAGCAACATGCCCAGAGTATGTGAGCCAGTTTCACCATCCTTGCCTCCAAGGAGCACCCAGCAATTTACAGCCTCTGAAAACCCTCTGGACTGTCCCAAATCAATGGCACATTGAACAACAGCATTCTCATAAGTAAGAATAGCAAAGCAGGAATCCAGGCCTTTCTGAGCAAGCAGAAAATGAAGTTTATGAGGGAAAACATTTGCAAAGAAAGCAACAGGGCAAGCAGAGTAGCCCAGGATTTGCTGAACAAAGGAGGAAATTAATTTTTTTGTTGTTGTTGATCAATAGGAAATTAATTTTTTTAAGACTGTAGGCTTATGTGTTTTTTATTACTTTTTTTGGTAGGCTCATATTTATTCATGGAGGGTTGGGTGGGATTGAAGGAGTTAACCTATTAAAAGGAAAATTCGTGAGTATTCATGAGAGGATAGGTCCACGTGGGCGGGACCAGGATAATCAAGCACATGCACATGCAAGGTGGTTCTTCCACGATGGATGTGACAGGTAGTACATTCTGGGTATTGTAGAGAGCACGTGCAGATAATCCAAATGGCTGAGTATACCAAGGCTCAGTGAATTCAGAAACACATGTGGGGGCATTAAATATCTCCTATGACCATCTCTATGTGAGGGGCTTGGGCATCATGGGACACTTCCTCTTGAGATTATTTCTGTAGCTGGACATCCAGGAGTCATTGGTATGGGACCTGAATGCTCTGGGCAGAGTTAAAGATTGTTAGTTAAAGGAGGTGCCCAAGCTGCTCGTGGAGGGTGTGCTTCAGGTTGCGTGATGTTCACATTAGCTGAATGCTGGCCTTCCTAAGCTGAACCATCTCAGGGGAAACACTATATATAAATACTATAATTCAGCACATCCTATAGCAAGGAAAAGAAAACAGGAACATGAAGTCCGAGATGCAGAGTGACTCATAGCTGACCCATTTGATTTTCAAAGGCGGCAGTAAATCCCACAGCAGGAGACACCCATCTTTCTCTTTTGAAGCAGCTGGTGGATTCAAACCACCTGCCTTTGGATTGGCAGACAACTCCTTATATACTAGATAAGCAGTTGTTGTTGTTAAGTGCAGTCAAGTCATAGACAACTCACAGTGACCCTACGAACGAAAGACCTGAGCACTGTTCATAGAGTTTCCAGAGGCAAGGCATTTTGGAAGTGGATGCCACTCCTGCTTCCGAGCTTGTTTTAATTGGGGAGCTCCACCACTGTCCAGCATGGGTAACCATTATCGTATTTGGCACATCAGTGTCACAGTGTTTAGCATCACAGCAACCATGAGTTACCTCTGTACAGCAAGGCACAGACCAGTGTTATACCACACAGAAGAATGTTTGACAAAAAACAATTTACACCAGGCCTGTGGGCTGCAAATTAAAATCACCCATCTTGAGCTTCGTAGCATAACATTCTGTCCACTAGTCCAACGAAGCTTTCTCTATGTTGTCATCAGTTAAAGTTTCAATCAGTTTTCCTTCATATTCATGGAAAAATTAATCTTTATTTTGAAACATTTTTAAGATGGAAAGAATATACTGAGTCACTGTATCAAAAGGAATTGGCAGACACAGAATTTAATGAAATAACATATGAGCAAGAACCTACAGTGATGAAGGAAGTAGTTCAGGCTGCTTTGAAGGAAGTAGCAAAAAATAAGGCCCCAGAAATAGATGGCATACCAATTGAGGTATTTCAGC
>NW_006399876.1:481171-491666 GCF_000299155.1 Elephantulus edwardii | reverse complement strand
TTGATTCAGTGACTGGGGTAATTGGGATGAGTGTGTCAGAGCCAGTGCGATTGGCACAGGATAGAGCAGGGTTTAGGGCTGTTGTACATAGGGTCGCTATGAGTCTCAAGCGACTCAACAGCACATAACAACAAAAAAATTCATTCATTGTTGCACTTTTCTTCCCTACCCCCTCTACTCTTTCCCTCAGTCCACTTTGCAATGCACCTCTTGTTCCAGGTTGTTGTAATACCTATGTACTAGAAGGAATTGGCTGACACAGAATAATTTCATGATACAACATGTGAGCGAGAGCCTGTGGTGATGAAAAAGTTCAAGCTGCGCTGAAAGAATTGGCAAAAACCAAAACTCTAGGAATTGAAGGCCTACCGATTGACATATTTCAACAAACAGATCAATCAGGAAGGCAGGCTGTATGAAGAAGAATGTGGCATCAGGATTGGAGGAAGATTCCTCAACAATCTTGTGTTTTGCAGATGACCCAACCTGCTTGCTGAAACTGAGGAGGACCTGAAGTGTTTGCTGCAGAAGATCAAGGACTGCAGCCTTCAATATGGATTGAAATTCAACTTTAAGAAAACAAAGATTCTCACCATTGGGCCAACTGGTAGTATTGTGATGGATGGTGAAGTGATTGAGATTGTGAACAGCTTTAATTTGCTTGGCTCCACAATCAACACTCTTGGTACCAGCAGGCAGGAAATCAAGAGAGGAATTGAATTGGGAAGTCTGCTGTCAGGGTCCTCTTCAGAGTACTGAAGAGCAACGTCAGTCTGGAGACCAAGGTGCGCCGATCCAGGCCGTAGTCTTTGCAATTATTTGCTATGCATCAGAGAGCTGGACAATGACTAGGGATGATAGAAAGAGAATTGATGCTTTTGAGCTGTGGTGCTGGAGAAGAGTTTTGAATATACCATAGATTGCCAGAGAAAAAACAGGTTCATCCTAGAGAGAGTGAAATCAGACTGCTCCTTGAAAGCAAGGATTCTGAAGCTTTGTCTGACATACTTTGGACATGTTGCAAGAAGGGACCTGTCCTTGAAGGGGGATGTCATGCTCGGAAGGGTGGATTGGATGGACAGAGAAAGAAAAGGAGATCACCAATGAGATGGATTGATACAATGACTGGGGTAATGAGGGTAGATGTGTGGGAGACAATAAAGTTGGCACAGGATAGAGCAGGTTTCAGGGCTGTTATACATCGGGTCACTGAGTCACAAGCAACTCGACGGCACATAACAGCAACATGATGCCTAACCACTCCTGTAGACAGTCCTTCCCCTCAGCGTTTATTAGTAAAAGATGAGAAGGAGCAATGATTATGTTAATGCAAGGGAGTGATGCATAGTTATAAATTTTGGGGCCAACAGGCAAACAGTTAAAGATTTCCATCAGCATTGTTGTTCTAGATGAAAAGACACTTCTCTTTTTAAAAAATAGTATTTAAAAGTGTTGGTTTTCTCTTGCTTTCTTGCCTGCTGCAACTTCTCTAAGGGAGTAGACTGTCCCTCATTGTCCCTTGGCCTTCAGCACCAGTGCTCCTGCAGAGCAAAGGAACTATGTTTACAAGAAACTTCCATCACAATTGTTGAAATGAAACTCTGCTAAGCCCTGGGAAGTCCACTTCCCTGCACGCATCGTGCCTTTCATCACAGAGATGGGCTCCTATGGCGGCTCTCCCAGTCCGCCAGGTGGGCAGCTCTCTCTCACCTCTAGGCTGACTCAATGCCTCCTCTATCAAAGCTCCAGCCTTGGCTGAGTGTCCTGCATCTCTGGAGGCCTGGTCCCATGCTCTTGCTCTCCTCTGTCCTGCCTGTGTCCGGGTCTCTAAGCGGCATCCCTTGACCCCCTCCCCGCTCCCTCAAACCAGACCCCCTCCCCCCCTCCCCGTCTGCTCAGTAACCACAGCTGTTGATCAAGATGTGTTGGATGACTGCATTTTTGGGGAACACGTGAGACCGACGGTGGATAACAGCGATGACTTTGTCTAGTAGAATGTGCTATACCTGCATGGCACACTCACTGGAACCTCTGGCCGGCGACCCCTCACTCCAAGGGACAATTAAAGTGGGTCCGGGCAGTGACAAGGCAGCTCTCACTCTGCTACTGCTGCTGCCGGGGCCTGAGATCCAGAGTTTGGTTTTGCTGGTCGCTGTGCGTGGACCCACCAAGAGGAGCCCTACCCCGCCGTCATCAAGGCCCCTCCCACCCGGAAGGCCCCGCCCCTGTCACGAGGCCACACCCCCTCCTTGGCCGCCCCTCCCCAGCAGCCAGTCCCGAGGGGGGCCCGCCCCGGTGCCCTGCTCCCGCCCTGACCACGCCCCCTCTTGGTCCCTCAGTTCTCTTGCTGTCCACCGCCAGACCACTGACAGACAAGACCAGAGAGCCCATCGTCTGTCATTCGGCCTGAGGTGAGTCACATGGGAGGGCTACCCTCAGACTGCTAGAGATCCGAACTCGTCCTCATGGGCACCGGCCCCAGTCTGGCCGCCGGTGGATGCGCAGTGGGAGCCCGGGCGGGAGTGGTCGAGGGCAGGCGCGGAAGGGAGGGGACCAGGGGTCCGGCGAGGGGCACCGGAAGAGGGCCCGGGGCGGGGCGGGGAGTGCCCCCCACCCAGGAGCATCTCCCGGCGATTTCGGCGCGCCCCGAGGACGTCAGCGCGTCGTGTGCTCCCCGCGCGTGCGTCCTCGGCCCCGCCCGGATCGGGAGCCTGCGGAGCTGGGGCGCTGGATGTGCGCCTGCGCGGTCCGTCCACAGGGTGCGTCCGGCAGGACCCTGGGTTTTTGGGGTCCGCTCGGTCCGCGAGCTACCCGGTCTGGCCAACCTTGTTCCCCAGTGAAAGACTCCGCCGCCCTTCACCTTACTCCCCAGTCACCGGCTGCAGGCAAGGTGGGGCTTCGCTGGGTCTGCGATCCGAGATGGAGAGACCCTCCTGTGGCCCCGGTGGCCTCCTAGGCCCTGCCTTGTCTCTGGGACTGGACTGCTCAGAACGAGCGAGTGCTTGAGCAATCTACGAGTCCCAGCAGAGAGAGTAAGAGGGACAGAAAACGTCACTTATGACCACTAGAATGGCCACATGTAGGCGATTCTCCAGAGGAAAGGATTGTAATGTAACATTAGCTCCTTTTACCGTTGTAACAATCACGGCAGAATGAGAGTTGCTTTGAACAAGACAGTTTTTATTTTAGGGTTCTTGAGACAGAAGAGTTCTAGTGGGTAAGGAGTTAGGCTGCCAACGCAAAGGCTGGCAGTTCAAATACACCAGCTCCTCTGAAGAAGTATGGCCAGTCTTCTGTGCGATTTACACCCTTTTAAAAACTCACTGGGGGGTGAGTTATAATCCAGTTCTGATTCAGCGGCATTGAGTGGTGGGCAGAAATCCAAAGTCACGAGAGCTAAATCCATCCGGGCACTAGTAGGGGTAGGGCTGGTTACTGAAAAGCTGTGCAAAAGTAATCTGGGACAGGTTGGATGGGACACCAAAACCTTTATTCTGTACTGGTTTATGGGGAGACCTTCAAGGAGATAGGCTGACATAGTGAGTGCCACAATGGGCTGGAGCATGACAGATGGTGAGGATGGCAAAGGGCGGGTATCCCAATTGTTCATGGGTTGCTCTGAGTTCTAATCAGCACTGGCAGTCAGGTGAATGACCCAAATCTACCTCCCAGTCTTGAGGATCATGGGCGAGGGACAAGACAGTGGAATGTGAGGAATTTTTACACTGTTTTTTGTTCTATTCAGCTGGTCTGGTAACTAATTGACCTGATTTTACCAATATTCCAGAGGCAGTGGCATCAACCATAAGTTGTGGGAAACTTGACACCGTCCTAGTTTCAGGAAATAAACCATGACCAATGTCCTGAACATATCTTGGAGAAAATAAAAACAAAACCAGCTAGGGTGCTCTTTGGAGGCAAAGATGATAAAACTCATATACTCCCCCCAGTACCCCCCTTCTCACTCATGAGCCATGGCGGCCCATCCTCCTCCCCCTGAGCCATGCTGGGCCCTTCCCCTCCTTCTGAGCTGTGCTCCCCTTCTGGACCCTGGCTGGTCCCACACACACTCCCCCACCCCAGCCCCACCTTACATTCCTGGGGTCTCACCACCCTCCCAATCCCAGGCTTCCCCTGACGACCTTCCACAGCAGCGAGACTGAAAAGGTGGTCCTGCCTGCCCACTCCACAAACAATGCACACATTGGCCACTGGACAGGGCTCAAAGCTCTTGCTGTCCCAGCACCTCGCTCACCACCTCCTGCCCACCTGCTCTGCCCCACCCTTCAGACCCCATCCTCTCGGAACTTTTTTTTTTTAACTTCTGTTGCGTTGAGGACTCTCCTTCATAGGGTCGCTATGAGTCTCCTGCGACTTGATGGCACTTAACAACAACATCCTGTTGTAAATACCTAGGATTTTCCTCACTGCAGACCTAGGCTCCTCGCGGCAGGGATTGGTCTTTTCGCACAGTGGTGACCCAAGCACACAATCTGCACTCAATTAGCGCCTGGAGCCACTGAGGCAGAAAGAGGAGCACTTCCTCGCTGGTGACTCAGGGGCACCGCCTCAGGGCGTACACTTGCTGCTCGTCCTAAGGCCTTATCCGGTGCTTAGAAAGCTAGACTGACCCCTAGGGTCCCCGTCTGGTGGGCATGGGTCTCAAGTGGGAGAGCATTGCCGTTATCACAGGCTGAGGCATACATAGCGCCAGACCTGGGGCAGTTAGAGACACGCCAAGAGGACCGCCCAGGGCTTGGCCTGGCCACGCCTGTCCCGTGGTCATCCACTCATTTCTTAGCAGCCTCTCATTAGAAATGGGGGACTCCGGCTCGATTGTGGGGTGTGGGATTCCCAGGGGTCTGCTCAGGGAGGGAGCTGCCCCAACCCCCACACCAGGCCCAGCTTTGCAGGATGTAGGACACCTGGTCTCTTCTGGGAGGTAATGACACTCTTCTCGTTGGGGCCAGAATGTGGGAAACCTGGAGAGGTCTCATAGGTAGGCTTAGCTGGGGGGACAGGTCCTGGGCAGCAGGCTGGGCGCTTCTGGGAAGGCTAGGGTTGGGCAGGAGGGGGCAGGGGTCTGGGGTAGTGAGATGGGAGGCTGTGGCCGGGACGTGGATGGAGTAGGGCATGACGGTGAGATGATGAGATCGGAAGGCATAGTGATGAGTGATGTTGTGAGTCCCAGTGGCAAGGCGGTGATGTGGGAGGGCTGAACGGTAAAGTGTGGGGGGGGCTTGTGCGAGATCCTGGGGACGGTGCGGTGATGTCATGGAGGCTGGGTGGTGAGGGGCGGGGTGGTGACGTCTGGGGACGTGACCTGATATCTGGGGGCGGGGCGGTGGGGGGGGCGCTGGCGTCTAGGGGGCGGAGCAATGACCCTAAGAGCATGGTGGTGAGGCATGGGTACAGTGACATCCGGGGAGGAGCACTGACGTCCACGGGGCGGGGCGGTGTCGAGTGGTCCCTGTGGCCACTCTCTTGTACCTCCTGGAGCTCATCCTCGAGTTCCATCCTGAATTTCATAGAAAATGCCCTGCCCCTTGTTCCCAGGCTATGGCTCCGGGCCGGCGTGGGGGGCAGTGGCCGCTCTGAGGGGCCTTCTGAGGCCGCGTGCCTGCGCTCCCCCCCCCCCCCCCCCGGAATTCTGTCCAGGGCCTGCCATGGATCCCGTGTGACCACCTCCCCTTCTGGGCCCCGCTGTCGTGCTGACCCTCCAGCCTCTCTCCTGTGGAGGAAGGAGAGGTAATACTGCATTTCACCACTGGCGCCTCTCTGCTGGCCCTTCCTCTTTGTTCTGGAAAGTACTTTGCGCGTGACCTGTTCTGACTTGAGGTCTTGGAGTCCTTAAAGTTGGAGGGATCCAGCATTTGCCCGCTGAGCACACACTTTGTTTGAATTCCTCTGCCTGTGACTTGTCACAGCCGCTAGGTTGGGTAAGTCCCAGTTGTGTCCTGTCACATGTAAATTGGGGACCTGAGCTGAAGCCATCACCAGTGGGGTCCTCACTGGACTAAAGGGGCCCCTGCTTGCTTTATTTTTAGTTCCTAGTAAAATATTACTTAAAACTAGTGAACATATGCGAAACTTTTTCACGTACTGCAAGTAAAAAGAGACTAGTGTTTTTGTAAAAATGTCTCCTTAAAGAAGAAAATTTCTGAGGGAATATATATAGGTAGTTGCAATTTTGAGGGAGTGTGTAGAGCTCTGGGGCCCAGTCTGTTCAGAGCTGAGTTGCTGACAGACACTGGGCCTCACTAGTGACAAATCTGCAGGAAAGTGGACTGCTTTCCCCTTTCAGACGTTCACTGCAGGCAAGCTGAGCCAGCCAGTTCCAACCCACAGCCCTGGATCTGAGCTTTGATTTGTAAATTTGGTTGAGGGTGTGGGGAATGGCTCATGTACAGTAATTTTCTGAGTGAAAATTGGGCTTTTCTTAGTAGATGAGATTTTATGCAAATCAGGAGCTGGTTTGGAAGATGGCATCTATGTGGTTAAGTCCCTGGAAAGCGTCATCCACTGAGGATGTGCATGGCCAGTGTCTTCATGGATTGTCCCTGGAGTGATTTTTCACCTTCTAAAGTCTGTTGTGGATGTTGAAGACCAACTTTCCTAAAAAGAAGACTGGTACATCAAAGGCCAGCAACCATGCAGGTTCTGGGAGTTACATGCTGTGTTTTCCATCCTGAGACAGAACCTGGGTTCTGGGGGCTCCTGTGGTTCAACTTGGGGGCAGAGAAGTATCTCCATCCCCACCCTTAGATCACCCTAGAGTCAGTGGGAGAAGCCCAGCCCAGGAAGGATGTGGGGATCTAAATGCCCCCAGGGCTGTGATAAGCCCACCCAGGAGTGATGTGAGGACCCATGAGCCTTGTTTGTATTAGAATGAAAAAAATAAACATGGATTTAAAAGAATCCCTCTGGTTTGCTTGATGGTGTAAATATATTCTTCTGAATTTAATGGGTTACATACACTGTGAGCATCTGAAAAGCAGTAAGGAAGGTTAGAACCACATCACATTTTAATATGATTAGGGCACACCCTTTGGGGTGTGCCAGGTGTCAGGGTGGTCACTTGGCCTCCCCCTGGGTTGCTGGGCTCTGAGTTCCTGAAAGTCTCTTTCTGGTGTTGGTAGTGACCACACCCTGGGTGCCACTAGAGGCTGGGCAGGTCCACCCACTGCTGGGGTGGAGCTAGAGACTGCTGGTTCCTCCAAGGACGTGTGACTTTGAGTCAGTTCTCTCTGCAGGCAGGTAAGCTAAGAGGTGCCCAGCAATGTGGCTCCCAGGCTGCCAAGGGCACCGCTTTCACAGCTGGGCCTTGAGTGGCAGCATCACACCCACAGGGCCTGGCTGTGCTGGAGGAGACGGGCTTGGCTGAGGACAAGGAGGACGTGTCCGGCTTAGTGGGACAGCAGGGTTGTGGAAAGGAGGGGACATGGGGGCAGAGGTGAGGTGAGAACGTGGAGATAGTGTGGAGGCCGGGCTTAGGACACAGGTTCTAGGGTGAGTGCCAGGTAGGGATACCCAGGGGCCCTCAGCAGCATGTGGAGGACAGCTGTGCAGGGAAGCTGGGAGTCGTGGCAGGTAGGCTGGACCAGTCTGAGGGTGGCCCCTGTCATGAGCACAAACAGTGTCCAGGGCACTGGACTTTAGTTCTGGCATGAGCAGGCCCGCCACAGTGACCTGGCCACCTCCCTGGTGATGGTCCAGGGCTTCATGCTGGACTCTCTGCTCCCCCCATGGTGACTGACACAGAAAGTGCGGGTTGCATGGCAGTTCCCCTCCTGCTCCCCCTCCACAGGCCCTCAACAGGAAGCAGGCAGGGCTTACTCGAGCAGGGTGGTGGTGGTGGTGGTGGGGACCTGGGGTGTATGTGTATGTGGCTTCTGAACTTTCTGTGCCAGGCAGTACTGGAGAGGGGCTGCCCCCATTCTCTACTCTCTGTGCCTGCTGGACACAAGGTGTTCTCTGCGGCCCGTCTGTCCCCAGCCCAGCTGAGCTGGGACCCTAGAATGATGTCCTGTTCTTAGACTTGCCAGCTCTTCTCAGACCCTCCATGGGACTCCTCTCTCAAGTCCCTCCAGGCGACCTGCCTGTGTCCCACCTGACTCCCATCCTGAAGCCCCAGGTCACAGCCTGGGTGGTGTAAGGTTGTTCAGTCCTGTGCCCCGCTGAAGGCCCCCACTGTCCCACTGTGGGGACAGGTCAGATAGGGGGATAACAGAGGGAATAGGGGATGATGGAGGGATGAGACAAGGACAAGATGTGGGATAGGAGAGGACAGGTAGGGGTGTGGTGTGGTGGGCACAGGGTTCGTAGAGGGGCCACCATGGCTTCACCTTCTCTCACCACTAGGGTTTTTAGTCTGTCTTTTGCCCTGGTGCCTGCCAGGTGACAAGTCAGGTGACCTTTCTAAAGGGCAGCTCTGATGCTGTCACACCTAGTGGATGTGTGCTCTGGGCTAGCTGTTGCTTTTGGAAAAGACCCAGTCTCTGCCGGCCCCTGGTTCCATCTCCTGCCCATTGGCTCAGGAGATATGGACGCTGAGGTCACCGGGGACCAGGCCCCCATGCCTCTGTGGCTGATCTGAGGCTGATGTGGGGCCAGGGAGACAGCTTTTCCCTTCAGCTTCTAGGATCCCAAGTGGTGTGCCCTTGGGAATATGGGCCCTCACTTGAGAAGTGGGGCCTTGGCAGGTGGGCCCAGAGTTCCTGGCTCCCATACCCTGAGGCCTCATGAGCTAGGTTCCTGTGTGGAGCTCCAGGGTCAGGAGGTTGGCCTCTCTGAGCTCACTGCTCATTCCAGCAAGGACTCAGGGCCCAAGGCCAGCCTCCTTCCTGCTCACCAGCCCAGGGCCCACATAATTCCAGGTTTGGCCTCATCTATCCTTTCCTCGCCAGTCCAGTGCCCACAGGAGCTTTAGGTCCACTATCCTGCCTGCTTGCAGGTAGTAAGTCCTCAGGTCAGACTGTGGGGCTCATGGTCCTTCAGCCCAAGGCTACCAGCTCTACACAGACCTCCAGCTCAAGTCTCCCACAGCCCTGACCATGTCCTGCTGCCGCTCAGATGGATGAGGCCGGGCTTCACTGTCCACAGCTGGCCTCCTGAGTGGGAGGCTAGAAGAGGGCAAGGCCCATGGGTCCCGAGTCCTGGACCCCATCCTCCAGGACCATGGGGGCCAGGATAGCAGCAATGCCAGCACTTGTCGGGATGGGCTTCTGATGCACTGGTGGTGCCAGTGCCCAGGAGCTATGGATACAGCCTCTCTCCCTCCACACAGTGCCCCCATTGTACGTCACCATGAACCTCGATCTCCAGTGTGAACAACTGAGTGATGCCCGGCTGGCGGAGCTTCTGCCCCAGATCCAGCAGGCTGAGGTCCTCAGGTAGATGGGGGGGCTGATGTCCTGAGGTAGGTTGGGGGGACGGGCTGACGTCCTCAGGTGGGGGTGTGGGGAGGCAAAGTGACATCCTGAGGTAGGTTGGGGGGACGGGCTGACATCCTTAGGTAGATGTGTGGGAGGGCAGGCTGATATCCTGAGGTAGGTGGAGGGGCGGGGGGCGGGCTGAGGTCCTCAGGCAGGGTGGAAGGGTAGGCTGACCTGGGGTGCTGTCGTTCACAATCACTCAACGCCATGTCCCCCACAGCTTTGAATCCCTACCAGTAGTCCTCCATGAGCAGGTCCTTGTCATTGACCTTGGTGTAGTCTGTCCTGTAGGGAGGGGAGGGTACTGGACTGTGTCCACAGAAGGTTCTGGATGAGCTAGACTCTTCCTGTTCCATTTTGAAGACACGCACTGACACCCCTTTGTTGGTGTCCTGTCACGGGTGGCCAGGCTATGCTCAGTGAGTCCTCGTCCATAGGCTGGAGGACTGTGACCTCACGGCAGCCCAGTGCCGGGCCCTCATCTCCGCCCTCCAGGCCAACCCCTCACTGACTGAGCTGAGCCTGCGCAACAATGAGCTGGGTGACACAGGTGTCCACCTCGTGCTGCAGGGCCTGCAGGGCCCTGCATGCAAGATCCGCAAACTGAGGTGAGTGCTGCGTGTCCATGGGGAGGGCTGGGGCCCGGGGGGACAGCCAGGATGAGGGGACCAGCTGGGGGAGGGGGACAGCCCAGGGAAGGGATGGCCAGGAAGGAAGGTGTCTGGGAGGGCGGACAGCTTGATTGGGGAGGTAATAGCTAGGAGGAGATGGCTGTGGGGGTGAACAGCTGGAGTTGAGAGATAAAAGCTGGTGGTGGGGGGTTGTGGGGGTCCAGCCGGGGCAAGCTTATCTTTGTCCACGCAGACAGGCAGCTAGGAGAACTGTGCTCATCCACATAGCTCACTGCACTGCCCTGGGGACCCCAGCACTGTAGGGGGTCCTGGGTTGACTCTTACCACCACCCCCAGCCTACAGAACTGCTCTCTAACGGAGGCCGGTTGCCAGGTGCTGCCCATGGCACTGCCCTCACTGCCCAGTCTACTCGAGCTGAATCTGGAAGA
>NW_006399876.1:448587-480366 GCF_000299155.1 Elephantulus edwardii | reverse complement strand
GAGCTTGCGCTCAGCAACAACGATCTGGGCGAGGCTGGCATCCAGAAGCTGTGCCAGGCCCTGCTGGGCTCCTCTAGCCGGCTGGAGAAACTCAAGTGAGCATGGGGCATGGACCTGAGCTACTTCCCATGGCCAGCGCGCACTGGCCAGTAGTGGCACCAGGCAGAGCAAGAGTCCCAAATCCCTGTCTCTCACTGTCAACCCCACAGTGGGGAGGGCCACCTGCTAGCTACAGCACAGGAGGGACAGGGCCAAGACCCAGGCTAGGCTAGTGGAGGGCAGGTGGGGTGGTCTTGGAACCGAGGAAGTACTCCGCTGTGTGGACATTGTGGCATCCTGGCGAGCCTTGGGGTATGGCGTAGGGCAGTATAAAGGACATGGATCCTGGATGTGTGCTTTCCACCCACACCCTCCCCTGCACCCCTGCTTCATGCTCCTGCACCCCGCAGCTCTTCCCTGTACCCTGTGCCATCCTCCTGTGCCCTCCTTCCACACGCCTCTGTGCTTTTCCTTGTACCCATGTGCCGTGATGTGCCCTCTCCTGCGTCCTCCCCCTGCACCCGTCATCCCCTGCACCATCCCTCATACCCTCCCTTAGCACCCCTGTGCCTTCTCCCTACAACTCTATGCCCTCCACATGCCCTGTACCCTCCCTTGCACCAGCCCCAGCCCCTGCTTCATGTCCTGTTCTGAGCACTCCTCATGTCCCTAGTCTGGCGACCTGTGGAGTCACAGCAGCCAACTGCAAGGACCTATGCAGCATCTTGGCCACCAAGGACACCCTGCAGGTGCTAGACCTGGGTGAAAGCAAGCTGGGTGATGCAGGCATGGCTGCACTGTGTCCTGGGCTGCTCAGCTCCTGCTCCAAGATCAAGACTCTGTGGTGAGTCCTGGGCAGGGGCAGGGAGGGGGTGCTTAGTGGTGCAACACTGGAGTACAGGTGCTGCTGACCTCTCTGTCCCCCAGGCTCTGGGAGTGTGGCATCTCTGTGGAGGGCTGCAAGGAGCTCAGCCAGGTCCTTCGGACCAAGGAGACCCTGAAGGAGCTCAGCCTGGCAGGCAACGAGGTGGGGGACCAGGGGGCGAGGCTGCTGTGTGAGGCCCTGCAGGAGCCGGGCAGCAGGCTGGAGATGCTGTGGGTGAAGAGCTGTGGCCTCTCAGAAGCCTGCTGTGCAGACTTTAGCATGATGCTGGCCAAGAACAGGTCCCTCCTGGAACTGCAGCTGAGCAACAACAAGCTGGGGAACGCGGGTGTGCAGCAGCTCTGCCAGGGCCTGGGCCTGCCTGGGGCTAAGCTGCGCTCGCTCTGGTGGGTACCTGGATGGTGCGCTGGGGGGTCTGTGGGCGGTCTGGAGCGCAGGCTACCCAGATGAATGCGGCTACGTGCACAAACTGTCCAGGCTGAGGCCTCGTGCCCGCAGCCCCACAGGTGCTATACCGAGTTGTGTTGCTCCTGTATTCCTCACAGGGATTGTTCAGGTCTCCTCTTGTAGCCCGAGTGACTTTAGCATCTCCCCAGAAGCTGGCTGCTGTGCCCTGGTGTGGTTTCCTGGTCTTCTGGGGAGGTTAAGAGGGTCCCCCAGCACTGTCTGCACGCCATTCAGTATAGTGACTGTAGCAATGGGCTCTATATGTCAGAGATGGTGGCAGTGCATGACACAGGGTTCAAGGGTGTGGCTCAGAGGAATGCTGTAAGCTGTGCTCGAGTGGGTGGCATTTAACAGCAGTAACGGAGCGCCTGGCACGTGCCTGCTGGGATTCCTTCAGCGACATTGATTTCCTCTAGAACTCCCGGGTCTTTTCATTCTCTCCCATCTGCATGTCTGTGCTGTTTGTGGGAAGTGTGACCAGCAGCACCCTCATCCTACCTGTCAGGTCTTTCATTTCTCCTGTGCACCCTCATCCTACCTCTCTCCAAAAAGGTCCCTTTGGATTGGACTTGAGGTTCCAGGGTTCTGACATCCATCTTTTAAGATCCTTAACAGTGACACTTGTGAGCTCTGTCCTTATAACAGTTCCAGGGATGAGGGCCTGCTCTCTCTGGGACCAGTCTATGCAGCTTGCTGCAATCACCTTCAGAGCCCCAAAGACTTATTCCCAAGTCCCATTCAAAATACAGGCACTGCATAACCCCCCAAGTCTGAACTCATGAGAACATCAGTCCCCAGTGTTGTCATCCAAGACAGCCATGAATGAGGTCTGAGCCACCCTGCGGCAGAACCTTTCCAGGTGTGGGCATGTGGGACCAGAGCGGTCCTCTCCTCAAATATAGTGGACAGGCTCAGGGCAGGCGCCGTTCTGTTCCCAAAGGAGGATGGAGTGGGAAGCAAGGTGCACTGATAACCCCAGCAGGCGAGGTCTCCGGAGCTTCTGGGCTTGGAATGACCATTGGGCACTCACCGTGCTCTTCCTTCTGGGACTCAGCCCTCCCTGGCCTTGGAGTGGCCCTTTCCCAAAGGGCAGCATGCTCGCTGTAGAGCATCTGCTGACCTATCTCCTGCTGGTGGAGTTTTGAAGTAAAAGAACAGGTATGTCCTAGAGAATGTGCAGCTGCAGTGCTCCTTGGAGGCCTAGATGACGGCTTCATCTCACCTACTTCAGACATGCTGCTGGGAGCCATTCCTTGAAGAGGGACATGAGCTTTGGAAAGGTGGAAGATCAGGAGAGGAAGACCCTCATACACAGTGACTGCAGCGGTGGGCTCCACCGTGTCAGGACAACACATAGGACTGAGCAGGGCTCAGACCTATTCAGAGTCACACCTGACAGTGCCTCAGTCCTACTTCATTCCGCCTCGGGCCCTTTGAGGCCAGGCTGGCAGTGTCCTGCCGTGTAAACGTACACACGTGGCTGCTAAGGGGCCTCCTCTCAGGTGGTGGTGTGCAGTCCACAGTGGCCTGAGTGGAGGGGTGTAAGCCTGTCCTGCAGTTAGCACAGTGGTTTGCCAACTTGTGGGACCGGCCCTCCCAGCAGACTTGTGGAGGATAGTGGGCACATGGCTGCCTTGAACACTGTCCCTGCCTTACTGCCCAGGTTGGCTGACTGTGATGTGACCAATGATGGCTGTCCACCTCTGGCTTCGCTCCTGCTGTCCAACCACAGCCTGCGGGAGCTGGACCTGAGCAACAACGGCATAGGGGACCTGGGCTGCCTGCAGCTGCTGGCGAGTGTGGAGAAGGCTGACTGCACCCTGGAGCAGCTCGTGTGAGTGAGGGCGCCTGGGCCAGCATCGCTGAGGACTGGTGGGGTGGACATGGGGGGTGGCAGGGCCTTTGGCGGGCACTGAGACTCCCACTCCCCTGCAGCCTGTATGACATCTACCTGAGTGAGCACGTGTATGACCGCATGCAGGCCTTGGAGGAAAAGAAGTCCTCCTTGCGGATCATCTCCTGAGGGCCCTGCAGATGCTGCCCTGGTCACTGCGGGCATGCTCCACCCAGATGGCCTTGCTAAAGGAAACTTTGCAAATTATTTTAGACACTTCACACGAATTAAAGCATTTTTTGCAGAAATCTGGTCCTTGTGGCCCCTGCATCCTGGAGCCATGATGCCTGATCTGTTTTCTGGGCTGTGTCAACCCCCAAACTGGCTTTAAACAGCACAAAGCTCCCTTTCCCAGGAGCCCCTCCCCAAGCTCTTGGCAGCAGCCTGTGTGCTGGCTCTCCCTGGCCTGCTCCTGGTCAGGCTGCCTTGTGACCTTGATGCAAGGAGCTGCAAATGTGATGACCAGCTCTACCAGCAGGAGAAACTGACATTCCCCATCCAACCACATTGGTCAGGGGTCAGCCGTGTGGGCATGCCCATGCCAGGTACCCAGTGAGTCTGCATGTGCGGTCCTACTCCAGCTCAGGGTCATCTGGGTCCTGTCTGTGGTCAGCAGTGGGTGATGAGTGGGCTCACACCTGGCCCACTGGGCTCCTGATAACCTCAGAACCTTGGACATGCTGGGATTTCCCATGTTCTCCCCCGTCTCACCTGAGGCTCCGGGCCTGTCTGATAGAGAGAAGGAGCCAGTTCCAGCCTGAGTCACTTTTTTGGAAACAGAGCTCCTCAGGGTGGGAGTAGACAGCCCTACAGGGTCCTCAAGGCCCACTGGTAAAAGAGCACAACACACGTGGACAGGAGGAAGTGCAGCCCAGTCCAGTCGGGACTGGCCGGCCGCAGCCTTGATGTCCACAAGCACCAACCTGGTCACTAAGACCCACAGAACTCTGCTCAGCCTGAAGTCGTCGGACAACCCCACAGTGGGGTGCGCTCATGGCCCAGAGAGGAGGAGCAGCCCTGCCAGCACCCTGGGACTGGGGAGCAGGGCAGCATCCACAAGGCCACCCGACAGACATGGCAGGTCTAGGGGTCGGTTTCCACTTTTCAGTAGGATTGGCATTTTCCAAACTAGGAAAGCAAAGGGGCTCCAGGTGAGAACTGTAAAGCAAGGGCTGTGGTGGCACCTAACCCCCAGGACAGCATGCAAAGTCCAGGAGCCAACTGTCTCCCCTGAGACCTACCCAAAGCTACTGGGGAAGACCTCCAGGGCCAGACTCAGACACCTTCACTCGCAGACACATAAAGGTGCCTACTGCTGCCCAGCTACTCTGGACCAGAACCAGCCTTTCCTCCATGGGATTGTGAGGGCAGGGACCCCAGGATCCAGTCATTAGTAGCCAGGGCTTCCCACAACCCAGGCACAAGACAGCCAGAGGCAGCCATTTGTCACCGGTTTTATTTGTTCTCCTTGCTCATGGGGAGGGCCCCCCACCTGGACCCACCCACACCAGGTCTGCTACACAAACACGCTGCAGGGAAGGCTCTGTGGGCAGTGGCGCAGGTTCTAGGGTGCCACAGCTAACCCACACCCAGCACTGCTGCCAGAGGTCAGGGGCTGTGCAGGCAGGCACATGGCCAGCAGAGCCAGCACACACTTGGGAGTCTCTGCCACCACTGCACAGCTGCCCCAGTCTCAGATCCGACAGGAGACACAGAATTGGAAGCTCTGGTGACGGGGAGTCACTGGGATCCTGCCACTGCCCCCTAAGCTCCTGGTCCTGCTGACTGGCTGGCCATCCAGGACACTCTGGATGAAATGCACACGCACTCACGTACAGATACACGTAGACACACGTGTGTGCACATGCAGCCAAAGCCCTGGCTGGCTGTCTCACCCCCGCTGCCACAGCTGATGCTTCTGCTGGAGTAAAGACGAGGGCCTAGGACTCCTGGGCCCGTGGGAGGAGGGTGGAGGGTGCAGGTCAGTGTCAGTGCGGGGCCCGCTCTCCTGCCTCATTGGGCACCAGTAGGCTGTCTTCTGGCTCTGGGGAGTGGCCCTCACCATTACGGACAGCTCTGCCCTTGTCGTCCCGGCTCTCCTGCTTCTGCCTCCGGATCTCTTTATATCGCAGAGTAATGTCCCTGTAGGAGGAGGGTGGTGTCATGTGGTTCTTAGGGAACCAGGGGCCTCCGCTTGGTGCCATGGGAGAAGGGGCGCTCATGGGAGGCCCACCTGGCCTCCTGACACCAAGGTCCAGTAAGAGGGTGCTGATAAGGCATGCTCACCGCAGGAAGAAGCGCCACGCCGTCCAGGTGAGCACCAGCACAGAGCCGAGTGTCCAGCACTGGGAGATGTAGAAGGGCAGTGACAGTGTGAGTGTGTGTGGGTCGTACTTGACCACTATCAGCAGCTCCGTGAGGGTGATGGCGGCCACCAACCAGGCCTGCTGGCCCAGTTTCTTGTGGAACCTCCTGGAGGAAGAGGTATGGTTTGCTTCCTGTTGACCCCTCTCAGGCTGGCAGGGGTGACCCCAGCCCCTACTCACGGGTCGTCCATGAAGTCATAAATCTCCCGCATGGCCACCCCTCCCACGTTTACGAAGAAGACCAGGCGCAGAAGGACCAAGTAATGCTCTGGGGGCATCCACAACACAAACTTCAGGTAGAATGTGTTCAGTTCTGCCAAGAGAAACTAGAGAGAGCAGAAGAGTGAGCTCCAACGACTTGCCAGGGCCCAAGGCCCACAGGTCTCAGGGTGTCAAGGGGTGGCAGGGTTCAAGGCAGAAGGTGGAGATTGGGGTGGGGGGTAGAAATCAGGGGAGGGGCTGGGACCACAGGGCCAAGGGACAGGGTGCAGCAGGCACAGCAGGAAAATAGGAGCAGGGCCTGGCCTGCCGTGGTTGGGGCTCAGGGAGAGGGGGGGACAGCACCGGGCCAGGTGGGGCTCAGGCCCTGGCCCAGGTAAGGGAAGGGTGGAGGCCAGGTCCTGAACTGCCTGGCTAGATCCTCACCACCAGGATGATGCCACACACGGCCAGCCACCTGCGCAGGCTAGATGCAGGTTTCCACTCGAAGCGAACCCAGCTGTAGGGGGTGAACTGGAAGGCTATTCTCTTCATCTTGCCCCTGAAGATGATGAGGCACCCATGAGTCTTCCCCTTGGGTCAGAGGGCCACCCACCAAGCTACCACCCCGTAGTCCTGAAAGCAGTACCCGGGGGCCAACTCCCACCTCCCAAGTCTTCCCTGATGAAGTGCACGCCCTCAACCGACTGCTCTCCTCCCTCAGTACCAGAAGCATGTAGTCATCATCAGAGATGCAGGGAGAACCCCAGGAGGATCTCCACCCACCAGCTGGGGCACCAGCCTGGCCCAACTTCTCAGCTGTTCATTTCCACTCAGGACAGCAGATATCCCAGAACTGGGGTGAGGGAATGTTGGGGTCATGTTCATGTGTGTGTGATGGTTGGGGAGGGAATGATGGGGCTCCTGAAGAGGATAGGTGTGGGGTAAGGGACAGTTCCAGGGATTGAGTGATGCCTGGCCACATGAGCAGTTCTTGAAGGTGGCCCTAGACCAGGATCAAAAGCAGGATAGGACCATGGATCCTCCGTGGAGGAAGGCAGACTAGGGAGGAGTCTGACTGTTGGTGGGAGCCGGTCAGGGCCTAGAGCTCACCACAGCCCCCACCCCCAGCACCTGAAAGCTGGAAGGCCCAAGACGTACTTGTAGGTGGGAATGTTCCAGAGGCCTTGCCACTTATAGGTCTTGAGGGACAGCCACTCAAGGGTCTTCATGCCACAGTAGATGCCCAGCCCATTGCATACCAGCACATCCATGATCCACTGGGGGCCAGTGAAGGGTCGGGTCAGGGAGGCTTCAAGGAGCACCTACCTCCCTTTACCCCACCTCTGGTGACTACTCTACAGCACGTGGCACCCATGTGGTCTCATCGGCACCCCCCCTGGGTGGACGGCATCCACATGGCCTTACCGGCAAAGACCCCCCACCCCTGCTGTGGACGGCACCCTCGTGGTCCCACCAGCACCCCCCTCCCAACACTCAGGTGGATGGCACTCACGTGGTCCCACCAGCACTCGCTGAAGTTGGGCAGCTGGTGCTCCAGGCTATACTCGAGGAACTCGAACATGACACTAATAATCATGCACATCCACCAGTCCCGGATCATCAGTGTCTGCGGGTGCAAAAGGATCCTTCGTACAGTGCACAGGTGCCTCCTCCCAGGGACCCCACCATCAGGCCTCCTGAGCCTCCCCTCCAGGAAACAGGCTCAAAGTTCAGGGAAGCACGAGGGGTCACTTGTCAGCTTGGGGATCAGCGCACCTTTAGGTACCAGCCGAGGAAATGTGCAGGAACAAAGCCATCCAGCTTGTCCTGGAGACAGATGTACATTCTGTGAGGCTGTGGTCCCATCCTGCCCCACCATGGTATCTGTCTCTAGGTCCATGGACAAGACACCTCGCAAGTGAAGTCTATAGCTAGGGGTTTGTGGGGTGGCAGGATGGAGGTCAACATTGTACAGCCTTTGCCCCATCCTGTCCCAGACATTCCAGAAACCATCACCAAAGCAGCAGTGCCCGGGAGCTGGCAGGGTCATGGGACCACGGCACAGAGCATCCCACCTTCCCTGCATGAGGTCCTGCATCTCACCCAGACATTGTGGAAGGGGAGCTGGAAGGGTCACAGGGTCCCAGCACACAGCATCTCACCCAGACATAGTAGAAGGGGAGCTAGAAAGGTCTTGGGGCCCCTGCACACAGAGCACCCTGCCTTTCCCGTATCTCACCCATATGTTATGGAAAGGGTCAGTCTTATTGTCCGCATCGTAGAGAAGGCAGTTTCCCCCGTAGTCCCTCTCGGGCAGCGGGACGCCCAGCCTCGGGTCGATGTACTTGAGGAACTGCCGGCCATCGTGGACAGTCTGTAGCACCAGTGGGACCATGAGCACACCACTGGTCTGGTCACTGTCCCACCAGCACCTGTCGGGGCTGTTCCCTATTAGATAAGCTCCAGTCTTGGTAGCTGCTGGGGTCAGTCTGGGGGTCCTAGGCCCAGAACAGCCAGCGGCCTCATCCACTTACACCCACATGAGATGGCACAGAGTTCCTTCAGGGTGGCCAGCTGTCAGCACGTGGCCGGCCCTGCATGCTCAGAGCCCA
The DNA here is from genome assembly GCF_000299155.1 of Elephantulus edwardii. NCBI lineage: Eukaryota > Metazoa > Chordata > Mammalia > Macroscelidea > Macroscelididae > Elephantulus > Elephantulus edwardii. The sequence goes on along the minus strand of NW_006399876.1, from coordinate 471,924 downwards.
CGGCTGACAGATGAAGGCCTAAGCCACCACATCCTACTTTTCAAGTGCACAAATGTAAATGCATATTCACCCAAACAGACCACAAATGTGGTCATAAAACGGCTGTAACCACCGAGAACAGAAACCTGAAACACTAAGACATAAGGGAGGAGATTACATGAAAAATAATAATTAATGAAGAGATGGGATGGGTGGATTTCCAAACACTGGGAAATGATACATGTAAACAAACCACAGATTGCTGACATATTTTCAAAAAGAGACACAGACTGTTTTGAACTAAGCAAGCACATACAACACAGAAAAACCAAAGGGCCACAGCCTGACCAGTGGTCCCAGAGGTAACCATGGACAACAGAAAAGCAGGGCGTAATCTGGAGGGCTTTCCATGGAACACAAGGAACTAGGGAGAAGCAAGCAGAGCAAGGAGAAAAAAGGAAAACAAAGGTCAGTGCTGCGATCAATGAAACTGGGAAAAAAGGACATCCCATTAGCTTCTAGGAAAATGAACCTGAGGGTATGTCCAGACTCACTGGGAGAAGCCAGCGCATCCTGGTCCCCAAACCTGACATGAGCACAGATGCTATAAGAAAGGAGAATTCAGAGCTGCAACTGAGGACACAGATACAAACAGCCAGCTGCAATGAGGCGGGCCCACGTCCCCTGACCTTGACAAGTAAATCAACTGATGCTGGCAGAAACCCCCAAGCCCACCCTGCTGCAGATGAGCCTCCATCCATCGCAAGATTCAGGGACCTCTACCAGAGGTCCCCACCACGTGCACCCACCATCATACAAACAACAAAAGAGAGGCAAGGACCTACATCCAAAGATGGAAACCACAAGGCCCTTGCAAAACGAGGATGGCTGAGTTGGTAGTAACAAATCATTCGATGTGGTAAGTAAAGCAGCAAAACACAAAAGTAAATACTTTGCTCACCAGCAGACTACAGTTGGGATGAGATGCTTGGGAAGCAGGTGTCTAAAGAGCACACGCTCTGGTGGATGGGGTGGATAGATGTCATAACTGGGAGGACCCTCAGGCTTGAGGCTGAGGGTCAAAGGGCCCGTGTGCTCTCTCAAAAGCTATCCTGACTGAAGAACTCCATTCTACCTTAATGGTGACCTGCCAACTTCCTGAATGAATCCCATGAATGGGAGTTCAGCTGTGTGTTCTGTCTGGCCATTGCAGTAGACTGTGGATTCAGGAGCAGTGGCATGAGCGCTCTGGGAGGGATGGCTGGTGCTGGAGTTAGAAGGAGGTGTGGGGTGAGAGGATACGACTAAGCTCATGAGGACTGTTTTGTTATGGGGGGTGATGAGGAGGGGGCAGGGACTGTTCCTCCTGTGGAGCTGGCGGGGACCAGACTCCACCATCTCTTTCACACCTGTACACCAGTGTTTACCACAGCACACAGCCAGAGCACAGGAAAGGTGGAGACAACCCAAGATGTCCTACCCAACAGGTGAATGGTGGGCAAAATGTGCAGTAGTGTTCTCTTGTCATCTAGTATCACAAGGAAGCCTAGAACTGAGCAAAGCATCAACACGGAAGGCAAGCCGGGCAAGCTGTCACTGTGTTAGTGCTCACCGAGAGAAGAAGGAAGAGAGAGCGTCTGCTGAGGGGCAGTGAGTCGAGGTCCACGGTGGGGGAATAATCTGAGAAAGGGTATCAGGAGAGGTTGCGCACCTTGGCAAATGTAACCCGCGTGGCTGAATGTCCACGCACATACAAAATGGGCCAGTAAAGGAGCCAGAGCTGAGACTAAGGTGGGGGCAAGAAAGGCCCAGGATGAGCCTGGAACTGTGTGTGGTGCCAGAAACCAAAGATGTGCTTCCCATGGCTGGGGCCAGAGGAGCGCAGGAACCAAGCGAGAGCGCCCTACAGCCTGAAGGAAGGGACAGTAAGGCTGTGTTAGGTCAAAACCCCGAGTGTACAGTGCTGTGAAGTGGGACCAAACCAAACAGGTGATAGTAAAGAACAGCACTGGAGGACCCGTCACGGGCATCTGCCACTGCTTTAGAACTGCAGGAAGCAAGGCCACGTGACACTGGCCAGCGTGATGAGCACCGTCCAGAAGCTGCTGCAGAAACAAAGTCCAAAAGCACCTTCACTAGAGAAAGGACAAGAGGCAGAAGTGGGCGTTTCAAGGACAAGGACAGACCCTGATCTCAGCTCAGCACACGCAACTTGAGCTCCGAGACGGGAGCATCTGCCCGTGGTGATGGCCACCTCAGTCCACACGTGTGATGGAAGTGCACAGAAACAGACAACACACACTCAGAAATGGCTGTCCACTTCCTAGATTGGACCCTGTCTGGAAATGAGGAGAAAGGAACAAAAAACCTCCCTCTATAATTTAATAACTTCTAGTGAATCTATTATTATTATTTATTATTATTCTTAAACAAAATGCTTAAAAAACCTCTAACATGAAGCTTTCAGAAGAAAACAAATTATGCTGACCACCTAGACAGAGACCTCCTCCATGTGACCCCAGCAGCATAGCTAAGCCCTGGGGCCCTCTCCCCTGCCCACTCCTGCCGGAGCAGGGAAGGCCTGCCTGCAAGATGGTGCGACCCATACAGCTTTATTCTTGATCAAGGTCTTCTGGTAGGCTGTGTGTGACATCAAATGAACCCAATTACCCGGCCAAGAAAACCACTTACCTGGAAGAGGATGAAGATGAGAAAAAGCTCATAGACCACGCTTACACAGAGCCAAAACCGCCAGTACGCTACAGAGGCAAGAGGGACACATCAGCGGCCAGCCTTTATTTCCCAGACCCTCATCCATGTGCCCACAGTGTCCCTGAGCCTGAGGCCACTCCAACCCATGGAGGAGCCTAACCCTGACCCTGTATGCTGGAGCAAAACTGAGCCCCACAGGGTCCCCAGTGGCCTTCACCAATGACCCTCTGGGCTCCTGCAGGAGGACTTGAAGCCTCAGCATTTAAGCCAGCAGTAGGGCCCTGAGCCCTGTCTGTACTGCCAGGGGCTTCCAGTGCAATGTCTAACTGTGGACCATACTTTCTCTCTCTGGACTGGATCCCTAGCACTTGCATAAGGCGAGAATGACACAGCCTTGCTTGCAGAAAATGAGGCAAGAAATGAAAGCATTTATTGAAGATCAAATACTACAGCCTTCAATATGGATTATATCTCAACATCAAGAAGACAAAAGTCCTCACCACTCGACCAACAGGCAAGTTCATGACAGATGGAGAAAAGACTGAAGCCAGGAATTTCATTTTACTTGGACCCACAATCAATACCTTCAGTAGCAGGAGTCAAGAAATCAAAAGAGGTGTCACGTTAAGCCACTCTGCTCTCAAGGATCTTTTCAGAGTCCAAAAGCAAAGACACTGTTTTATAGACTCTAGCACCTGACACTATCTCTGGTATCTTTGGCTTCTTCATATTCATGTGAAAACTGGACAATAAGAACAATCAAAGAAAACTGATGCCTTTGAGTTGTGGTGTTGATGAGTAAAGAATGTCCTATGGATTCCCAAAAGAGCACGGAAGCCTGTCCTTGAGGAAGTGTAACCAGGGTGCTTCTTAGAGGCAAGGATAGTGAGACTGTCTCACATATTTGGGGCATGTTATCAGGAGGGGCCAGTCCTTGGAAAAGTAGAGGGTCAATGAAGGAGAGGAAGACCCTCAACAAAGCGGATCGACACAGTGACCACAACTATGGGTTTAAGCACAGTGGGGACCAATGACAGCTCAGGACAGAGCAGGGTCACGAGTCACCCACACCCTCTTTCTCCTGCCATACAGCAACAGCTCAGGAGCCGTTCTCTACTGGTGGGAGTGCTGGCGACAGCACAGCCTGGCCTGCAGAGATGACACGCTTCCTCCTCGGTGGCTGCATTCCAGCTGGCTTTGACTAGCACTTTTTGTTGGGTCCACAACATCTCCTTTGCCCTACTATGTTTTGTCATGAATGAGTTAGGACTTCTGATGTTTTTCAAAGTGGATTCTTCAACACTCTCTGGCTTTTCTGATCTCATGCCCCCTGGATGCCTAGACAACCTCTGTCACACCATGCTGACGTAGGATACAGCTTCCCATCAGTACAGGGAGCACTGGCCCCATCCCTGGGTCAGTTGACACCATGCACTTTCTGGCCAAGGGCTCAACTTTCCATGTAGGATGACAGGAGGGGTCTCAAGCTCCCCTCCCAACAGCAGCTCCTTCTGCTCCCTCTACCTTGGAGAGAAAGTTGTGTTCATAGGGACCTGAGGATCTCTGGGCCAATGCTGCAGGGGTGTACTGAGAAGATACTGTGGGTAAGCTCTCTGCTACCTGACCTCTGGTGGTCAGGCCTCAGGTGTGAGAGGAGTCAAGGCAGAGCTCAGGCTGGGCTGGGGTCACGCCACAGAGGAAGGGGTGGAGTGGGGGAGGGACACGTGGCTGGGTTCAGGCTTGGACTGGGCCAGGCCACAGGAAGGAGTGGATACCTGCTTGAACATGAGGGGTATGGGGAGCAGGACAGAATGGTCTGGTGGGGCACAGGAGCTTCCAGGTACCAAGGGCAGAGAGTAAAACAGCACTTGTCCTCCTGTCCTGGGCGCCCTTGTGAATCTGGAAGTCACTCAGCAAGTTCTTGGCAGCTCAAAGTCGCAGTAGCAGCTGGAGGTGACTCACCGCAGAGCTCACTGCACAAGTGGGGATGGTGGGCCCCTTGAGGGGCTGCCTTCAGAGATGCTCACCTGCCTGTCTGCTCCACCAGAGCTGCTCAGTGCCTCACAGCGCCCACCTCTGAGCCTCAGCAACAGTGGCCTCCTCACCCCTGCACCCCGGTGGCAGTCAGGCTGCCCAACCACCCCAATGGAGACCTCTGCTGACCTGGGTGGTGCTGCCATAGCCACAGCTGGACACTTCCAGAGTCAGGAAGAGGGGCTGCAGGTTAGTAAAGCTCCCCAGGGCAAAGGCTTCCAGGGCCCACTGGTCTTACCCCTTTACATGGCATGGAATGACACTGGGTTACTTGGAGTATCTGTGACATGTGCCAGGGATGTAGGGAAGCTTCCCCAATTGCCACTGTGACAAACACCAAGAACAATGGTAGTCCAGGCTGGCCCCCCAACATGTCAACCTCAGTATACCAATGGTACCCACCCACCTACATGGGCACTCCCCAGGCAAGCACCCTGCAAGATGCCCATGACCAAAGAGCCCAATCCATCAAGGTGTCCAAACAGCAGAACTCTCAGTGGCCACCTCATTCTCAAAGTGCCGAGGACTGAAGACACTTAATTCCCTAACCCTAGGGCTCCCCATTAAATGTGACCACTCCCAGGGACAGAGATGGGGACACGAATGTTCACACTGATGGGCATGGGGATGTCAGAGCTCAAAGACCAGCACAGAGACGTGGGTGTGCTGCACAGCCATAAAAGGGGATGTGGCAGTCAATGTCTACATGTATCGTCACTATTTATGTTTTACTGAAAAATGCATTTAAAAAAAAATCAGTGATTGTACATTTTTTTAAAAAAGGATGTGGCTGTGCCTGCACCATGCATGAGGGCAAACAGGGTGCATGTGCACCCTGACTGGTAGTGAGAACTGGACACCCTGCCATGGTAGGCACGGCTTAACACAGAGCTCTCCAGGACGTGCCGGTGGCCTGCACTGTGCCCATGAGGTCGCCCTTCCTGTACGTGTCTCACTTTGAAATACTTTCTGTATTTTCTACACTAAACACACTCAGACTAAGGAACAGAAAGGAAAGACGCTGAGGAATACCCTTCACTTCGGGACACCCAGCGACCCATCTGAGTTAGGGCAGGGACAGGGGCCAGTTCTGGGGGTGGAGATGGAGGATGAGAGGACATGAGTGGGGATGAGGGCCCAAGGACCCAAAGAGATGGAGCACCTACTGCTATTCCATGCAGGCCCTCGGTGGCGGGGTGTGGGGGCACATTGTTTCTAGTTGTCTTCCCAGAACTTTGCATGGCTTTGCTGAGAGAAGGGGAGTGAACAGACAGCAGAGGCTGGAGCAGTGACCCTGAAGAGCATCCAAGCTGGAGCTGAGGGCTCTGTAGGAGGGTGTGGGGGAGCCACGGTGTCTCTGGGGCCCCTCGAGGGGAGCCCATGATGGCTTTGGGGCCCTTTGTCTGCTCCACAGCTACAGTGCCCTGGCCTCCCCAACAATGTCCTAGAAGACAACCAGGCCATTCACAGTGCAGCACAGACACAGTGACCTCACAGGACAGACAGAGGTGACAGGTTACCTGGGTGAGGTCTGGAAAATGGCCCGTCTTTAGCTTGGGTGACTCCAAAACATAAGAAAACCAAAATACTGGCCACCACACCTCTGCAAATAAAGAAGAGACACCCCTCAGTGCGTGCAGCTGTGTCAGGACCCCAGGGCAGGGACAGACCCCCAACACTGAGCAGGAGGGACTACGCTTGCTGACGTGACACCCAGGAGGACAGAAGAGAGCTAAGCGGGCTGACCAGTTCACACGAGATGGAGGAACGTGCGAAAATGGACAAGACCCCCAGGTGCCTGGACCAAGCATAGGAGCAGGACTGCAATGGTGGTAAAATTGGGCAATGGGTCAAGATCAGCCACATGGAGGAGGTGGAGGCAGGTCGTGGGACAGGGTGGGAGGGCAGGTTACAAGAACCGTGGGGTGGTGCCTTCAAGATGGGGTCAGGGCAAGCTTCACGGACAAGGTGGGAGGTCAGGACACATGAATGGGGTCCAGACAGTGCCACACAGGTTGTCTGGGGACTGCCTGTGTTGACAGGGTGGACAATTAGGTCAGAAGAATATCAAGTGTCACTTAGTTGATGTTGACAAATACCCCCAACAAACAGCAGCTCCAGCACCGAGGGGCCTCTGCAGGCTCACAGCTCAGCCCAGTGCTGTCACCAGGGGGCAGAGTCTGTGCATGAAGCTCAGTCACACACTCCTGCTGCCTGGCCACTCACAGTCATACTGCTCTGGCCACACCTCCCCCCACTGACCAGAACCCCCACCATCACCTGTCCATGATGTGGACCTGGAGACTCCCCCATGGTCACCTGCAGAGCCCTCACTGGGTGGTTTGGGGTACACAGAGATACCACCACCACCCGCCACAGCCCGAAAGCCTGTCAGGGCCTGTCCACCAGCCCGCAATGACCACACTGTCCTCCACGGCAGGAGCAGAGTAAGGACAGATAATGATGCAAAGGATTCTCAACACTTGGCTCTGCCAAGACGCAGGTCCCCTCACTGTCCACATTCCTGCTGTGGGTAAGTCCACTCCTGTCATACTAGTCCCCTCGCTGTCCACTCCTGCCACTTCCCTACTGTGGATCAGCCCTCTCCTGTCCTACTGGTTCACCAGCTGTCTGCTCCTGCCACTCTCTTACCATGATCAGTTCCCCTCCGGTTCTCATGCCCCCTCACCATGGCTGGCCTGGTCCTCCCCTGGATGGAGCAGCCACAGTTCACAGCAGGCTGCCCATGCTGTGCCTCCACTCTTTGGAAACCCCTAGGCCTGTCCCCCCAGAAACACTCACTGTTCTTTCTTGCCCCAAGAGCCCTATCCATACCCAGCAGTGGGCAGCGGCCAGGCTGTGCACAGCCGCACTCTCAGGAAGTGTCAGGACCATCATGCTTACAACTTAATTCCAATAGGTTCAGCAAAAAGTCATGGAGCAACAGCACACAGGCTGACCACACTAAACTGAGGGGCAGGGTGGGGTGGGGGTCCTGCAACCCCTCAACATTCCTGGGTAAGATTTCTCAAAACAAAGTACTGGGAAAATCCAGTAGACCCAGGACCATCCCATTAGAAGGAAGAGGACACTTGGTCTGGCTGGTGTCCTCAAATGCTCCCAAGCCAGGACCCGAGGTCTCACCTCTGCATGTCCACAGGGAATATCCCAGACAACCCTCAGGGCTGACCCACACCTCTGCTGCCTAGTGTCCAGGAGGGTTCCTGGTGAACTGACCACAAGAACACAACCTGCCCACATCACCGCACCCTAGGGAGGTACACACAAGGGACTTAGCAGCTGCTCAAAAGGTTGTAGAAGAGCCCACCAGATTCCTAAACCAAAGCCTGATACCCGCTTTCCAGAACAGCCTCTGACCCCCACCACGGGCCACAGGTCTACTGTGACAGAGGTGACCGCTGATCCCGTCACAGGACACAGTTCTACTGTGACACAGGTGACCACTGAACCCCATAGCCCCCACACAGATATACTCTGACAGTCCACCTGTCAGCCAACCCTGCAACTAGTGCCTCTTCTTGTGACTTGATAACTTGTTTCTTTTTTCCTCAGTAAGTAACATTACATTATATCTGAAGGATCTAACTTCACCAAGTAATGTTGCATTGTATCTGAAGGATCTAACTTCATCACTAAGCAACATTACATTGTATGTGAAGGATCTTACTTCAATGCTAGCTAACATTACCTTGTTTGAAGGCCACATCAGGCTCCTAAAGGATCACTACACCTGTCTCCTGTTCCAGGGCTTTAATCTGTAATTTCCCATACTTGACGTCACCCAAAATTTTAAGGATTTGAGTCTGTTACATGTTAACAGTCCAACCTGATTCTGAGCCCTAGTTGCTGATTTTTCTATTTCATTATTACTTTTTTGGTGTTGCATAAGCACAATCAAATGTTCTGGGATTTCCATTCTTCTCTGAGTCAGCCACAGCTTATTGTGATCCACACAGTCTAACAACTGTTCTTAGTCAATGAAACACAGACATTTCTCTGGTACTCTCTCCTTTCAGTCAAGATCCATTTAACACTAGCTATAATATCCCTAGTACCACAGCGTCTTCTAAACCCAGCCTGCACATCTGGCAGTTCTTGGCTGATGTACCGCTCCAGTCATTTTTAGATAATTTTCAACAGAATCTTGTTTGCATGTGATATTAATGAGACTGTTCGATAATTTCTGCACGCTGTTGGGTCACCTTTCATTGGGATGGGAACAAATAAAGTTCTCTTCCATTCAGTTGGCCAGATGGCTGTCCTCCAGATTTCTTGGCACAATTTAGTAAGCGCATCCAGGGCAGCATTTGTTTGTTGAAATATGTAAATTGGTATGTTGTCAATTCCTGAGGCCTTGTTTTTTTGCCAGTTCCTTTAGAGCAGCTTGGATTTCTTCCTTCATCACCACAGGCTCTTGCTCATATGTTGTTTTATGAAATTCTCTGGGTCAGCCAGTTACTCTTTGTACAGTGACTCTGTATACTTCTTCCACCTTCTTTTAATGCTTCTTGAATCATTTAATATTTTGCTGAAAGCATCCTTAAGTACTGTAACTCACGGCTTGACTTTGTTTTTCAATTCCTTCAGCTTAAGAAGTGCTGAATGTGTCAGGCCCTTTTGATTTTCTGACTCTAGCTCTTTTGCACCTTTCATCATAACATGTGATTATGCTTATGTAAAACCTCTACTTGGACCAGGAGGCAGTCATCAGAACAGAGGAAGGAGACATTGCATGGTTGAAAACTGGGGAAAGGGGTCTACCAGGGATGTATTCTGTCTCCATACCTTTTCAATCTATATGCAGAACAGATCATCTAGAAGGCTGGGCTGAATGAGGAGGAATGTGGCATCAGGATTTGAGGAAGACTCATCAACAACCTGTTTTATGCAGATGACACAACTCTACTTGCTGGAACTGAGGAGGACCTGAAGCACTTACTGCAGAAGGTTAAGGACTGCAGCCTTCAATATGGATTGAAGCTGAACATCAAGAGAACAAATATTCTCACCACTGGGCCGATTGGCAGTATAATGATAGATGGTGAAGAAACTGAGGTTGTTAACAGCTTCAGTTTGCTTGGTTCCACAATCAAAATTCTTGGTACCAGCAGCTGGGAAATCAAAAGACTTTGGGAAAGTCGGCTGTCAGGGACCTCTCCAGAGTACCGAAGAGCAATGATGTCAGTCTGGAGACTAAGGTGTGCCGAATCCAGGCCATAGTCTTTGCAATTGTTTGCTATGCGTCAGAGAGATGGACAATGACTAGGGATGATAGAGGGAAAATTGATGCCTTTGAGCTGTGGTACTAGAGAAAAGTTTTGAATATAACATGGACTGCCAGGATAAGAAACAGGTTTGTCCTAGAGACAATGAAACCAGGCTGCTCCTTGGAGGCAAGGATTCTGAAGCTGTATCTGACATACTATGGACATGTTGCAAGGAGGGATCAGTCCTTGGAAAGAGACGTCACGCTTGGAAGGGTAGAGGTTCAGAGAAAGAGGGAGACCACTGATGAGATGGACTGATACAGTGACTGGAGTAATGAGGGTAGGTGTGTCAGAGATAGTAAAGTTGGCACAGGATAGAGCAGGTTTCAGGGCTACTGTACATAGGGTCTCTATGAGTTGCAAACGACTTGACGGCATATACCACCACCACCACAACTTTTTTGGTAGGTCCTGCATTATCTTTATTGCAGACTGACTTATGGGATTATAGAACATCATAACTTTCTGTCTGTTCCAGAAGTTATGATTGATTGAATATTATCGCTTTTTATTGTCAGTATCTTTAGATATTCAATCTTTGAGGGCTGGAAATATATAAACTTACAGATGTATTTTGGTAATTAAAAAATACTTCAAGAATGGGCATCCCAGAACATTTGATCGTGCTAATGAGAAACCTATACTTGGACAAGAGGCAGTCGTCAGAACAGAGCAAGGAAACACTGCATGGTTCAAAATTGGGAAGGGCGTACGCCAGGGATGTGTCCTATCTCCATACCTTTTCAACCTGTATGCAGAACAGATTATCCGGGAGGCTGGGCTCTACGAAGAGAAATGTGGGGTCAAGACTGGTGGAAGATCTATCAACAATCTGCAATATGCAGATGACACAACCCTGCTTGCTGAAACTGAGGAGGACCTGAAGCGCTTGCTACAGAGGGTCAAGGACTGCAGCCTCCAATATGGATTGAGGCTCAATGTCAAGAAGACAAAGATTCTCACCGCTGGGCCAACTGGTAGCATCAGGATGGATGATGAAGAGATTGAGATTGTTTACAGCTTTAGTTTGCTTGGCTCCACAGTCAACACTCTCGGCACCAGTAGCCAGGAAATTAAAAAATGGTATTGCAATGGGAAGGTCTGCTGTTAGGGACCTCTCTAAAGTACTGAAGAGCAATGGTGTCTCTCTAGAGACTAAGGGCGTCTGATACAGGCCATGGTCTTTGCAATCACTTGTTATGCATCAGAGTTGGACAATGACTAGGGAGGATAGAAGGAGAATTGATGCCTTTGAGCTGTGGTGCGGGAGAAGAGTATTGAGGGTACCATGGACTGCTAAGAAAACAAACAGATTCATCCTAGAGAGGGTTAAACCAGGCGGCTCCTTGGAGGCAAGGATTCTGAGGCTTCATCTAACAAACTTTGGACATGTTGTAAGTAGGGACCGGTCCTTGGAGAAGGACATCATGCTTGGGAAGGTGGAGGGACAGCGCAGGAGGGGAAGGCCCTCTATGAGGTGGATTGATTCAGTGACTGGGGTAATCGGGATCGGTGTATCGGAGATGGTGCGAATGGCATAGGACAGAGCAGAGTTTAGGGCCGTTGTACATAGGGTCGCTATGAGTCGCAAGTGACCCGCCAGCACATAACAACAACAACAACAACAAGAATTTATTCCAATGATGATACTGGCATTTTTTCAGTTGTAGTAATAATTCCACTAGACCCTCTCTGGGGATGGGCACAGCACTTTCAGCTCTAAAGATGCTGTCTGGGTCACCCTTCCCTGCTGTACATTGCAGACCACCGCTGTCAGTCAATGTGCTGGACTGTTGCTGCTATGCTGAAAGCTACGCTCCCAGCATTTCAAATACCAGCAGGGTCATCAATGGTCAGCAGTTCTCAGTGGAGCTTCCAGACTAAGAAGCAGGACTGGTCTTTGAAAGCTCTCAGCTAATGGAAGAATACTCACTGTTGGGTAGAGTAATAGAAGATGAGACCTTCAGGTGGAAGGCTCTTAGCATGACCTCTCATAGGAAAGTCCACTTTAACCATGTGCATGGAGAAAAGCTTTCACCCAATGAAGGACCTTCATTTCCTGATGTGGGAAGACTCAAAATGAAGGGCAGCAACTGCCAGTACCCCTTAATAACTGGAACACAGACTGTAAGAAGCATGAATAGAGGAAATTTGGAAGTTGTAAAAAATTAAACAGAATGCATAAAGGTCAATGTTCTAAGCATTAGTACGCTGAGATGGACTAGAATTGTTAATTTTAAATCAGATCTTAAGCTGAGAATGACATAGTTAGAAGAGAAATGGTATCCCATTCATCGTGGGAAAAAAGCATTTCTAGATCCACCTGGAAGTGCAAATCTGCAAGTGACAGGCTATGATCCATATGCATGCAAGGTCTGCTATTACACCAGCAATCACTAAGGCTACACATGAAGAAACTGAGGGTTTTTAGCTCTGTTGGTCTTGTGGCAAGAAGCTGCGTGGCAACCCCAAAGGCACGTGGTTTGAATCCACCAGCTGCTCTGCAGGAGGAGGGGTGATCTCCTGTGCAATTTACTGCCTCGGAAAACCCACTGGAGGATCAGCTATAGGTTGGTTCCACTTTGATGACACACAACAACAACCAAGTTTAGCAGATTCAAATTCATAAAACATCCAACTAATTGGGAACCAGAATGCAAAAGTTGGAGACAAAAGGAGGTATGGTAGTGGGAAAACAGCATTGGTGGAAGGAATGTGGCTGGAGAGAAACTGACAGAACTCTGTACACTCAGTGATTTATTCATTGCAAATTAAGTGAAAACTAGACACATTGGACCTCACCTAACAGACGAAATCCAAACAGACTGACGATATCTGTGGAAAGTATCTTAGGGAAAAGCTGAATATCACCAGTAAAACAAGACTTAGGGGCTGCCTATGAAGAGATCATGAGCTATTCAAATTCAAGTTCAAAAAACAAGTCCAAGAGAACCAAAATATGACCTAGAATCTATTCCAACTAACTTTAAATTATTGCAAGAATAGATGTGATGCCTTGAACACTAAAGACTGAGGAGATAAGCTGTGGAATGACACCCAGGACAAGAGGCCTCAAGAAAGCAATCTTTATAGAGACAAGGAATAGAAAAGTGACCAAATGGATGTCACCAGGGACTCTGAAACTTACACTGGAATGAAAAGAAGTCAAAACATGGAGAAAGAATGATGTGGTAGGAGAGCTGAAGAGAATATTTCTAAGGGCAGCACCAGAAAACAAACATATAGTGGAGAGTGTTCAAGGAGCTAGAGTTGGAAACCAAAAGGGAAGAACACATTTGGAATTTCTCACACTTAAAGAACTTGGGAATACATTCAAGCCTCAATATGTAATACTGAAGGATTCCATGGGCAAAATATTGACTGATGCAGGCAACATCCAGTGGTAACCAATTCTATAAAACATACTTTGGGCATGTTGCTGGGAGGGGCTATTCCTTGGAGGACATGATGCTGGGGAAGGGTGGAGAGTTGGCAAAGGAGAGGAAGACCCTCAACCAGGTGGGTTTTCACGGTGACTGCTGCAATGGGCTCTTGTGTGTCAGAAGTGTGAGGATGGCGCAGGACAGAGCAGGGTTCAGGTCTTTTGTTCACAGGGTCGCTATGAGTCATACTCAATGGCACTTAACAACAACAATAATGCATGGGAATGATTGTATGAAACACAATATGAATGAAGAACAGTGTAAAACACAATGTATATAAACTTTGTGAACTTAATTTATATAAAATAAAAAAAAAATTCAATGATGCAGGAAGCAGCATCAAAAGAAGATGGAAGGAATATAGGTGTTGGATCAGAAAGAGCTGGTTGATCTCCTGAACCAATTCAGGAAGGAGCACAGGATCAAGAACCAAGGGTACTCGAGGAAGAAGTCCAAAGTACACTGAGGGAAATGATAGCAAAAGGCCCCAGAAATTGACATGTTTCAGAAAGCAATGCACCCCTAGGCAGCTTACTAATCTCTACCAAGAAATAGGGAAGATAGTTACCTTAGCAATCCACTGGAAAAGATCCTTCTCTGTTCCCATTCCCAAGAAAGGTGATTCAACAGAATGTGGAAATTAGCAAACAATATCATCAATATCACATATAAGCAAAACATTGTTCAAGATTATTAAAAATCGGGGAGCTCTGGTGGCCTAGTGGTAAGGAGCTGCAACTACAATTCCAGAGGCACATGGTTCGAATCCACCAGATGATCTGCCAAGGAAGGAGGGACAATCTCCTCCTGTACCAGTCAGATCTGATTTGATGGTACACTCACACAAAAACAATAAAGTAAAAAAAAAAATAATAAAAAAAAATTATTAAAAATCAGCAGGAATAATGCATCAACAGGGAACTATCAGAAATCCAAGCCAGATTCAGAAAAGGCCACTGCACCAGGGTTATCACTGCTAATGTCAGATGCATCTTGGTTGAAATTAAAGAATGCCAGATAAGTGTGTTTATCGACTATGCAAAAGCATTTGACCGTGTGAATCCTAACAAATTGTGGATAACACTGAAAGGAATGGTAATCCAAGAACACTTAATTGTGCCCAAGTGAAACCTACGCCTAGACCATGAAGCAGCTGTCCAAACAGCGTAAGGGGGACACTGACTAAGGTGCCCTGGCATTCTCTACAGCGTCCTATGCATCTGAAGGGTGGACAATGAATACAGAAGACTGATTACTGTGGCGTCAGAGAAGAATATTGGATACATACCACAGATTGCCAAAAGAATAAACAAGCCTGTCTCAGACGAAGTGCAACCAATGTGCCCTTAGAGGCCAAGAATGATGAAACGGTCTCATACATTTGGCCTCTTGTAAGGAGTTCTCGGAAAAAGACATCATGCTGGGAAAAGCAGAGGGTCAGCACAAGGAAGACTCTCCATGACGTGGACTGACGCAATGACCCTGATGGGCCTGAGCATGAAGACATTCTGATGAGCAGAACAGGGCAGCGTCCAGGTGGCTACAGTGTCACCGCGGTGTGGTCTATTCAATGGCACCCAGCACCACTTCACTGCTTCACAGATCTGCTAATGACATGAGCCCAGTGACAAGCGTCCAGGTTCTCAAGAAGCTGATGTTCTTCCTCAGTTTAGGAAGCAACGTGGCACTGTTCTGAATGAAACTCCTCCATGTCCAGCAAATGACGTCCTTCAACAATGGAGTACTGATGGGGTGGCCTGCCTGTGAGTGGGGTCTCACTCTAGTGACCACAAATGTCCTCCAGAGAGCCAGCCATTTCCTCCCACACTGCAGGTGATGGACCTTACCACCTAGCTGAAAAACCCAAAACCTCAAGAGTGGCTTTAAGTGCAGCTTGCCGTAAGTGGGGCTGTGGGGCTGTCAGAGGCCTGTCTGCTGCTCTCTGGGCACAGGGAGTTCCCACTCTTCTGGGGAATACCTGAAGCATGACTGCTGGCTCTCTTGACGATCACGTGTAACTTGTGGGGTTTGTCATTTGTCTGTCTTGATGAAGTATCTGTTTCAACTCTGGGCCCAGTTTTTCATTGTACTGCCTTATTGTTGAGTTCTATATGCTCTTTGTGTAGTTTTATGTAGCATGAAGTCTGCTATCAACTGTGTGATGGGTTGTAAATATCGCCTCGCTCAGCAGCATCCCACAATTTTTAATTAATGAAGGCCAAATTATCAGCTTCTTCCTTTGTGGGTTGTGCTGCTGGCACTGTCTGAAAGTCAGGACCAGACTCAAGGTCATCCAGACTTCCATCAATGTGTCCTGGTAGAAGCTGTGGAGTCTGGTGACATCAGGTCTACTCACAACCTACTCAGAGTTAATTTTTCAGACCCTGGTCTCTGGTACATAAGCAGTGTCTTCTGGAGTCAAACAACTTTCCCTCTCTGTTGCCAGCCTTTGCTCCCTTGTCAAAGACCAGTTGACTCCACTCAGGGGTCTGTGCTGGCCCTGGTCTCCACTCTTTCCTAGCACCGTACCATCTGTATCTGCAGCCTTATCTCCCTCCCACCTGTACTCAAGACTGTGCACACACTACATTTATTTTTTTAATATTTAAATTCTTTTTCATGTGTACCGTCAAATCGGATCTGACTGGTATAGGAGGAGATTGTCCCTTCTTCTCCAGCAGAGCATCTGGTGGATTCAAACCACATGCCTCTGGGATTGCAATGCAGCTTCTTGCTCCTAGGCCACCAGAGTTCCCTCACACATTACATTCTTAAAGGCCCTTTAAACATGTAACTGCCCAGATGGGATCAGCAGAAAAAGGCCTGACAGTGCAGACCCCAGGGGCAGCCACATCCTAGAGGCACAGTGAGGGAGGGAGGCTGCAGGCCAGAGGGTGATGGGAACACTTTCCACCCGGAGTCAGCAGTGAACACACAGGTGTTCCTGAGCTGTACATCTAAAGTACTCATTTTAATTTATTGAAATTAAACCTCAACAAAACTGATTTAAGAGGAAAAGCAAAATATGGGAAGCCAAACTTTATACCAAACATTAGATGAAAACTCTTGTTCAGGAATTGCAGGAATTACATATTTATAAATTAGGATTTCTCTTGTGGCAGATCACAGAAAATGAGCTGTTTGTTCCCTGCAGACAGGAAACAGCTGGGTTCCCCCTACAGAAGGAGTGTTACTACCTGTGAAATACTTCCTGAGCTAGGGCATTAGGTTGACAATAGAGAAAAATTCAGCTTCATTTATAAGGAATTCCTTTTATTATTTGCTTCCCCTGATTATCAGTAAATACACAGAGAAACATGACTTGGGGTCTTCAGTCAAGAACTGCTGGCTCCCTGTTTTATGCTCTCTGCTCTATCTCATTCCTGGCTGTTTGTCTCATTATTAATAATTATAAAATTATTCCATCATTTGGGACCCTCGGTCTGCAACAGCAAAACCCATCTCCTACATGACAGAACTCACTGACCATAAAAATATGATGCACAGCTGTGGTGGGCAGGAAGGCCCTACAGGGCTGCTAGCAGGCCCCCTGGGGACAGCAGTGGTTCAGGGAGGCTGGGCTTGGATAGGGCAGCCCCAGCACAGGGACATGACCACCACAGGGGCCACTGCTCTGGGACAGCATAAGGGAGCGCAAGTGAGACATTGAGCAGCAGCAGTTTTAGGCACCACCTACATAGGATCAAGTCAGGGAAGGTTAGGGCCGGGGCCCCTGTGGTGCATCTAAAGGGACAAGGGTCAGAGAATATAGGCAAAAAGACACTGATGCCTCCCTCATCCCTGACAAGACTTGCAGAACAGAAAGTGCCCTCAGGAACCTGGAGCTCCGTGGTGCCAGAAAGGACAGGCTGAGACTGGAGCCCTGCAGCGCACTGACCTCACTCACCAGGGCACTGCCCACAAGTTCTCCACATGCCACAGAGCTCCCAGCCCCGAAAGCTGGTCTCCAGTGTAGACCCAGGCTTGGCAGAAGTCAGTGTGCTTCACCTGGCTGTGCTCTGCCCTCACACCCTGCAAGTGTCCCATGAAGGGTGACCAGTTGTCTGGCCTCAGGGCTGTGCTCATTCCTGGGGCACTTCCGGAGGACACCAAGTCCTGTACCCTCAGTGCCCCACCCAACACACGTGATGTTGTGCTTGGAGGTTCCCTTTAGGGACGTGGGCAGAATGCTAACTGCACTGTTTTCCAATATGCTACAGACTCAGAGTCCCCAGGGTGATGTCTACAAGGACCAGGCACAGCAATGGCACAGCCAGGCTCCAGTCTGGGTGTCCAGCCAGCACAATTTCCTCCATTTCTAGATGTTAATTACTCACAAGCTCCTTGTGCCTGTGGCTCTAACCGTGACCCAGCCCTGGGGCCTGAGGAAGACAGACAGATACAGAGGACAGACACAGAGAGGGGCCAGAGAGGCACACATAGAGGAATGACAGGGAGGAAACAGGCACAGAGGACAGGACAGGACACAGCAGGGGCATCCTCATGACAAGCACTGGAACGGCAGGGGCAGCCTGGCTGGGGCCTGGAGGCCCAGCGATCAGCAGGTGCTATGTCAGGGAGAGGGCTTTATGAGGAGAGTGTATGGCACACAGAGCAGGCCCAGGAGAGGCTTCCCACTACTGCCCCTCTCAGCTAGTGCTGGCAGTGTCGGCAGGAGGAGCGCAGAGGCAGGTGCAGGGCAGTCCTGCAGGGCTTGCCCACCAAGCAAACCTCACCTGACCCATACATACACTCGGCTTTTGTCCCACCTGGCTGCAACCTCTGGCCATCCCTGCAGAGCCCTGGTTAGGAAGCAGCCCTGGGCAGATGCTGTGTGAAGCCAGCAGGAACGTGGGGGTGGGACAGTCAAGCTGGTCGGTCAGCTGCTCACCAAAGGTCTGAAAGGGGGTCAGTTTCAGCGAGGGCTTGCAGTCAGCACCGCTAACAGAGTCCAGCCAGCCAGAGGCCACCACTTGGGATCACGAACCTACCCCAGAGACCCCAAGTTTAGGAGCAGTCCCAGGAGGTACACCAGCTCTGCCTCAAGAGAGCAGCAGCATGTGAGAGGGAAGGAGGGGGAGGCTACTCCAGAAAACATCACCCTCTAAGGGGCGTTTCCCAAGCATCCAAGGGGGTGGTGGCCTGAGAGCCCCTAGCCCATGCACCATGGCAGGACCCTCACCTCTTGGTGTTGTAGGCTGTGTCCTGGGGCGTCTCCTCCAGCAGGGTAACGTAGCCAAGTGCACAGGTGAGGATGAACAGCACAGTCAGGGTGTGGGCTCGCCTGCAGGGGACACACAGGGTGGAGGAGGTCAGAGGTGGAGAGGGTGCCAAGTGCCACACGACACCTGCACAGCTGAGCTCTGTCTACCAAGCAGTGCCCGAGTAAGCGTGTGCAGAGGACAAGAGTCCAGGCTGCTGGTGAACGGATGGGCAACCAGGACATGCTGGGGCTGCTACAAGGCAAGGCGGGCTCTATGTACCTGGGGGCCCAACATGCCAGTCAACCACAGGGGTCAGGTGGGCCCAGGCCTGAATGTGGACACGGCCGGGCATGCCTCACCTCCTAGTCCACCACGAGGAGGACAGAGCCATTGACACAAGACCTGCTCTTGATCCCAAACTACAAGTGTCATTGGAAAGTTCTCTGTCTCTTGAGCCTAGCTCCCTGTGAGGACAGGCAGTGTCCCTGGTTCCCAGGACAGTAATAGAAGTGATTCACACACAGATGGTGCTTCTCACAGTGCACCACTCAACACCAGTCCCAGCCTTCCCTCACAATGTCACCAAACAGCGGTGCTTAAAAACAGGAGTCAAATTGTAAACAAAATGAAAAAAAAAAAGCCTCAAACCAGGAGCAAATAGTCACAATGCACATGTATGACAAAAGGTCTAGGCAGAACAGCTCTTACAACTCCGTAACAAGATCAGAGGAAGACGCAAGCAGAAAGTTCACAGAAGAAATACAAGAGACCAAAGAGCATTTGAAAAGACCTACAGTGTTGTTAGCTGTAATGAAAGTAAAGCAAAACCTCAGTAAGGAAACACCCTACACCCTCCTGAGCAGCTGAAACTCAGAAGACCGTCAGACCCTGCCTGGCAGGCCACCTGGCACCTGGACCCTCCTTGCACGGCGGTGGGGATGGAAAAGGGTGCACAGCCACTCCTGACATGCTCAGACTTCTTGGTCTGGAGGGATCTGGGGACAACACGGCTGAGGAAAGGGCCCACAGACTGACCTGGCATGTACACAGCCAGGAGGCCACCACTGGAGCTTGGGGAGGTGGTGGCCCTGGGCCCATCCCTGTCCACCTGAGGGCAGCAGTGTCTGTAGGGAGACAGGGATGGAACCCATTGGAGAGAGGAGTGGTGAGACAGGGACCAGCTGTTATGCCCATGCACGCACAGGACAAGGCCAAGCTAACACAAAGGTATGGAGGGACTCAGCTCACAAGACACAGCTCTGCATGTGGCCATGGCCCAGGTAGGAGGGGCAAGGAGGTCACTCCCCCATGCAGCACCCTGGACAGGGTCAAGTCCCATCAGCTCTGGGACTTCCAGTACAGAAAGATGTGATGGTGTGATGCTTGCTCCCAAATTTTTCATTTCTTTAACCCACTTCCACATGAAAAGCAATCTGCTACCTGCCCAGGAGATGGTACAGGGAGTTTGGAGGCCAGGGCGCTTGGGCAACAGGGAGCTCGGAGGACACGACATTCAGGGACAGGGCGCTTGAAGCCATGGAGCTAAGAGGACAGGGCACTGGGAGGACAGAGAGCTGAGAGGACGAGGTAAGGGGGACAGGGAACTCGGAGGATGGTGTGCTTGGACACTCGGGGGATGTGGCACTTGGAAGCCACGGAGCTTGGAGGACAGGGTGTTTGGAAGCCACGGAGCTGGGGTCAGGGTGTTTGGAAGACAGGGCATTCAGAAGACAGGATGCCTAGAAAACAGGGCATCCAGAGGACAGGGCACTTGGAGGACAGGGTGCCCATATCAGTGCTTGCTTGCGCTGAGTGCTGTGTGTCCCGCGCCATCTGCTACCACACCCCTGTCCCAAACAATGGAATAATGGTTCAGGTCTGTCCACAGCCTCTGAGCACTTCCAGAAGCACAGGCTCTGTGAAAAGGAGTGCCATATGACCAAGTTTAAAACATGTCACAGCAACCTGTGGCACCAGGTGCTAGTCCCATACACCGAAGGTCAGGGCTGGGAACAGGTGGACAGATGCTCCTACTGGCCAGAGACAGACAAACTGTTGTGAGTCTCAGGAGAGATTCACAGAGGTTGGCCCTACTTCCTGATGGAAATTGCCATTTTTCATGCCTGAGAGATAACGACACTTGCTATGTTAAGGAGACCATCAGACAAGACGGACCATGAAGGAACTGGCCAGGGGACTAGGTGTGCAAGGACAACCCAGAAAAAAGGACAGAGTCCTACTGACCAGGACAAAATGGCTTTAGACACTCAGGGACCAGAGGGGCTGGAAAAGCACTAACTTCATGGTCTAGTGGGCTCTCTGTGCCCCAGGAAGTATAACCCTATGAAAATGAACCCCAGAGCTTACTCCCTCACCTAGGCACCACTCTCAGGACTAGGGGCTGTTTCCCAGCAGTGCAGGTTAGTCTACTCACAGGACAGTCATGAGCTGCTCTGAGACTCAAGTCTCTAGGTCACGAGAATGTCCAGTCTCGAGCCAGCACAAGCACAATCATGGGGACACATCGTCTCCCACTCAGATCCCTTGGAGCACACATTTCCACTGAACCCCCTTAGGAGGTCAGGGCTCAGGGCTGTCTGCTTCCTCTACGCTATCAGACAAGCATCTCCAGGCAACTCTGAAACCTCAGAGCCAGGGACCCCAGACAATGCTGTGACAGAGTCTAAGACGGGAGCCCCACATCCTTCAGCCGTGACCCTTGACCCCAGACCTAAGGAGGACCTCTGCAAACGGAAATGCACCTCAAGACCCCTGAAAGACATGTCAGAGCACAGAAATGCAAACCCTTCCAGGGCTACATAACAGCCCCAACTTCTGCCCATGATAACCGCAACACCAAGGCCACACAGAAGGGCCCCTCAAACTGGGCCATGAAGGTATTTTCACCAATCTATACTATTGCCATCAATCTTTACCTATGTTACTCTTTTTCTTGTAATCTTTTTACTTGTTTTTTTTTTTCTTTTCTCATTGTTGTGTACCATCGGATCAGAGCCAACTGGTACAGGAGGAGACTGCCCTGCCTCCACCAGAGCATCTGGTGGATTCGAACTGCACACCTTTCGGAACTGCAGTGTAGCTTCTTGCCACTAGGCCACCAGAGTTCCCTCTTATGTTACTCTTTAAAATGTAACAATTGTTATTAAAACTCTCTAAATTGCTGAAATCAATTTTAACCCTTACCCAGAAATCACTGAGGGATTTTGAGAAAAAGATGAAAAGTCATCTCGCCAAGCAGTGCCGACAGCCACTGCCAGGTGTCCCATGTGTGACAATGCCACCAGTTCACCACGGCTCCCAACTGCCACAGGCCATCCAGGCAAGCCTTGCTAAGGTCAGGGATCCACGTACCTGCATCTCCCCTAGAACAGGGAGCCACATACTCATGACCCTCTCCCCCCAGGATCAGGGACCTGCCCACATACATTCCCACCAGACAGGGAACCCATGCACTCATCTCCATGCTCTCACACCAAGGGCCCCTGAACTGGAAACCTGGGTAGTCACCTCCCTCTAGATCAGAGACTCACAAGTTCATCTCTCTGCCTCAGACCAGGGGGACCCATGTCCACTTAACTAGGAACCTATGCGCTCATCCCCCAAGGGACAAGGACTTATACATCCACATCTCCAACTCCCCCTGGACCCAAGAGTCCACAAAGCCTTGGACACCTGCTAGGCTTGGGTGTGGCCATGCTCGCTGGTGTGGAATACCCAGCATGCTGGGCAGGGACTCAAAGAGTTCTAGCCTGAGCCTAGTCTCTCCTCTGTGCCCAGAGCGGAGAATGGGACCAAGCAGGACACCTCGATGTTGCTGGAGGAAGGAGTGATCAAACGGAAGGGCTCAGGCACCCAGCAGGCCCTGCCCAGCACCACTGGGAACATGCCCTCCTTTCAAGGCCAACTCTTGGACCCTGTCTCTCAGTACAGCTCTGCTCCTCAGTCGGCATCTCCCCCAAAGCGCTCAATGCCCTCCTCCCAGGTCAGGCTCCCTGTCTGAGGCAGAGGCCACTTCAAAGCATCGTGGGCCCTCGGGCATGCCACTTGTTGTCTGTCTGGAGAGAGCAGGGCACACCCAACAGACAGAAATCCACAACTCCTGTGAGATCTCCTTGCAAACGAGGAAAGAGCCGAGAAGGACAGTCCTGGGGCCAGCCCAAGGTCACAGAGCCATCAGGAGCGGACACCCCAGAATCCCTCCAGGCAGGGGCGGACCCTGCGGGCAGCAGGAGCGAATTCTGCAAGTCAGCTGCCCCTGCAGCCCCGGGACTGGGCGCAGAGCGGGCTGGGGGCGTCGGCAAAGGCAGCGACGCGCGTTAACCTTCAAGTCCAGCCCTTCCTCCATCCCAGGCACGCGAGAAGGTGCTGTGTCAGCCGGCAGCCGCGCCAGCACCCGGGGAACTCAAGACCACACCACGGGGCAGGGGCGCGAGGAGGCTGCAGCGGCGCGCCGGGGGCCTGGGTCCGTGCTGGCGGCGGGAGTCCACCAGCTACCACGGGCCCGGCACGCGGGGCGGAGCTCTGCCCTGGGGTCCCAGCTGCAGGGACCTGGCCGCGAGGGCGCCTCCGGGTCCCGGCAGCGCGGGCACGGCGCCGGCTCTGGGTCCGACAAGCCCCGGCCCTCACCAGAAGAAGGTGTTGGTGCCGTCGTCGTAG
>NW_006399876.1:442655-448486 GCF_000299155.1 Elephantulus edwardii | reverse complement strand
GGGGACCCTGGCCGCGGCCCCCCAGCGCCCCTTCGCTCGGCCCTGCGCATGGCGCCCCCGCCCGAGCCGCTGTGCCCGCGCCCTGACCTCACGCACGCCGGGTGACCGGCGGGAGCACGCGGCGCAGAGAGCGCCGGGAAGAGGTCGTGGAGCTCGCTCCGCGGGGTCTCAGGAGCGCCGGGGCGAGGGGCTGTAAAGGGAAGCTGAGCGGTGCATTGTGGGATTTGTAGTCCACAGGACGGCGGCCGCGCACTGCCGCGCTGGACCGCGGGGCATACTGGGTCTCGTAGTCGCTGGCGTCACGGTCTGACGCAATGCTTGCTGGGAAGGATGCCTCTGGTTGCTAGGTAACAGAAGTGGGCGGAGCGGCCGGCTGGCTGGCCGCGGACGTTGGCCGTCACTTCTTTCCCTTTGGGGGCGTTCGCCGCTCCTGTGGGCGGCTAGCAGTTCCACGGGAAAATCCATTTGGCTCAAATTTGGGGAGCAACTTTGGAATAGCCTGGTGGTAGTCCCTGGGACGGTTGAACGCGTTATCATGTTCCAGGCCCGCTTGGTGCTCGGAAGGAGAAACAGCCATGCCGCTCAGCCTCCGAGGAAAGACGCAGCGGGAGAGCACTCAGCCGCTCCCAGCGCCCCATGACTGCCGTACACTGCCTTCCCTTAGCGTCTGGGGTTGCTCGTTCTCCTTTTCCATAGGACGTTGTTCCTATAGACTTCTTTCTGAGTGGAGACCAGTTGGACTCGGTTCCTGGAGCATGTGCAGAAATATCACGTGTGACCCAAGCAAGGATAAAGTTATCGCCCAGACCCAGGAACTCTGGAGGCTTAGTGGTAAGGAGCTGCGCTCCCAGCTGCTTGGAGCCGGAAAGGTGGACAGCCTCTTCCCGTGCAATTTACTGCTTCTGAAAACCTGCTGGAGGCTCAGCTATGGGTCAGCTCCAGCTCCACCATACATGGTAACAACAGCCATCAGCCGGTGGATAAGTGATGTCTGTTGTCCCACAAGCCTCTGCAACAGCCTCTACCTTGAAGAGGCACTTAATTATCATAACTCTTCCCATACGACTATTTCCCACCTTCCCTTTGAAATAAACATGAAACCCCTTGTCACCTAAATAGAAGCCAAAAAAGGTAGTTTTACTTTCTAGTCTTTTCCCTAATAAGACTCTTGGCATGCTTGCAGAGAAGAGCCTGCGTTCCTGTTTCACTATTCTTACTTAGGAGGAGGAAGAACCAATTTTAAGAAGTATGCGGGAGACAATGTCAATTTTTTACTTAGTTGGATCCCCACTCAACATCTTTGGTCTCAGCAGTCAGGAAATCAAAAGACTTGTTGCTTTGGGAAAGTCTGTAGTCAAGGACCTCTCCCAACTGCTGAAGAACAAGAATGTCAGTTTAAAAACTAAAGTATATCTGATCCAAGCCGAGGTATTTTCAATTACTTGCTGTGCATCTGAGAGTTAGACAGGGAATTAACATGACATTAAGAATTGATGGCTTTGTGATGCTGGAGAGGAGTATTAAATATCTCATGAACTGCTAAGAGAACAAATATGCCATGGAGAGGGTGCACCTGAGAGGGAAGGATAGTGAAGCTTCATCTCACATACTTTGGGCATGTGGTCAGGAGGAGCCTTGGAAAAGGACAACATGTTCAGAAAAGTGAGAGGTAAGCAGAGAAGGGAGAGACCCTTAGTGAGCTAGATTGACACAATGTAACTGTGAGCTCAAATGGGACAGAGATAGGACAGGGCAGAATCCAGATCTTATAGGGTCACAGTGAGTTGTAGGTAACAGTACATAACAACAGGAACAACAACGTTGGAAACATTTTCTTGATGACTGCATTCACGGGGGTACTCTGCCAACACATTAAAGAAATGGTTGAAACTTGCCAATATGCTGAGTGGAAGAAATCGGGTACAGTAGGCTGCATATTGTATGATTTGATTTGTGTGAAATATCAATGCCTTCGAGTTGTGATGGAGAGAATTACTGAGCACACCATGGACTGCCAAGAGAACAAACAGGTCTGTCATAGAGAGGGTGAAACCAAGTTGCTCCTTGGAGGCAAGGAATTTGAGGTTCCGTCTCACATACTTTGGGCATGTTGCTAGGAAGGACCAGTGCTTGGATAGCGACATCATGCTTGGAAGAGTGGAGGGACAGTGCAGGAGAGGAAGAACCCAGATGGGATGAATCGACACAGTAGCTGGGGTAATGGGGGTAGTAGGTGTGTCAGAGGCTGTGAGATGGGCTCAGGATAGGGCAGGGTTCAGAGCTGTTGTGCATAGGGTCACTATGTGTCACAGATGACTTGATATCAGGTGCCATCGAGTTGAGTACAACTTATAGTGACCCTATGAACAAAAGATCTGAACCTAGTCCTGTTCTGCACCTTCCTCACACTTCCTGACACACAAGAGCCCACTGCAGCAGTCATGTCAATCCACCTGATTGAGAGTCTTTCTCTCCTTTGCTTACCCTCCACCCTTCCCGACCTCATATCCCTCTCCAAGGAATAACACCTCCTAGCAATATGTCCAAAGTATGTGAGATGAAGCCTCATCATTCTTGCCTCCAAAGAGCACTCTGGCTGCACCCTTTCCAAGACATACCTGTTAATTTTCTTGGCTGTCCATGGGATGCTCAGTGCTCTTCTCTAGCACCACAGCTCAAAGGCATCAATTCTTTTTCTGTCATCCTTACTCATTGTCCAGATCTCAGATGCATAGCTAGTAATTGGAAAGGCCATGGCCTGAATTGGACACACCTGATCTCGTTTACTATCACCTTGGGTGGGAAGCTTCTGTGTGGGCAAACAGGATCTGGTGGGCCCAGGGCCACTATTGATTGTGTTTAGAAAGAACGCTGGTGTAAGTGATACAGCACTTCTCTGTCAGTTTGCTGTACTGCAATTACTTGGGGTTGCTGTGATAATTAAATCTTTGCCAAAAGATTCATGGACCCACTGTGGATGGGTTTTGGTGGAACTCCCTGATTAAGACAGACTAGGAAGCAGGATGGGCCATCTACTTCCTAAATAAAAGGCTTTAGAAAACCCTAGGAACACTAAACAAAGAGGTTAGGTATAGTAGTGTAGTGGTAGAGCCCAGATTAGAAATAGTTGAAAAGAGGAAAATCAATAACAAATGTCGTTTTACAATTGGTACATGGAATGTTTGTAACTTGAATGTTGGAAAACTGGACGTTGGTGACTCGAGAGCAGGTAACAACAACAACAACATCCAGAACAAGTAAATGCCTGGACAAGTAGGTTAGGGAGGGAGGGAGGGGGATAGGGAGTGATTTAGATGGGTATAGACTCATTTTGCCCCCAAAATTTGCCTGTCCACTCTAGTATTTCAGGGTTGTAATTTTTTTCCCCCAATGTTTTTTTTTCCCCCCGCTCTGTTGTTGTTGTTGTGTACTGTCGAATTGAATACAACTGGCACAGTAGGAGATTGCCCCTCCTGGTGGATTTGAACTGAGTGCCTTTGGAATTGCAGCATAGTTTCTTGGCACTAGGCCATCAGAGTCCCTACAGACTCATTTTTGAGGAGGCAAAAATGTCACAGACTTGATTAAACTGACAGTTACATCAGTGACTGTATTTTTAAATTTTTCTATTATGTGATTTTTTTATGGAAGTTTACAGAAAAATTGGATTTTCGTTCATTCATTTTTACACATTTTTTCTCCCCTCCCCCAGTTAACTTTATTTTTAAAAAAATATTCATTCAGTGTTACATAATTTACTCTTCCCCCCTCTCCCTCCTCTCCCCCTCCCCTAGTCCTCTTCACAATTTATGTCTTATTTTGGACCATTGTCTTATATATAATTCCTAATCATATACTCCTTTTAAACAGCTCTCTCCCTCATCTGTTCCAATACAGTGTCCATTATCTATCCACTCTTTTCCTTTTCTCCTCCCAGCCTCCCATGTCAGTCCTGTTTCATAACAAGTAACTATATTTTTTAAAAACTCTAAACTCACTCTGAGTGAATAAATTGTACCTCAATGAAAAAACCAAACCCCTAGCTGTGGCAGTTGCCTAGCTGAGAAAAAAAAATACACACAGGCCATCTCTATGGGTGAAGCCATTTCCTTCCCAAATACCACCTCAGTACCCCGACCCCTCCTAGAGCCAGTACTTGAGTTGCAGACACTGGACCCTGCCTAGCTGCAGCAGTTGCCTGGCCAAGAAGGCTGCTAATACACAGGTCATCTCTACAGGTGAAGCCATTTCCTTCCTGTAAACCACCTCAGTACTCCTAGCCCTTCCTAGAGCCAGTACTTGAACTATGTACTCTTTGGGCCGCGCGCGTACACACACACACACACACACACACACACACACACACACACCACCCCCCAGCCCCACCTAGCTGTGGGCCCTTGAGCCTGCAGCCCTCGAGCCAAAGGGAGGCTAACGTCAACATTCAGAATCCAAGAAAAGCATTGCTTTTTTCTGGGACATCATCCTTCTGTGCTAGCCATGCACTGGAATAACTTGAAGGCTCCAGCCACCAGCAGCGACTGGAGTATGGTCCTGGAGTAGAAGGTTCAGAGACAAAGTCCTTCCTTCAGAGAGTTGGTATATCTGGCTATACCACTCCACAGACCAATGAGGACAACAGACTTCAGGAGAGAGGGCTGCAACTAGAAAACAACAAGCCATTCACACCGGAAAACTTAGCTGCAGGACCAGAGAAAGGAACAGAAGCAACTCACCCCCTAGTCTTGACTAATTTTGTCAGAGGACCAGAGAGGAAAAACTAAAGGCAGCGTGCGTTGTCTTTCCTTCTCCTACTAGTGTATTGAGCTCTCCAAGTCTTCCCTTGAGGCAAAGGATAAAAGAAAAATTCAGGCAGGGTTAGCTGCCCTTCCCTCCTCTGAAGCAACACGCTTCTGAGCCAAGTTTTCCAGACCCAGGGCCTGCTAAGGCCCCAGGCATGAAAAACTCTACCACAGCAATGACATGGAAGAAGCAGACTGCCTCACCCCTATACAAAAGCCTCACCCCTATACAAAACAAGAATAAGATATCACCCAAAAAAAAGTGATCGAAACACAGAATCAATGAATTTCCTGAAGCAGAAAGTCTGGAGGAACTCTGTGACACACAATTCAAAAGAACAATGATTGAGTATTTTCAGTGAGTGAAAGACAAACTCAATTCTAGAACTCTGCAAGCAAAACCAAGAGGAAACTAAAACAAAACAAAAACTAAGACAATGCAGATAAAACAAATGAGGCATTAGAAACTCTGGGCCCAAGAGGGACTTGAAAAGAGAATTCACAGCACTGATCTGCTAGAACAAAAAGCAGAATCAAAAAAGGAAGGGAAAAGAGTAAAGCATGGTTTCAGCAAGCAAGTATTTGTCATCTGCATAACTCAGTTTGTTGATGAGCCTTTCTCCAGTCCTGATGCCACATTCCTCCTCATAAAGCCCAACCTCCTGGATGATCTGTTCTGCATATAGATTGAAAAGGTATGGAGAACAGGACATATCCCTGACATACTTCTTTCCTAATTTTGAACCAGGCAGTGTTTCCTTGAGTGTAGAGAAGCCAAAGCACAAGGAAGAATTCAAGATACAAAAGAGCTGAACAGAAGATTCCAAAAGACAGCACGGCAAAAGACAGACAAAGCAAAATATTACAATGAAATGTGCAAGGAGCTAGAGTCGGAAAATCAAAAGGGCCAAACTCATTCAGCATTTCTTAAACTCAAGGAACTGAAGAACAAATTCAAAACTCAAGTTGCTATAATCAAGGATGCTTTATGCAGAGTATTAAATGATCCAGGAGGTATCAAAAGAAGAT
>NW_006399876.1:423877-441225 GCF_000299155.1 Elephantulus edwardii | reverse complement strand
GCGACTGGCACAGGATAGAGCAGGGTTTAGGGCTGTTGTACATAGGGTCGCTATGAGTCGCAAGGGATTCGACGGCACATGACAATAACAACAGCAGTGTTTCCTTGCTCTGTTCTGAGAACTGCTTCCTGTTCCAAGTATAGGGTTCCCATGAGTACAGTCAAGTGTTCTGGGATTCCCATTCTTCTCAAGGTTAGCCACAATTTGTTGTGTTCCACACAGTCTAATGCCTTTACATTGTCAATGAAACACAGATAAACATTTCTCTGGTACTGTTTTTCTTTAAGCCAAGATCCATCAGACATTGGTGATAATGTCTCTAGTGCCACTACCTCTTCTAAACTGAATTTGTATTTCTGGTACTTCTCTGTTGATGTACTGTTCCAGTTATTTTTTGGTGTGAGTTTTCCTCTACTAGTCATATTTTAATAATCTTCAGAAGGATTTTGCTTGTGTGATATTAGTGATATTGTTCAATAATTTTTATATTTAGTTGGACCACTTTTTTTTTTTTAATAGGAAATATGGATCTCTTCCCGTCAGTTGGCCAGGTAGCTGTCCTCCAGATTTCTTGGCACAACCTGATGTGCACATCTGTTGGTTGAAATATGTCAATCGGTATTCCATCAATTCCTGGGGCTTTGTTTCTTGCCAATTCCTTCAGAGTAGCTTGAACTTCTTCCTCCATGACCATCTTGATCATAAGTTGTTTCATGAGATTCTCCTGTGTCAGCCAGTTCTTTTAGGTACAGTGACTCTGCGTGCTCCTTCCATCTTCTTTTGTTGTGTCCTAGATCAATATTCTGCCCATAGCATCCTTAAATATTGCAACTTGAGGCTTGAATTTTTTTTTCTTCAGTTCCTTCAGCTAAAGGAATGCTGAACAAGTTTGTTTCTTTTGATTTCCTGACTCCAACTCTTTGTACATTTCATTATAAAACTTTTCTTTGTCTTCTGAGCTCCTTGGCTTCCTAATTTCTTCCCTTTGCTTTGGCTCCTTGGTGCTCTAGTGCAATTTTTTTTGGTTTGGTTTTGGAGTTTAAAATTTTTTAATTAATATTTTACAGAAAATTTAGATTTCCATTTATTCATTGTTGCACAGTTTCCTCCCTCCCCGCACCCCCAGTCCACTTTGCTATTCACCTTTTATTCTGGACTGTTGTCATGACAGTAATACCTAATTATGTACTTTTTTGAGACAGTTATTTCCCTCATCTATTAAATGCAGTGTTCATTATTTATCCTCTTTTTTCTTAGTTTTCCTTCAATCTCTATGTCAATCCTGTTTTATAACAGTGACATTATGCAGTATTTGTCCTTTTGTGACTAAGCCCTCCAGGGTCACCCATTTTGTATCATATTTTATGAGTTCCTTGTTTTTCAGTGCTTCATAGTATTCCATTGTGTGAATATAACACAACTTCTCTATCCATTAATTTATTGATGGACACTTGAGTTGCTTCCATCTCTTTGCTATTGTGAATAATGCAGCAGTAAACATGGCTGTGCATATATCTGTTTGCGTGAAAGTTCTGATTTCTTTAGAGTATATTCCCAGTAGTGGGATTGCTGGGTCAAATGGTATTTTTATTTCCAACTTTTGGAGAAAATGGCATACTGCCTTCCAGAGTGGTTGCACCATTTTATACTTCCACTAACAGTGAATAAGGGTTCCAATTTCTCTACAACCTCACCAGCATTTGTTGTTTGCTGCTCTGTTGAACTTTGCTATTGTTACTGGGGTGAGATGATATCTCATAGTTGTTTTGCTCTAGTGCTATACTCATAGTGTCTTCTGACATTCGTCCTGGTTTCTTCCTAGTCTGCCTTTGTGATGAATGACCTTTTGCCATCTTCATGGATAGTATTCGTGATATCCTCCCACAGCTTGTCTGGTCTTTGCTCATTAGATCGCATCTTTTCCCTGAGACTGACTACTGAGTTCATTTCAGTCAGCAGTCCAGAGCTTTGATGACCAGGACTCCAATTACTAATACCAAGATATTTGCTGGGGCTTCCTCAGTTTTCCACCACTGGGACATGGACACTGACTGCTGTGAGCCAAGCCCCAGGTTCATCTGATATGGACCCTCCCAATAGGCCAGGGCCAATGGTGCCAAAAAGTACTGGTCCCAGGTGCACTCTGGCCCCCAGGTGTGCTCTGGCT
The DNA here is from genome assembly GCF_000299155.1 of Elephantulus edwardii. Classification (NCBI taxonomy): domain Eukaryota; kingdom Metazoa; phylum Chordata; class Mammalia; order Macroscelidea; family Macroscelididae; genus Elephantulus; species Elephantulus edwardii. The sequence continues at coordinate 439,058 of NW_006399876.1, read as the reverse complement.
CCTGGGTGTGCTTTGGACCACAGGTACATTCTGGCTCCTAGGTATACTCTGGCCCTGAATGTACTCTGGCCTCCAGATGTGCCCTGTCCCCAGATGTGCTCTAGCTCCAGGTGTGCTCTCCTTCTAGATATGCTCTGCCCCCCAAGTGTACTTTGCCACCAGATGTGCCCTGTCCTCAGGTGTACTTTAGCCCCAAGTGTGCCCTGGCCCCAGGTATACTCAGGCCCAGGTGTGTTCAGCCTCCAGGTGTACTTTGGCCCCCAGGTGTGCCCTGGCCCCCAGGTGTGCTCTTTTCCCTAGGTGTACTCCAGCCACAGGTGTGCTCTGACCCCCAGGTGTGCCTTGGCCCAGTTGTGCTCTGACCCTTAGGTGTGCTCTGAACTCCAGGTGTGCTCTAGTTCCCAGGTGTGTCCTGGCCCCAGATGTGCTTTCAGAGAATTTTCCTGAGTCTGGCTGCTGCCTCCTGCCTGCTCCTTGTCCAGCCCATGACCTAGTCCACTGGGGTTCTCCTGTAGTGGGGGCAGCAAATGAGTGACAATGAGGTAGGAAAATGCCCCCCCCCAAAAAAAAGCAGCAGGGGACCACAGGTAGGGAGGATTGGGCAAAACCCTGGCTGTACTGGCCAGCACGCAGTCACAGTGGGATCCACCTTGAGTGGCCCATAGAGAAGCCTGGCTCCTGCCCACTCACAGCTGCTTCCTGTCTCTCCTGTACTTTCTGGTTGTGCCATCTTAGTGAGAAGGGGGAGGGCTGTTTTCTGAGTTTAGGATTACACTTCCCTTCTTTTCTCCTAAGGGATGTCTATAATCCACCATTTTTCAAGACTAAGAGGCCCACAAGGAGCAGAGGGTGGGGATGGGGGTGCCAGTGAGGGGCTGCAGTCCGTGGACCAGTCTGCGTCCCTCTTTTGGCCAGCAGACCATGCATTGGGCAAAATTCCTGGTAGTTAGCCCCCAAGGAGCTTTGGTCATTCAGTAGCAAGAGTTTCCAACACTTTAGAGATGTTAACTGTTGTGGCGTGTCCTCATTAGAGGTGAAGAACCTCAAACACAGAAAGGCTGATGAGCTCTGTCCAGCCTGGGAACCTCATTCCTCACTCCCACGGCCAGAGAGCTGTGTCTTCACTGGCTTGGATCTCATCCCCCCCCGTCCCCCAGCTACAGCTCTGCCCACTCCAGCTGCTTTCCTGTTCCCCTCAGTTGCAGCTATTCCCCCCCTCCCAGGCTGTAGCCTAATTCCCCTCCAGCTGTCTTCCTCAGTACATCCACATCCCAGCTACAGTCCCATCCCCACCCCAGCTGCAGCCTAGTCTCCCCAAATTGTAGCCTGGTCCTCTTCCAGCTGCGGGATCATCCCTGATCCCCTGCCCCCCAACAGCGGCTGCCTTCTGCAGCTCCGTCCAATGCATGACTTAGTGACTGGGAGAAAATGGGAGGAATGCAGGACATCTAGGAATCTACAAGGGACTTTGGGTGAAGTAGCCAGCAATGAGCACCTCCCCAGAAGAGGAATTAGGTATATGAGTGGCACCAAGATAAGAGGAGTGCACAGGGCCCCTCAACTCTAGGGTCTTGTGCTTGAGAAAGGATGCAAGGGCAGAGCTTACGTTCAGAGACTATTCTTAGCTGTCCAGTTGCCAGACAGAAGGGCCAGGATGCTGGAACTAGGCAGGGCCATTAGAGGAAATGGCCACTTCTGGTCTTGGCAGAGGGACAGCAGGAATGCCAGGTTGTGCACAGTGTGGGTCAAAGTCCACAGGGAGGTGACTAGCCTGCAGTGGTAAGCAGTGAGGATAGTAACAATGACGGCCAGCCTGAGTGGTCTCTAAATATTTCCTTTTGAGAAAAAGAAAAATGAATTGAAACTGTCAACAACTTAATCTTCCTTCGATCCACAATCAACGCCGTTGGTACCAGAAATCAGGAGACAGGAGACGCATTGCACTGGGAAAGTCTGCAGAGACCTTTCCAGATTACTGAGGAACACTGATGTCAGTTTGACATCACTAAGATGAGGCTGATTCAGGCCATGGTCTTTTCAATCACTTGCTGTATGTCTGAATGACAATGAATAATGAAGACAGAATTGATGCCTTTTTGGTGTTGGAGAAGAGTATTGAGTATCCCATGGACTGTAGAAAGAACAAACAGATATGTCTTGGAGAAGGTGCAGCCAGAGTGCTCCTTGGAGACAAAGATGATAAAGGTCATCTTGCACATTTTGGACATGTTAGGAGAGGCTATTCCTTGGAAAAGGGTATCATGCTTGTAAAGGTAGATGGTCAGTGAAAGAGAGGAAGGGTCAACCAGCTGGATTGGCATAGTGACTGCAGCAATGGGCTCCAGTGTGTCAGAGATTTTGAGGATGGCACAGGATAGGACAGTGTTCAGAGCTATTGTTTATAAGGTCATTCAGCTTGATGGGACCTACAACCACAACCACATTCCTCTGAAAACTGGCTTTCTCTCGCTGCAGGCTGAAGATGTGCAGGTGAAGAGGAAGTGGGAGGCCACAGTGAGACCAGCTGGGAATCACTTTTGCTCCCCTTTTCTCCAGGAAACAGGTCTTGAGGGAACTTTAGCTATTTAAGAATGAGGTTGTAGCTCTAAAGGAGGGTCTCAGAGCGGATGGATATACCCCCATGCTCTTCCCCTCCTGCAGTAACAGGCTAGCACCAGCTATAGGCTGAGGTCCAGCAGTTTGATTGCAGAGGCCTGTGAAGGGAGGATAGCCCGCCCCAGACAGGTGTTCACACTCAGAAGACCAACGTCTAAGGAGCTTGCTTGGGTGGGATCAGCCACAAGAGGACAGGAAGGATGCAGCTTCTCATAGGCACAAAGCTTGGCAACCAGTACTGTTGATCCTGAGATGACCCTCCCAACATTGTGACATCTCTGCTCAGGGGTGGGAGGACAGCCTTCCCCCTCTAAGAGTGAAAGGAGAGAGCCATATGCTCTGTGCCAGAGTTCTCCCCTTGGTACTGTCCAACTGTGCTGACTGCAGGGTGGGCACCAGATCATTCCATGGAAAGAGGGTATTGGGGAAGGAGTCCTGGTAGTATAGCGATTAAAGCACACAGCTGAGAACGGAAAGGTCAGTGGTTCAAACCCCCAAGCCACTCTGAGGGAGAAGGATGTGTCCACAAGGATTCACAGCCTTGGACAGCCACGGGATAGTGCTACTCCATCCTGCAGGGTCTCTGGCTGAGAATCCACTGGATGGCTGAGGGAATGGATGTCTTGGGTTGAGGGATCCTTTGCACTGTGGTCTTTAGGGTATAGGGTGTTGGACATGCAAGGCCTCCTGGAGTTGGGAGTCTGGGCATGCAGGAGGCCCACTTGGGTTCAACCAACGTTCTCTGGTCAAGACACAGTGGGACCTCTGACCAGTGGTCTGCGAGGCCACGGAGTGAGCTGGGTCTGTGGGAAGCAGCACTTCTCACAGTAACTGCTAACAGTGGTGTGCTGGGTTTTGTTATTGTTTCTGAGGACCTTCCAGCCCCCGGTGGTCCTATGAGCTCAGAGTAAAGCTGTTGCTTGGTTTTTCAAGGCCATGGCCTTTCAGAAGGCAGCCACCAGGCCTGTCCTCCAAGATGCCTCTTGCTGGCTTCAAACTGCCATTTCAGCGAGTGTAGCGTTCCAAACCCTAAGAACTAACTGCCCAGGGCTGTGCTTGCAGGTATTTGATCTGTACAAAGAAGAAAGCCCAGCGCTGCAGTCTTCGGTTCTGTTAAGCAGATGTGATGTCAAATATTCAATCTGCTTTCCTGTATTTGAGTACTTTAATGTGTTTGGGGGGAAACCCTCTTTCTACTTTCTTCTTTCACATTTATATACATATCTCCAATGTTCACAATCTCTTTGGAAACATAATTTTTCATGCCTGCATGTTCAGCAAGCAAAAATGCTATGATCATTCAGACATTTTCTATTGTTGAACACCTAGGCTGTTTACAATTTTTCTATCATAATGTTTACTGCAAAAGACATGTATTTTTTACATACTTAGATTTTCCCCTTAGGATCCTGCCTGTTAAAAGAATGAATGGAGCAATAAGGAAATTATTTTCACGCTCTAAGTCTTATTTCATAGTTACTTTTTTAAAAAACACAGCTCTCATTTTCTCTCCTGAGAAGAGGAAATGAGACCTGCCTTTCCTTTCACCTACCCCTTTAGGTTGCAGAAGCTGCCACCCCTTGGTGAGACAAGTATCCACAGAAGTGTCCCAAGTGCCTTACTCTTCATCAGAGCCTGGACACTCCCAGAAAGGACTCTGGTGTAATTCTGCAACCCAAACTCAGTGCTGTCCAATTAAAGCAGACCCTGTTCCCCTTCTTGGGGTTTAGGAGGCTATGAGCCTTTGTAGGAGGGGCTGCCCAACCCTGGGTTAACAGCCTGATAAGTTACACACCTTAGAATTCAACTTGTCATTGTTAGGTGTTGTTGAGTACGACTCATAGTGACCTAACAGACAGTAGATCTGAATCCTGCCCAATCCTGTCCTGTCTGCGCCACCCGTATCATTTTTGACACACTTGAGCCAGTCACTGTGTCAATCCACCTCAATGTGGAGGCCTTCCTTTCTTTTGCCAACTCTCCACCTTTCCAAGCATGATGTCTCTTTTTAAGGAATGGCCTCTCCTAGCAACATTCCCAACATATGTGCGCTGAAGCCTTGCCATCTTTGCCGCCAAGGAGCACTGTGGCTGCATTTTTCCCCAAGACACATCTGTTTGTTCTTTTTGGAAACCCATGGAATATTTAGCCCTTTTCTCCAACACCACAATTCCAAGGCATCAATTCTTCTGTCATCCTTGCTGTTGTTGTCATGTGCCGTTGAGTCAGTAACGACTCAGAGCGACCCTAGGAACACCAGCTCTGAACCCTGCCCTCCCTGGCAAACCTCACCGTTTCTCACACACCTGACTCCATTGCCACAGTCACTGGGTCAATCCATTTAATCCAAGATCTTCCTCTCTTATGCTACCCTCTACTCGTCCAATCCTGATGTCCTTCTCCAAGGACTGGTCTCTCCTGGCCACGTGCCTAAAGTATGTGAGAGTTTCAAAATCCTTGCTTCCAAGGACCAATTTGACTTCACCTTCTCCAAGACAAACCTGTTTGTTCTTTTGTCAGTCCATGGTATGTTCATACTCTTCTCAAGCACCAGAACTCAAAGGCATCAATTCTTCTGTCATCCTTAGCCATTGTCCTGCTCTTAGATGCATAGCAAGTAATTGCGAAGACCTGGCCTGAATCAGGTTCACCTTAGTCTCTAGGCTGAGATCATTGCTCTTTAGTACTCAGGAGATCTTTGAAAGCAGATTCTCCCAAAGCAATTGGCAACTGGCACTAAAAGTGCTAATTGTGGATCTGAGCAAAATGAAACTGCTAAACCTCAATCTGTCATCCTTAGGTTCTTCCAATGCGAAAACAAATAAATAGCAGCATTTCTGTGTCAATAAGTGGGAAATGCAGAATAAAGTCACCTTTCAGAAGTGCAGGTGTGTGAGTTTGTGGGACACCAGAGTCACCATGAATCTGGAGAGGTGTGCAATTCCTTTAACACAATGTTAAAGCAAACACAGACTCTTGGGGCAGTTCACCTTGGGGCAGGCAAGGTGGTCCGGAGAACTCAGCCCTTCACCTGTGTCCCAGCTAGCTGCTTGAGGGGAGGGAGGCTGGGCTGTGCCTTTCCCCTTCCTTATTGTTGCTGGACATGTGGCTCCTTGGAAGAAAGACACTACTGCCCAGCCCTTCTTGCAGTAGGTGTGGCCAGCAGGATTAGAGTTCAAGGGTTGTGTGCAAGTTCTAGAAAGTAGCCTTGAAGATGAGGTGCCCTGCTCTGCTCACTCCTCTTTCCTGTTGAGAGTGGACAGGAAGCACTGGCTCAGGAACCATCTTGACCCCTGTGCTGGGGCTGATATTTAAGGGGACAGAGCATCTCATGGCAGGGACCAGCATCCTTGGGGCTAGCCACTTGTGGCTAGGGAAACAAAGGAGCTTGTAGCCTTTGGGTTTTCTGTTCTTTCCAACAGTTGGCTGTCATCACTAGTCCAGTGCTGTCCCTGCCACAGTCAGAGCTGGCCACAGGGTCACCCACCAAAACATTAGGGCAAAGCTAGCAGCCTTGCTCTAAGCCCTGTCAGACATGCTCCCTGATGATGGGGGGCTCCCTGCTGTCACCCTCCCATTGTGTGGGTTCTCCTTGTTCCTGTGGAGATTGTAGGTGCTCCCTGTGACAATGGAGGTTATGGGTGCCTCTGCTGTCCCCAGATGTGAGTGCTTCTGCCCCCTGCTGCTATTGATGTCCTTGTCCCTCAGAGTGCTGCAGGTGCCCCCTGGCCCACCATGACATGCCCTGTGCTTCCCTCTTTGCCCCCCAGTATTGGGGTGCTCTGACATTACCTCTGTCTACCTTCCAGTTTGGGACCCCTGTCCCTTCTTGTTAGGAGGGAGGCCTCTTCCTGCTTCTGGAATGCTTCTACCATTGTAAGCCAATATTAGCCAACTGACCCACATCCTTATTTGCTTTCTATATGCCTTATTTGCACAATTCAACATGGTAAGGCGTTCTGGTGGCACAGAGCACGACGCATTGGACTGCTCACCCGGTCCTGGTGAGCCCACCAGCTGCTCTGTGGTGGGAGAGTGGGTGGTTTCTGGTGAAGACATACAGCCTTGGGTAGAATGCAGAGCTTGGAAGTGGCATGATTTTGGTTACCCCATGAAAGAGCAGTGTACCTCACTGCCATGGTTGGCAAGCTGTTCAATCCTAGGGGAACCCCAAATGCCTGACTGCATAGTCTCATTCAACAGTGAGGTGGGAATTACAGACCACAGATCACTGATCTGCTTCACCACCCCGGGCTGGAGATGGTGGGGGTGGACATCCTTGGGTTTGCATCTGGCAGAGGACTGAGGAGGGAGGCCTGCACTTACCTAGATTCCTCTGCATCCAAGGCTGCTTTCCTACCTCAGCTGTAGGGATCAAAACCCCAGGATGGGGTGTCAGTCAGAACTCACCTTACAGGTGAGGCACTGGCCCAAAGCTGCAGGTGGGCGAGGCAGAGACTCTGCTGGGACCAGGGTAGACCTGGGGACCCCCAGGGCTCACTCAGCTCTTTTTCACCCGACTCCCTAGATGTTGGGGGCTTGCTCAGAGTCTGGGGGTTTTCCTGGCTCCAAGGTACTCACTCCGCCCCTGCTGCTCTGGGCGGCGCTAGGGACCGGCCTGGAGGAGGAGGGAGGGGTAAGTCCTACACGGAAGTCAGGTTCCAGGACTTCGGCCCAGCAGCCACACAGCAGTCTGTGGGCGCTGCATGACCTTCCAGCATGCAGGTGAGTCTGACTTGAGAGGGGTCCACGCCGGCGCTTTCTGTGCTCCCCTGTCAATTCCGCGATTCTTAGGCTGCGCCCACACATTGAGCTCTCCTGTGGCCCTCAGTGCACTGTCATCCTGGGTTGGGAAGGGCAGCTGTGGGTGCCCCAACTCCCTCTTAGTTGAGCCAGGATGGCCAGAATCACAGTAGAACCAGGGTGCCAAGGCATCACCCCTGAAACCATGGAGTCTGCGGATTGGGGGCTAGGGTGGAAGAGGGCGTCTTTTCCCCTTGCAGATATTCTGGGGATCCCGTAACTAACTGACCTCTAGGTGAGTAGCTCCTCATTGTAGAGGGAGAAGACTTGCGGATCACCCACTCTACTAGCCAGATGCCCCCACTCACCAGAGAATGGCCCTGAGGGGCCAGGGTGTGCTGGCCTGGGGTTGGGGGGCCCAAGGGACCAGCTGACTTTGAGGCTTATGCTCCTTCAGGATTCAGACATAGTCAGAATGCTGCTGGACCCTGAGAGTGAGCAGGAGACTAGGAGTCCTAGAGGTGGCCAGGATCCTGGGTGGACATTTCTCCTGATGATCACCTCAGCCTTGGATTGCGCCCAGGGAGGAGGCCATGAGGAGGCAGAGAGTGAAACTAGCTTCCTACTCACCTCTCACATGTGGGCCGAGGGGGTGGTCCAGGAAGCTTGGCAGCGCCCCGCCCCTTCTGGGGCTCTGGCCTCCCAAATCAGCTCTGCAGCTCTGGTTGCTCAGTCCAGCATCTGGTGACCCCTCTGCCTGACCCTCAGCCTCTCCTCCTGCCAGTTCCCTCTCCCCGTGCTGGCACTGTGCTGGGCATGGGGTTGGTCGAGGTGAGACAGCTCTTAGATGGTAACAGATGCAGGCACTAGGGCAGGCCTGGCCCTGCCTGGCGAGGTCTGAGCATGTCCTGCTCAAATGCCTTCCATGACTCTCCAGTGTCCCTGTTCCGGTCCCCCCAGCTGGCCTAAGTAGTTTTTGGTGATCGGGGCCGAACTTTCAGTCTCCATTGCTGGCAGCTCCCTTCTCCTACCTTTTACGCTCCTGCAGAGCTCGAGTCCTGAGAACTTGGTCCCCAGGAGGAGGAACAACAGGCATTCAGAGAGGCTGAGTGCTGCGTCCCTGAAATGAGAAGTCAGTGGGTCTATGGAAGTGATGAGCACTTGGATCCGGGGACCCTAGGGCAAGTAACTATGGGTCGCTGAAAGGACTGAGTACTTGCTCCCTGGGAGGAGTAACTGTGGGGCTTTGGAAGTTCTGAGTACTCAGTTCCCAGAGGAATAACTACTGAGTTTTGGAGGTACTGAAGACTAAATTGCTGAGAGGATTCACCACTGTGTCGCCGGAGGCGCTTAGAACTAATTTCTTGGACGCAGGGTACGCCCTGGCCCTTTGGGGCCTGTCCATACACATTTTCCTCTCCAGGATTTCTGTCTGCACCTACTCACATTCTAGCATCTTGTAGCCCCCAAAGACTGAGTTCTGGGCATCTGTCGTTCCACTTAGACACCTGGCCCTCCACTTGCCCACTTCCCTCTCCAGGCATGATCTCCTCAGCCCCTGTCTTCTACTCACAGCCAGAGTATTGTCTCCACTGGGCAAATGCCCAGTAGCTCAGTGTCCCAGCACTGCCCTGTGAAGGCTGTGTCGTCTTCAGTGAGTGTCAGAGGATGGATGACAGAAGGAGGGGACAGACAGATGGAGATGAGGGGACTGACAGGATGTGGCCTGTGATGGTAGCTGGAGGAGACTGAGGGGGAATGGCAGTGGCCCTGTCAGGTCCATGAGACTGTGCTGGAGGCCTCCTGCTCTTGCCCATTCTCATCCTCAGGGCTGTTCTGTGAGGCAGGTGGTCTTGTCAACCCCGTCCCCAGGATGGAGAACTGAGGCTCACAGCCATTTGGTCTACGGTCAACAGGGCCTCTCTAGTGAGAGGCTGGCCAGTAAGTGCACATGTGATTTCATGGACAGAAGCCAGGCTGCTCAGGGGAAGGACACACAGGGCCCAGACCCCCGTTTGAGGTGCTACGTGCAGTCCACTTGGCTGGGAAGTGAGGTTACCACAGGTGAGATTTCTCTCTCTCCTGAAGACACTGGAGGCCAGTTGCAGAGGATGGAGTCCAAGGACTTGCTGGCTCCGGGGGTCTCTGTGTCTAGGACAGCTAGACAGACAACCTAGGGAGGGGATGGGGTTGGCAGAGTCCAGCGCCCATGGAATTTGGTGTCCATCTGTCTGACGTCATCAGAATGTGTAGACCTTGACCTGGCTATTCTGGTGGTGCTGAGCACCAGGGGGTAGCAGGGGCCAGGGCTGCACCAGGTGGACACTAAGGAGACACTGCCGAGTGTCTGTGAGCTGCCTGCACTTTGAGTGTGGACGAGAGCCCACCAGACAATGGGATAATGCTTCCCTGGTGCAGAATGCACAGGAGGACTGAGGGGTGAGGGTTATTGTTCTAAAGCGGCCTATGCCATTGATGAGCGAGGGTATTCTCATTGCTGAGGCAGAGGAGTGGCTCCACTCCCACCCCTGAGGTGTTCCTGGACCAGCCTTCTTTCCAAGTCCCGTCCTCTGTCCCTGTTACCCTAAAACCCCTGTCCACTTGCACCTTACTGCCCAGGCACCCAGCCCCTACCCACCTGTGCTTACTGTTGGGGTCTCTCCCTTCACTGTTTCTGCAGTGGGGTGTAGGGGACTCCCAAGGTCTACAGTCTAGCATGTCTTCCCTGTAGGAGAGTGAATTTAAGCCACTAATTCATGTGACTAATGCATTGCATCTCCTGGGTGGACAGGTCTCTGGCCTGAGTGCAGGTTAAACCAGTGTCCCCATGTGACCCATGTCTCCCCATCTCCTCTGCAGAGTCCCTGGCACTTCCCGGGCGGTGGGAGGCAGCAGAAGCTGTACTTCCCTACTCTGTTCCAGTCCCTCCGCTATAGGTTTCTTCCTAGCCTTAGATGGGGGAGAGGTTTAAGGCACTAGCACAGCTGAGTGCATATCTGGAGCTCTATCAGCTGCTGGTGGGAGGCTGAGGGATGCCCCAGGGCATCTGGAGCTGGAAGGGAATTGGTGTAGTCATGGAGGGCTGTCTCCTGCAGGATGCGAGCCTCACTCTTGCAAAAGATGGGGTGCAGTGGGACCTGGAAGGTCCCAGGGGATTGGGAAGAAGTGGCCAGGGGATTGGGTGGGGAGGGGAGGGGGGACAGTGTTGGTTGAGGCAGGGAAAGAATTCTGACACAAACTGTTTTCTGCCGTGGCTTTCTCTGCTCAGACTGGAAGATTTCCTGGCTTCTGTGCTGGATATGCTGGCCAGCCTGTGCTGGGGGTGGGAGGACCTGGGTTTCCTCGACATCCAGCCGCTGGATTCTGGCGTGTGTGTGTGTGGGGTGGGGGGGTATGGTGTGGTGGAGTGGAACAAGATGTAGAAAACAAAACCCAAAATTCCCACAGGACATCTAATTCAATTGCATTTCAGGTAAGCAGTGAGAACTTGTGATTAGCTTAGTTTGTCCTGTGCAATCGTGGACATACTTGTACTGGGAAGTGTCCTGTTTATCTGAAATTCAAGTGAGACTGGACAGCCTACCCAGAAGCTCTGGAAGGCAGACTGGCTGGAGCAGTCAAGTGAGGCTTCCTGGAGGAGGGTGTGGTTAGCTCAGCGGAAGGTGGTTGGGGAAGAAGAGAAAATCCCATGGCCTGGGCACTAGCAGGGGCAGAGGTGGTCCTGAGATAGGTGTGAACAGGTGGAATTGATCTCCACCTGGACTGCAGGTTCCTGAGCAGGGAGGCGCCTGGGACCCCTGGGAAGGTGGGGGTGCTGATTGGCAGGAGGAGTGAAATAGAGCCCAGGGCCAGCAGTGGGGTGGTAGGTGATGGGCATCAAACCTAATGGTGCAGCCCAGGGGACAGCTCAACTTATGCGGGGCTGCTGGGTGAAGCACCCACTTCCCGGAGTGACCTCTGTACCCTCCTGTTCCTGCATGCTGCAGGGGCCCTATCACTCCCGTTAGCCACATGGCCTGCCTGGCCCTGGCCACCCCTGTGTCCTGCATGCTGAGGGTCCTTGGGCCTCAAAGCTCTGAAGCCCTCCCCAAGCCCTGGAAACTTGGAGATCCCGGTGCTTTGGTCCTCTTCTCCTTTGTTGTTAGCTACCGTCCCGCTGACTCCAACTCACAACCTCACAGTAACGTTCACTGGCTGAGCCTGTGCCACCCTTCCAGCCACTGTGGCTCTTGAGTGAGTTGCTACAGCCTCTGCTCATCCGTCTTACTGCGGGTCTTCTGTCCCATGGACCTCTGCTTTCCCAAGGGTGTTCTCCAGCACTGTGGTCTGTTTCCCCTGCACACGCCTGTTCTTGCCTCCTTGCCTGAGATCCACTTATTCACTAGTGTTTGTTATTACTGACAGTTCGCAGTTATGTCTGTAACACTGCGACCTTTGTCTATATCTCTTGTTGAGCCCTCTGGATCTTTTCTTTCCTTCATGAAAGTGTGAATCTCACCTTCTTATTGCAAATTGTGCTTTCAAAACCTTATAATGAGTAAGAAAGATGAAATAATTGGTGCTTTTAAAGTTGCTCCTTAAAAAGAGAAATAAGGTAGGAGGCATCTCACTCCCTAATTTCAAATCTTACTCCACTGCCATGGTGGTCACGACAGTGTGATACTGGTACAATGACAGATACAGAGATCAGTGGAATAGAATTGAGAACCCAGAAATCAGCCCATCTACCTATGGTCAACTGATTTTTGACAAGGAGATGAAATCAGTTAAGTAGTAAAACAACAGGCTTTTTAACAAATGGTGTTGGCAAAGTTGAAAAACTATCCATAGAAAACTTAGGCTAGATCCACACCACACTCCATACACAAAATCCATCTCAAAATGGATCATGGACCTAGGACTAAAACCAAGGACTCCAATAAAGAAAAGCTTGGAAGAGCTCTAGAAGCCCCAATCCACAACATAAACAGTCTTCCAAGCATCCTGAAAAACCTACAACCAGGAGAGGATAAAATAGATGAATGCGACCTTCTAAGAATCACATCCCTATGCACATCCATAAACTTCTTCAACAGGATAAAAAGGGAAGCCAAGACTGGGAAAAAATATTTGTAATATGACATGTCTGTTAAGAGACTTTTATCTAGAATTTATAAAATACTTGAGTACCATAACAAGATAAAGGAAACAACCCAATTGAAAAATGGGCACAGGATATGAACAGATACTTCACCAAAGAAGACATTCAGATGGCCAACAAACACATGAAGAAATGTTCAAAAATCTCTAGTTCTAAGAGAGATACAAATCAAAACAACTATGAGATATCATCTCACCCCAGTAAGAATAGTAAAATTTAATAGAACAGCAAACAACGAACGCTGGTGAGGTCGTGGAGAAACTGGAACCCTTCTTATTCACTGTTGGTGGGAGTGTAAAATGGTGCAACCACTATGGAAGGCAGCTTTCTCAAAAAGTTGCAAATAGAAATACCATTTGACCCAGCAATTCCACTACTGGGAATATACCCTAGAGAAACCATAACCACCACCCAAGGAGATATATGCACACCCATGTTTATTGCTACTTTGTTCACAATAGCAAAGAGATGGAAACAACCCAAGTGCCCATCAACAGGTGAATTGATAGAGAAGCTGTGGTACATTCACAGAATAGAATACTGTGCTGCATTAAAAAACAAGAAACTAATGAAATATTATACAAAATGGATGACCCTGGAGAGCTTTGTGCTAAGTGAAATATTCAGTTACAAAAGGACAAATACTGCATAATTCCATTGTTGTAAAGCAGTTCTGACATCAGAGTTGGGGTTAAACTAAGAGGAGTTAAGTAATGTATACTGCATTAAAACAGATGAAGGAGAGAATTGTTTAGGAAGAATATATGATTAGGTATTATTGTCAAGACAAGAGTCCAGAATGAAAGCTGCATAGTGGAGTGGACTGGGGAGGGGAGTGTATAATAATGAAAGATTTTATTTTTTTTTTTACTTTTCAAAGAGAAAAGCGAACTGGGGGGAGGGGTGGGCAGGGAGGGAAGTGTGCAGCAATGAATTAATGGAAATCCAAAGTCTCCGTAAACTTTCATTAAAATAAAAAAAATTCATGGGCATAAAAAACAAATTGTGGTGTTGATGAAAAATACTGAATAAACCATGGACTGCTGAAAGAATGATCGGATCAGGTCTGTGTCAGAAGAAGTGCAGCCTGGTGCTCCTTAGAAGCAAGATCAAGAAGGCTTCATCCCACATCCCTGCGTGCTGTGAGGAGGGGCCAGTCCCTGGGAAAGGACACCACATCTGGAAAGGGGCAGGGTCAGAGCCGGAGAGGGAGACCCTCCAGGAGAGGGACTGTTGTACCTGTCACCTTGGACCTGAGTGTGTGGGAGACTGTGGGGTGGGAGAGGACAGGACAAGGTTCCTTGAGATGGAGTTGACTCGACAGCACCACAAAACAACAAGGAAAACCACGAACATGTACCCCTGTGGTGCTCCTGGCAGAGCATAGAAGGGTCTCAGGAGACTGGCTGCACGCTCCCATGGCACATTTATTTGTTCTTTTGGTTCATTTTCCTTAAAAAAGTACATTTGACTCTTGTGCTTTCCACTGTATAGAAACGTTATGAGTTACAAGTAAACACCCAGGCTTATGCTTTTAGAAGGAATCAGAGAAGGGCCTTGCCTGGACCCTGATGCTCGACTTGGGGCCACTCCTCCGTGGGAGGGTGGGCACCTGGGTTGCCCAGCTCTTTAGTCATCTGTCGGCCGGGTGGGAGGGCACCTGGAGTGTCTGGCTCTCAGGTCACCACCTTTTCTGCTGAGATCTATCCAGGATCCCATGGGACTTGGTCTCCCTGGCCCCAGCTCTGGTGGCCTGTGTCTGGCCTTGTCTTCAGTGACTCTGGGTGACAGTTGGCCAGCTCTTCTGTCAAGGCCCCTCTGTCAGCTCTGTGATGTGTTCCTCGTGGTCAGGTGGACACTGTGGGATTTAGGGACCCCAGAGGAGAGGAGCCTGCTGCTCTTCATCTCGGGGCAGAGCCGAGCAGGCAGACAACACCCTTTGTGACTCTGACTTCCATCCTCTGGACCCAGTTGCACTTGCCTCATGCCCAGTGATCGCCAGTTTGTTCTCCACATGTGCACCGCACAACAGCAGGCTACAGAACCTTCAGGCCCTGGGTGCGGCCAGGCCACACTGAGTGATGGTTCCTTGTCCCCTGACATTTGTCTTGGTGGCTGAGGGCTCTCCTCTCACTGCTTGTAGTCCCTTATGGAAACTGTCTGACCTCTCACTTCTTTTTATTTTAAGTGTCTTTTATTGCCCATCAAAAAAATGAATGGATAGAGAAGCTGTGGTATATTCACACAATGGAATACTATGCTGCGGTGAAAAACAAAGAACTCATGCAATGTTATTCAAAATGGATGACCCAGGTGGACATTATGCTTTGTGAAATATCTCAGACACAAAAGGACAAATACTGCATAGTGCCACTGTTGTAAAATGGGACTGATATCGGGTTGGAGGGAGACCAAGAAAGAGGGCATAAATTATGTATACTGCGTAACAGATGAAGGAGAAAACTGTTTTAAAGGGATATATGATTGGATATTGTTGTCATAACGGGAGTCCAAAATGAGGGCTGCATGGTGGAGTGGACTTGAGGGGAGGGATAGTATAACAATGAAAGATTTTTTTTTTTTACTTTTCAAAGAGAAGAGCGAACTGTGGGGGAGGTTGGGCAGGGGGGAAATTGCAATAATAAATGAATGGAAATCCAAAGTCTATGTAAACTTTAAAAT